>NC_051254.2:43787734-44087734 GCF_015237465.2 Chelonia mydas | reverse complement strand
GCCCCCCACCCCCACCCCCACCTGCCCCTCCCAACCGGCCCCCTCCCCTGCCAGCCCCTGTCCCCCACATCTTATCCTTTCCCTCCTGTCTCCTCCTCCCAGCCAGCTTGCTCCCCCCTTCCATCTCCTCAATTTCCCCCTCTGATCCCCCACTTCCAACCCCCTTCTGCTCCCCCTTAGCCTGCCCCTCCCCCCTGGTGTCCCCTCCCCTCAGCCTACCTCCAACCTTCCCCCTCTATTTTCAGGCTCTCTCTCCATCTGTTCCCGCCTACCACCCTCAGGACTGGGCCCCTGGCTCCTAGGGGAAGTGCTTAATTACAGAGCCTTGATTATAGCTCGGGTGGGGAGCTCTGGATCCAGATATACCTCGGCTGGGCTGGGCTGGAGTCTCCTGGGCACGGCGGCTTTCCTGTTCATCCCCCCCATTTCTCCCTCCGTGTCTCCTTCCCCCACGTGCAGGGAATGGCGGGATCACTGGGCTGGGGCCCAGGAGCTGGGCGAGGCCCCGTCTGCGGCATGGCTCGTAGCAGCAGGGGCTTGTCCCAAGGGGGCTCTAGTCTCAGACCCCTCCCACAGGGGGCAGCACCGATGAATTTCCAGGGAGCCGGGGTGTCTCTGGTGCTCGGGCCGGGGAGCTGCAGGGCGGGGCTGTTCTCCCCCCCGAATGCTGTGCGCCCCACAGGGTGTTGGTATTTGCTAGCTGTATTAGGGTGGTGCGGGGACCCCAGCCCCATTGCTCCAGGCGAGGCACAAACCCAGAGCAAAGCCCTGGCCCCAGTGGTTACAGTGTAAGGCCAGGCCAAGGGCCCCCTGGAGACAGAGACAGACGGGGGGCACAAGGCCCCGATGCCGCGCTGCTGGGGCAGCGGGACAGGCTGAGCCTGGCGCACCGGCAGCCCGAGAGCAGCTGGGCTGGGTCAGCCCAGGGGTCCAGCGCCCGGCCGGTGCCAGGAGCTGCCGAGGGCGTGAGCGGAACTGGGCGATCGTGGAGTATCCGTCCCCCCGGCCGAGGCTGGGGCAGGCAGGTTCGGGCGGGGCGTTGGGGGGAGGGTTAGTTCTGTGGCTGTCTGTGGGGAGCTGCCCCTCCTGCGTGGGGGCAGCTTGAAGCCAGCCCCGGGGGGGGGGGGGGGGAGCAGGGGGTGGTGTGCAACGGTACCAAAAGGGCGATGGCATCGAGCGGGGGCTGGATGGTGAGACTGGGGCTGGGCCAGGACGGGCCTGGGCAGTGATGAAGAGGGTGTTCCAGGTGGCAGACGTGTCCGCGCACACCCACAGTCACACGCACGTGCCCAGCCTCACACATAGATGTGCCTGCAATACGCACACTCATGCATGGCTACACACTCACTGGCACACAGGGCCGCCGTGATCACTAGGCCATTTCCAGGTGAGTGCGTGGCCCTGCTGAGGGGGGAAGGGGATGGGACCCTCCTGCCTCCTGCCCACCTATTGTGCCTTCACCCCCGCCACCCCCTCGCACAGACCAAGCTTGGGGCCCCAGAGAGAGGGGGAGGGGGCTGAGGTCCAGAGAGCCCCAGTGACTTGCTGTGGGGCCCCAGGGAGCGAGGGATCAAACCAGCCAGGCCAGGGCCCCATCCACAAGCATGTCCTCCCCCACCTCCTCCCCTCCATTTCTGCCAGCGCCCACATGCACACTGACACCCGCCCTGGGCACGCCGACACCCGCTTATGTGCACACACACACAGGTGCTGTCACCCAGGCTAGTGAGCAGACACACTCACACCTCTTGCCACACCCACGGGCTCACCAGCACACGGGTTAGCGGGCACCTGCACACACAGGGTCACTCTTGCACAATTATCTGTGCTTCTGCCTGCCCCCCCCCATGCTGCAAGAGTGCAGGGCAGGGACCCCCACATCCACCACTGCCGGGGCCCTGGGCAGGACCCCCGGGTGCCTATTTCAGGGAAGCTGCTGACGGGAGGGAGGGGAAGGCGCAGGGGCTGGCCTGGCTGATCAGCTCTGGGGGGGATCAGGGGTTCGGCTCGCTGGCCCCTCTACCCCGCCAGGAGGCAGCATCCAACCCTGACCGAAGGGCTGTGCTAGAGAACTGGAGGCCTCCTAGCTCCCACCCCCAAACTGGCCAGTCCCTGCCTTGAGGCCAGATGGGAACCGGCCCCATGTCCCATTCCTGCCCCCCTGGGCCAGCCAGTCCCTGCCCTGGGGCCGGATGGGAACCGGCACCCCATAAAGGGGACAGGCCCCATGTCCCATTCCTGCCTCCCTGAACCAGTCTGGATTTTGCAGCCCAGGGTCTGTGTCCCTGCTTTGGGGAGGGGGGTGGAAATGGGTGCAGTCCAGGGCTGTGTGTCTGTTTGTGTGTGATTAGCTCCCCCTCCCTCCAAGTACACCCAGCAGGGGGAAGCCCATTTCCTACAGCACCCCCCAGGGGCTGGGGGTTCCCTGCATGAGCAGGGAGGGGACTGCTCGGAGATGGGGGGGGGTGTTCCTGAGTTAGTGGGGTGGGTTGCTAGGAGATGGGGGGCTCTGAGCCAGGAGAGGGAGGTGGCACTGGGGTGAGTCTCACCTGGAAAGGGTGTGTGTGTGTGTGTGGGGGGGGGCTTAGGAGGGGTAAAGGGAGGAAGGACATCTCTGGGGGGAGGGGATTTTTGAGTAGGGGGAGAGATCGGGCTGTGGGTCAGGTGGTGGGAGGGGCAGTTAGGGGCAGAGTGTGCAGGAAACAGGGTCTCCCAGGGAGAGGTGGGAGTACGGGGGGTTTGGGGGGTAAGAGGGGCGGGGTCTCCCAGCTGGGAAAGGAGCCGGGCAGGGGGGTGGAGCAGAGCTGGGAGGTGGGGGCTGCAGGTGTGAGTGGGGGGCTGAGGTGATCTCAGGGTGGGCCGGGCTGGGCAGGAGCGTAGGAAGGGGCGGGTCTCCCGGCCGAGGAGGGCAGGGCAGGGCAGGGCTGGGGCGAGCAGGGCAAGACTGGGGGGCAGGTAGGGAAGGAAGGATGAGGGGGTCCGGGGCTGGAAGGGGGCCGGGAGGGGGCGGACAGGGTAGGGCTGGAAGGCTGGAGGGGGGCCGTGCCGGGGGGCCAGGGCTGGGGGGAGGGAGCATTGGGGGGCCGGAGGGGTCAGTGGGGGGGCCCGGGGCGGGCAGGGCTGGAGGGGGCGGGCCGGGCTGGGGTGGAGGGGCCAGTGGGGCGGACCGGGGGGGCCGGGCAGTGCGGGGGCCCCGGGCCGGGCAGGGCTGGACAGGGGCCGGGCAGTGGGGCGGGCCGGGGGGGCCGGGCAGGGCTGGAGGGGGGCCGGGCCGGGGGGGAGCGGGCCGGGCTGGGACGGTGCAGGGGAGCCGTGCGCTCGCAGACAGAGCCGGGGCTGGACACGGGGCAGCCGGAGCTACCGAGCAGCCGGGACCCCCTCGCCCTGCGCCCCCGACCCCGGGCTGCCCCCTCTGCTCCTGCCGGGCTCCGGAGAGCCCCCCTCGGCCATGGCCCGCGCCGGGCGCCCCCGGGCCCCCGGGCTGCTGCTGCCCCTGCTGCTGCTGCTGCCCGCTCTGTGCGCCCGGGCAGGTACGGGGGGGGGGCCCGGGGGGCTCTGTGTGTGGGGCGCAGGGGGGTCCGGGGGGCTCTGTGTCTGGGGCGCAGGGGGATCTGGGGGTGTCTGGGGCGCAGGGGGATGCTGGGGTGTGTGTGTCTGGGGCGCAGGGGGGTCCGGGGGTGTCTGGGGCGCAGGGGGGTCCAGGGGGCTCTGTGTCTGGGGCACAGGGGGATGCTGGGGTGTCTGTGTCTGGGGCGCAGGGAGGGCACAGGGGGTCTCTGTGTTTGGGACCAGGAGATCTGGGACAGGGTCAGTGCCCTGCTCTGTGCCGGGGGTGTGTGTGTCTGGGGCACGGGGCAGGGGTGTCCGTGCCCTGGAGGGGAGGATCAGGGGCTGCGGTAGGAGGTCAGTGCCCAGTCCAGGGCTGGCATGGGGGGTATCAGCCCTGGGGCACAAGGAGTGGTGCCGCGGCCCTGGCACGGTCCCCTGGAGCCCGGGCTCGGTGTGGGGCCAGGCGGGTGCAGGGTCTGGGTGTGCGAGTGGAGACACGAGGCAGGCCAGGGGTTGGGTGGGGGCCTGGTGTCTGGAGGGGGGATGGGTGGGGGACTGCGGAAGGCAGGTCCCAGCTGTGACAGCCGAGCCCGGGGTGGGGGGGTGTCCCTGCCTGTCACCCAGCCCCCCCCATTGTGCTTTGCGGAGCCGCCAGCAGGTGGCCGGGGAGGGCTGGGGGTGCCAGCTGGGGTGATGTGGCAGAGACACCACCCTCTTCTCTGGGCATCGCAGGCACTGACCGATCCTTGGGGTAGGCATGGGGGGTACTGGGAGGCAGGCAGTGGGGGCCATGGGGGGACAAGGGGGAAGGCACTGGTGGGCATGGGGGGTACTGGGAGGCAGGCACTGGGGGGCAGGGGTTTAAGGGTGCAGAAGGGTCAGAAATTCAGGGGATCTGAAAACGGGGGCCAGAATTTGGGGGTTTAGGCACGGCTGGGATTTTAGGGCAATGAGAACTGGATGAAGGGGTCATGGAGTGAGGGGCAGGGAGAGGGGCAGGAATTCAGGGGGGTACAGTCCTTCCTTTTTATTCCATCCCCAACTTTAGCCCCCCCAAACTTCTTATGGGGGAGACTCCCCCAGGCTTGGGGGTGGATCTTTGGCAGCGGGGGGGTTGTGGGGGTTTCTCTGGCATCAGGGTCAGAGTGGGGATGTCTCAGGTATTGGGGGGCTCTGGGAGGGGGAATTGCTGGCATGGGGGCACAGGGGGTTCTCTGGTGCAATAAATCCAGCCCTGTTTATCCAGCCTCCCCCCCACCAGGACTGGCTTGGACTGAAAATGGGGGATCTGCCCCCTCGACCTATCCAGGTTTGCCCCATTTCCCATGTTGGCCTGCACCCCCCCAGGGCCCCCCATTGCCCGTGTGGCCTGCACCCCCCCAGGGCCCCCCATTGCCCGTGTGGCCTGCACCCCCCCAGGGCCCCCCATTGCCCGTGTGGCCTGCACCCCCCAGGCCCTGCACACACAGAGGCTCGTTGTGCTGGGAACAGTGGGGGAGTGTGCGCCGGGCTGGGGCGGGGGTTTATTTATCTTTGGGCTGCGGCTTCCCCCGACCCCCTTCCCAGCCCGGCCTGTGCTGAGCCAGAGCCGCCTGGCCTGTGTGTAGGGGATTTATAACCCCAGGGAAGTGAGAGCAGAGCCCCACTGAGCGCCCCCACCCCTCCATTCCGACACTGCCTCCCCTTCCCTGCTTGCCCCCCTGTGCCCGCCAATCTCCCCTGCTCCCCCATTGCCCCCCTTCTTCCCCTATTCTTCATTCCATGTCTCCTGCACCCCCCCCCATCCCCCCTTCTCCCTTCGCAGGGCAGACTCCGGGATGGGGGGTGGATTCAGGGGGTCTCTGTCTTGCTGGGCTGGGGCTGTGGGGGGGTTGCATGTGTCTGGTCCGCACCACTCTGGCCCTGTATTGTGTGTGTGGGGGGCTTGCACAGTTGTGTCTCCCAGTAGGGTTTGGAGTCAGCTGTCCCCCCGCAGGGTGTGTAAGGGGTGGGTGTGTAGGCAGGTGTGCAGCTCCGTGTGTTTCATACAGTTGGCTTAGGCTCAGATACATTTGTTAGTCTCTAAGGTGCCACAAGTCCTCCTTTTCAGTTGTGTACTTGTGTTTCCTGCCACAAGGGGGTGTGTGTCTGTTGTGTGTGTGAGCGCGTGTAGTTCTGTACCTGTGTCCCCACCCGCCCAGGTTGTGTGTGTAGACAGTTGTGTCTCCGCCTGGGGGGGTGTGTGGGGTGGTTGGTGTGGGTGTGTAGTGGTGTGTCTGTGCCCATTGTGTAGCTGTGTTCCTTCACACACCTGCTGTGTACCCTCCCCCCATCACCTTCACCTAACCCGGGTGACTGGGCTGCTGGGAGTGGGGTTAGTTCCCGGACATCCCCCCCTTTAGCTGAGATGGACACTGCAGGGAGCGATTCCTGGGGGGGCAGGGACGGGGAGTCCCTTGGGACAGACTGGGGAGGGGTAACTGGCTGGGGGGTAGACATAGGGAGGGGGCACTGGGATGGCTGGGGGGAGGGGCAGATATGGGGGGCTGTAGGGAGGGATCTCACCCTTCCTCCACAGGCCTGAACTTTCCCTCTCTCGGAAACATTTTTTCCTTCTGTGGTTCCCCCACCCCCCTCTCTCCTGCCCAACAAAGGGGCTTTTCATAGGCCGGGGGCAGGGGAGGGACCCTGGGGCGGGGGGAAGGGGGAGTGCTAGGGGGCATCTGAGGGTGGGGGAAGAGAAGGGCTGGGTTGGCCCCAGGGTTGCAGCATGGGGGGACCCAAAGCCAGCAGGGTGTGGAGAGGGGGCAGCAGCCGGGAAGGGAGGTAGCAAGTCCTGATTCCCCCCTTCCCTGGACCCCCAGTGTCTGGGCCCTTCCTCTCCTCCTCCCCCCCCCCACCCGGCCCCCAGTGTCTGGGCCCTTCCTCTCCTCCTCCCCCCCCCCCGCGCGGACCCCCAGTGTCTGGGCCCTTCCTCTCCCCCCCCCCCCCCACCCCCGCCCAGACCCCCAGTGTCTGGGCCCTTCCTCTCCTCCTCCCCCCGCCCGGACCCCAGTGTCTGGGCCCTTCCTCTCCTCCTCCCCCCTGCCCCGCCCGGACCCCCAGTGTCTGGGCCCTTCCTCTCCTCCTCCCCCGCCCGGACCCCCAGTGTCTGGGCCCTTCCTCTCCTCCTCCTCCCCCTCCCGGACCCCCAGTGTCTGGGCCCTTCCTCTCCTCCTCCTCCCCTCCGACCGCCAGTGTCTGGGCCCTTCCTCTCCTCCTCCCCCGCCCGGACCCCCAGTGTCTGGGCCCTTCCTCTCCTCCTCCCCCGCCCGGACCCCCAGTGTCTGGGCCCTTCCTCTCCTCCTCCCCCCCCCCCGGACCCCCAGTGTCTGGGCCCTTCCTCTCCTCCTCCCCCCCCCGACCACCAGTGTCTGGGCCCTTCCTCTCCTCCCTCCCCACCCCCGCCCAGACCCCCAGTGTCTGGGCCCTTCCTCTCCTCCTCCCCCCCACCCGGACCCGCAGTGTCTGGGCCCTTCCTCTCCTCCTCCCCCTCCCACCCGGCCCCCAGTGTCTGGGCCCTTCCTCTCCTCCTCCCCCCCCCCCCGCGCGGACCCCCAGTGTCTGGGCCCTTCCTCTCCTCCCCCCCACCCCCCCCGCCCGGACCCCCAGTGTCTGGGCCCTTCCTCTCCTCCTCCTCCCCCCCGACCACCAGTGTCTGGGCCCTTCCTCTCCTCCTTTTTGTTTCTTCTTTCATTCCCTGTTTGCTCCTCTTGCCTTCATTCCTTTTCTGAATTTCTCCCCCCCCACTCTGGACACTCGCTGTAATTACTATTTGGGTTTCCGGACGGAAAGCTGCCTGAACCTGCCCAAAATAGACGCTGCAGAGTCAGGCCTCCAGACCCGCTGCGCCCCACCCGGCTGGGGCAGCTCCAGGATGGGGTCTGTCTGGGGCAGATCCAGAGGGGGGGTGCTGGGGGTCTGGCCAGGAGAGTTCTGGGGGGGGTGCTGGGGGTCTGACTGGGGCAGATCCAGAGGGAGGGTGTTAGGGGTCTGGCTGGGGCAGATCCAGGGGGGGTCTGGCTGGGGCAGATCCAGAAGGGGGTGGTGCTTGGGGTCTGGCTGGGGCAGATCTAGGGTGGGTCTGGCTGGGGGCAGATCCAGAGGGGGGTCTGGGGGGTCTGGCTGGGATGGTCCCACAGGGTTGGAGCTGGACCTGGATGCAAGATCATCCCCCTAGGCTCTCCCTGCTGCCCCACCTGCAGCCACAGCCCTCGCCATGTCTCCAGCCCATCCTCTCTCTTCACTGTGCCCCTCAGTTATTTAACCCCATAGAACAACCAGGGACCTGCAGCTCATTGGAATGTGTATCGGCCCCCTATCTCCAGATCCCAGGGCATCCCTCCATCGCTCCACCTGCCCCTCCCTCCCTCCGTCCCCAGATCCCAGCTGTGCTTCCATCCATCCATGTATCCCTCGCTTCCATCCCTCCCTCCCTCCGTCCCCAGATCCCAGCTGTGCTTCCATCCATCCATGTATCCCTCGCTTCCATCCCTCCCTCCCTCTGTCCCCAGATCCCAGCTGTGCTTCCATCCCTCCATGTATCCCTCGCTTCCATCCCTCCATCGCTCCCTCCGTCCCCAGATCCCAGCTGTGCTTCCATCCATCCATGTATCCCTCGCTTCCATCCCTCCCTCCCTCCATCCCCAGATCCCAGCTGTGCTTCCATCCATCCATGTATCCCTCGCTTCCATCCCTCCATCGCTCCCTCCGTCCCCAGATCCCAGCTGTGCTTCCATCCATCCATGTATTCCTCGCTTCCATCCCTCCATCGCTCCCTCCATCCCCAGATCCCAGCTGTGCTTCCATCCATCCATGTATCCCTCGCTTCCATCCCTCCCTCCCTCCGTCCCCAGATCCCAGCTGTGCTTCCATCCATCCATGTATCCCTCGCTTCCATCCCTCCCTCTGTCCATCCCCAGATCCCAGCTGTGCTTCCATCCATCCATGTATCCCTCGCTTCCATCCCTCCCTCTGTCCATCCCCAGATCCCAGCTGTGCTTCCATCCCTCCATGTATCCCTCGCTTCCATCCCTCCATCGCTCCCTCCGTCCCCAGATCCCAGCTGTGCTTCCATCCATCCATGTATTCCTCGCTTCCATCCCTCCATCGCTCCCTCCATCCCCAGATCCCAGCTGTGCTTCCATCCATCCATGTATCCCTCGCTTCCATCCCTCCCTCCCTCCGTCCCCAGATCCCAGCTGTGCTTCCATCCATCCATGTATCCCTCGCTTCCATCCCTCCCTCTGTCCATCCCCAGATCCCAGCTGTGCTTCCATCCATCCATGTATCCCTCGCTTCCATCCCTCCCTCTGTCCATCCCCAGATCCCAGCTGTGCTTCCATCCCTCCATGTATCCCTCGCTTCCATCCCTCCCTCTGTCCATCCCCAGATCCCAGCTGTGCTTCCATCCCTCCCCTCATCCCCAGATCATAGCTGTGCTTTCATCCATCCATGCATTCCCAGATTCCCATGTTTGTCTCCATCCATGTCTCTCTTCATCCATGTACCCCTCACTTCCATCCATCCCTTCCTTGCTCCCAGGGTGTCATCCATCCATCTCGCCCCATTCCCGTCTTCTAGCATCACCATCCATCCATCTCCATACTTCACTCAGCATCTGTCTATCTATCTATCTATCTATCTATCTATCTATCTATCTATCTATCTATCTATCTATCCCTGTGCCCCTCCGCATGGCATCTGGTCCTTTGCAGATGCCAGCTCCTCTGCCCATTTCTTTAGGTCTCTAAGACAATCCACCCCACACCCTGCCCTGAGTCTTGTGGGGGTTGGGTGCCCCCCGATGCCAGGTAGTGTCCCCCCTGGACACACCCCCAGGAGCCCAGGTGGAGCGGACTGGCTGGAGGAGCTGGATGGGGAGCAGTGGGCTGGAAACCACAGCTGGGTGGGGCAGGGGCAGCGGGAGGTGAGGGCCACACAGATTGGGGCTGAGGGGGTTGGGAGCCAGGACACCTGGGTTCTATCTGTGCCTCTGGCGTTGGGGAATGGAGTCTAGGAAATCCACAAACCCAGCTCTGTGGGGATATTAATAACCCCAGGGTACCATGTTCCCCCTTCTTTGTCCTTGGTTAAAACCCCTCACCCACTTTTCACTGTTATACTCAGCTTTGCATGCTCCTGCCTAGAGCTGGCTGCATTGCACCATATGTAGAAGTCCCAGTGTTGCCTCTCCCTTACCTCAGGGCAGCCCAACCTCTGGGTCACAGAGAGCCCCACCTGGACTTTGGGGGTCAAGCCAGGAGCTGGGAAAGCTATCAAGGATCGGGGACCTTCTCTGAGCTGCCCCTCTTCTCTGCATCTGACTGTGGAAGCAGCAGCCCCTCCCACACATGCCTGCTGGTGAGGGTCTGGGGGATAAGCAAGTGGGGGGCAGAGTTAAGAGTATATGGTTTGAACTTCACAGGGAGTGGGGTAAATAGCTGGTCTCTGTGGGGAGGGGGCCATGGTACATCTGTGGTTCTCAGAGCACTTTACAATGGGACTTTATCCCAGACAGGGAAACTAAGGCACGAAAAAGGGAAAGGAGTTCCCCCTTAACGAATAGAACCCAGGAGTCCTGGCTCCCAGTGCCTCCCCGCCCAGAGCCAGGAACAGAACCCAGGAGTCCTGGCTCCCAGCCCCCTGCTATAACGCACTGGACCCTACTCCCCTCCCAGAGCCAGGAATACAACCCAGGAGTCCTGGTGGGTGGGGAGAGTCGTGGGGTGGGTGCCGAGGGGGCTGGCAGGCAGCGGGTGGCCAGTGGTGTGATGCCCCCCGGGGGCGGGGGCCAGCATAGCAGTGTGAATGGCTGTCTCAGTGCATTGATGTCTGGGGGCCCAGCCAGCGGCCTGTGGCAGGAGCCGTGCTCTCCTGTGGTTTGCCAGCCCCTGCCCTGACCCTGGGGCCGTGGGCAGCAGAGAAAGGGGCCCTTCAGCCCCCACTTCCTGCCCTGCCCCACCAGGTCTGGGGGGCTGAGAGCCTTTCACACAGCACTGAGCTGGGGGAGGGGAGCGATCACCAAGAGGTGGGGGCAGCTTTATGTCTGCCCCCCGCCAGATGGCTGTCTGTCCATCCACTCCAGAGCCTAGTGTCCCTGTGTGTCCATCTGTCCTGTCTGTCCCCAAGTCCCGCTGTGGCTGTCTGTCCTGTCCCCCGGGTCACGCTGTCTGTCTGTCCCATCTGGCTCCAGGTTCCCGCTCTGCTGTCTGTCCGTCCCTAGGTCCTAGTGTCTGCCCCCCCCAGTCTGTCCCCAGGTGGCACTGCTTTTCTCTGTGCCCGGGTCCCTGCCTGCCTGCCTAGGCAATCTCCGGCTGCCCCCGATTGGGGGGTATGTCTCCCCTCTGTGTGGGGCCTCTGGGCAATAGGAATACGCCCCTCCCCCGGCTCTCTGGGGACCCAGCGTTCCTGAAATGCAGCCACCTCTGGGGAGGGGGGCGCGGCAGCCAGATCTAGCCGTGGTGTGTGTAGGGTAGGGGGAGAAACAGACACCAGGGCACAAGCCTTGACTTTGCTGGACAGAGGCTGGGGAGTGGGACCAGAGACAGGACCCTATATGTGGGCGGCCATGGGGATCAGAGCGGGGGCAGTTGAGGGGGGCAGAGCCAAGGTCCTGGGGGAGGGGGAGCTCTGTGGGAAGAGTTGGGATCCTATACAAGAGGGGTGGAGGGGGGGCTTCTATCCATGGGCGCTGCTGGGGGATGGGGGGAGCTGATACTGGGGAGGGTCTGTCTTAGCAGGGAGTGGAGCGGGGTGTCCTGTATGGGGTCACCGGCCCCAGATACCAGCCTGTCTCTCTGTCTGTCCCCGCCCTGGCAGCAGGGTGCTCCGGGGGGGGGCACTGGGGGGCTCTGCCGGTCGCTCTCTGGGGCCTGGGAAGAGCCAGTGTCTGCTGGAATTTATAGGATGCTGCGGGATCCTTGCTTTGGTGACCTGCTGGTGTGGAACTGGGGCAGGCCGGGTCCCCCCTGGGATGGTGGGGGCCAGGGATGGAGCCATGGGGTGGGGCTTGCTGGGTCCCCCCTGGGATGCAGCCGTGGGGTGGGCGCGCTGGGTCCCCCCCTGGGATGGTGGGGGCCGGGGATGGAGCCATGGGGTGGGGCATGCCGGGTCCCCCTTGGGATGCAGCCGTGGGGTGGGCGCGCTGGTTCCCCCCGGGATGGTGGGGGCCGGGGATATGTTGGGAGAGAGTTGAGAGGCTGGGGAGGGGAGCAGTGGCTGCCCCGGGGGATTGTGGCCCCGAGGCATTCTGGGATGGCTGGCACGGTCCGTGGAGTGGTGGGGTTGGACTGGCTGTGACCTAGCGTGACCTGGGACCAGGACAGACGGACACGGTGGGACCTGGAACCAGGAGAGACAGATGGACGCGGCGTGACTGGGGAACAGGACAGATGGACACTCAGACGGTGGGATGAGCCGTGGCTGGATTTTCAGAAGAGGGGGCCAAGGCTGCTCACCTCCGGCTGGTTCGGGGCAGAGCCTCCTGCGCGTCCCCAGCAGATGCTCAGGGCCCTGTCCCCCAGAGATCCCCCCATGGGGCTGTGCAGGGACCCTGCCCCCCACCCCGGGGCAGTGCAGCTGTGGGGCTGGTGCGTGGGAGTAGCAGGTGCGGGGCGGGGAGCTAATCGCTTTCCCAGGAGCCGCTGGACTGGCAGGTCCCTGCGTCTTGCCGCAAATATGTCCCGTCCCAGCCAAGCCTGCACCAGAGCCATGGGGAGCGATGGTGGGGGGGCACGGCCGGGGGGAGCCAGGGCAGCTGGGGGGGGAGATGGGGGGGCACGGCCGGGGGGAGCCAGGGCAGCTGGGGGGGGGAGATGGGGGGGCACGGCCGGGGGGAGCCAGGGCAGCTGGGGGGGAGATGGGGGTCACGGCCGGCGGGGAGCCAGGGCAGCTGGGGGGAGATGGGGGGGCACGGCCGGCGGGGAGCCAGGGCAGCTGAGGGGGAGATGGGGGGGCACGGCCAGCAGGGAGCCAGGGCAGCTGGGGGGGAGATGGGGGGGCACGGCCAGGGGGGAGCCAGGGCAGCTGGGGGGGGGAGATGGGGGGGCACGGCCAGGGGGGAGCCAGGGCAGCTGGGGGGGGAGATGGGGGGGCACGGCCAGCAGGGAGCCAGGGCAGCTGGGGGGGAGATGGGGGGGCACGGCCAGCGGGGAGCCAGGGCAGCTGAGGGGGAGATGGGGGGTCACGGCCGGGGGGGGGAGCCAGGGCAGCTGGGGCGGAGATGGGGGGTCACGGCCGGGGGGGGAGCCAGGGCAGCTGGGGCGGAGATGGGGGGGCACGGCCGGGGGGGGAGCCAGGGCAGCTGGGGCGGAGATGGGGGGGCACGGCCGGGGGGGGAGCCAGGGCAGCGGGGGGGGGAGATGGGGGGGCACGGCCGGGGGGAGCCAGGGCAGCTGGGGGGGGAGATGGGGGGGGAGATGGGGGGGCACGGCCGGGGGGGAGCCAGGGCAGCTGGGGGGGAGATGGGGGGGCACGGCCGGGGGGGAGCCAGGGCAGCTGGGGGGGAGATGGGGGGGCACGGCCGGGGGGGAGCCAGGGCAGCTGCGGGGGGGAGCTGTGGGTTGTGCGGTCGCTGGCAGGATCAAGTGACCCCGTCCGGTCCCAAGCCCGCCACCCCCCCACGGCCCTCTGTGCTGGGGAGCTCGTGGTTCAATTAAAGGGCCCATTCTCTGCTGCCCAGGCCCCTCCCCCCTGCCCCCCACTTCCCCTCCCCTCTGCCCCCTCCTTCTGTCTCCACTTCCCCTCTGCTCCCCTCTCCACCTGCCCCCCACTTCCCCTCCTCCTGACCCCCCCCGTGACCTCTCCTGTCTGGCCCCTCCCACTCCACCTGACCCCCCCACCCCTCCCTCCTGCTCCTCCTCCATGGGAATAACCCCCTCCCCTGACCCTCACGCTGTGACCCCCCCACTGGAGCCCTCTCCCTCCCCCCCCGGCTCCTGGCCCTTCTCCCCTCACTTCTTTCTACAGCCAATATCCCCCGACCCCCCCTTCACCCCCCCTTCCTCTAGTGTCTCCTCCCTCAGACCCCCCATTCCAGCCCTGGCTCTGGGGGCTCCCCTCCCCCATTCCTGCCCCACCCCTCCCTGGGGAGTTGAGCTATGCAGCCCTAATGGCTTTTCCTCGCGCCCGCCTGGCAGCCCGAAGAAAGGTGTCTCTGTGCGGCTGGCGCGGCCTGGCTGCCAGCGCTCCCAGCTGGGGCTGGGCCAGCGCCGAGCTCAGCGTGCGGCCGGGAGACCCCGGGTGGGGACGTGGCTCTGAGAGGGGCTCTGAGCGTGTGTGTGTGGGGCTTGGATCCTCTCTGCCAGGGGCTAACGTTCCCCTCCCCTGCCAGTTCACCAGTGCTGTGAGCTTCCCCGTGGCAGTGCCCCCAGCTAGGGACCCCGGTGCTGTGAGCCTCCCTCACAACACTGTCCCCAGCCGGGAAGTCTGGCGCTGCAAACTTCCCTGGAGCAGTGCCCCCAGCTGGAGATCCCGTGGCAGTGCCCTGAGCCAAGGGCTCCGGTCTCTGTCTCACTGTCTGTGTCCTGAGGGGGATATTAATGGATGCCAGATGCCGAATGGAACAACGGGGCGGGGGGGGGGGGAGGAGAAATGGGGCTCCTGCCTTCACAACAGGGCCATAAACATGGGGCTGATGAGAAACCCAGATGGGAGCTGGATGGAAAAATGGGAGAGGGGGACAGATGTGGAGAGACGCAGACAGACAGACGGGGCGGGAGGGTGGGGTCACTCACAGCACAGTACCCCCTGAGGTCCCTGCCCCCAGCCCTGCTCCATCACCCCCCAACTAGGGCAGCCCCTGTACTTGGAGGGGCAGTGCCCCCACCCGGCAGGCTCACCCACTGCCCACCCTTGACCCCAGCGAGCAGGCCTGGGCTCCCCCTTGTGGCCAGTGTCCCATGGGGGGGGATAATTCCCTCCAAGGATCCTGACCCCAAGACCCCGGGGTGGTGATGACGTCCCCTCACAAACCCGCCCTTGCTGGAGCGAGGGTCACCCGTCCATGTCCCCGTCCATCTGTCCGTCTGAGCGCCTCTGCCTCCCCCCCGCCCCCATATGCAGGCTGGCCTTGCTGCCCCCCATCACCCCTCGCCCCTGGCTGGGAGGGATCGGCCCCACCTGAGGTGTGGGTGGGCGGGTGGGCCGTGAGCCAGGCCCGGCTGGAGCTGATGGCTTCTGTTTCTGTCCAGTGTGGAATATTGAGCTCAGCTGAGAGGGGGCGGGGGGCAGCCTGGGAGCTGGGGGCGAATTGTGTAACGGGGTGTGCACGCGATTGTGACCCAGCTGCGTGCAATTGTGAAATGGGATCTGTAGGGCTGTGAAGTGGGGGGGGGGGTATGTGTGTAATTGTGATACCGGTGAGCCGCTGTGCTATGGGGTATGTGTAACTGGTGATTGTGAGCTCGTGGTGGGTGCGTCTGTGAAGCCGGGCATGTGATTGCGCCTGACATGGGGGGTGCCGTTGTGAGGTGGGGTGGGGTGCGATCTGTGACGAGGCAGCTGTGCTTGTGGAGTGGGGGGGCTTGCAACGGAGAAGGGGCCGGGGTGAAAGGGTGCGTGTGTGCGCGAGAGCCAGTGCGTGCTGAGGGGCGCGTGCCCGATGGAGAAGCCGGCTGGGTGCCTGCTTAGAATGCATTCTGCGTGTGCAATGGGGCGTTGGGGGGGTGGCATTGCGGGGGGCGAGGGGGGGGGCTGCGTTTCGGCAGCAAAGGCGGTGTGCCTGGGAGGGTGTGTGTGTGATTGTGAGATGGGGGGTGTGAGTGAATCTGTGTGTGTGTGTGTGTGTTTCCCCTGGACCCTCCAGACCCCCTCCCCCGCCGGCTGGGAACAAAGACCCCGTTGATTGGGCCTGAAAAAGCCCGTCTCTGTGAGCGTCCCGGGAGGGGAGATTGGAATTTGGATAGAACTGGCCAGCGCACCTGAGGGGACTCCTACCCCCTCCTCAGCCCTGCCAGCCCCCCCCCACCCCCCGGCTCCCCAGTCAGGGGCCCCCTGCCCTGAGCCCCCAGCCAGGAGTCTTATAGCCAGCCTCCAGTGCATCGGGGCAGGGGGACCCCATCTCCTGCACCCACGGCCAGTCTCCCTTAGCTGCCCAGACACCCACTTCCATGCAGCCAGGCCTGCCTGCTCTGGGGGCATTCCTCCACCTTGTTCCAGGACCACCCCCCAGCTCAGCCCCCAGGGCAGAAGGTCTCTCATGGAGAGGGGGATTTATAGGTTGGTGGGGCCTGAATGTGGAGAGGCTCAGCGGGGAATGGGAGTCTCGGCTGGAGGGGGGGACCTTGGTAGCTGCGGGGGGTGAGTTTATGTGATCCCAGAACTGGGGAGCTCTGTGGGGCTGGGGAGGGGGCCCCTGTCGGGGAGGTGGGGGCTGTTGGCAGAGCTCTGACCCCTCCTCCCCCCGTGTCCCGCAGCAGAGCCGGTGGACGTGCTGAAGGCGCTGCACTTCCAGGCCCAGCCGGCCGGCGTGCGGAAGACGACGGGGTTCTGCCCCGCCGGGCGGGCAGGGGCGGGGCCGGACGTGGCCTACAGGATATCACGGCAGGCGCAGATCAGCGCCCCCACCAGGCAGCTCTTCTCAGGTACCGGGCCGTGCGCCCGCCCCAACCGCATGGGATCGTCCACCCCCTCCCTGTCCTGCGGCACGTTCCCCCTCCCTGTGTCCTCCATCAGCTGGGCCCTGCCCACAGGCTCCCCCCGCCTCCGCGGCTGGTCCACGCCCCCTAGCTCACAGCATGGCCCCGCGCCCCCCATGGAACATTCCCACACCCCCTTGGGACGTTCCCGCACCTCCCGTGTCACTAGTGGAGCATTCCTGTGACCCCCATGTCACTAGTGGAACATTCCCACACCCCCTTGGGACGTTCCCGCACCTCCCGTGTCACTAGTGGAACATTCCTGTGCGCCCACCCCTGTTTTCCTACAGCCCCATTGGGATGTTCCCAAACCCCCAGTGTCCATCGTGGAACATTCCTGTGACCCCCATGTCACTAGTGGAACATTCCCACACCCCCTTGGGACGTTCCCGCACCTCCCATGTCACTAGTGGAACATTCCTGTGCGCCCACCCCTGTTTTCCTACAGCCCCATTGGGATGTTCCCACACCCCCAGTGTCCATCGTGGAACATTCCTGTGACCCCCATGTCACTAGTGGAACATTCCCACGCCCCCTTGGGACGTTTCCGCACCTCCCGTGTCACTAGTGGAACATTCCTGTGCGCCCACCCCCACTTTCCTACATCCCCATTGGGATGTTCCCACCCCCATGTCACTAGTGGAACATTCCCACACCCCCTTGGGATGTTCCCCCGCCCCTGTGTCCTTAGTGGAACATTCCTGTGACCCCCATGTCACTAGTGGAACATTCCCACGCCCCCTTGGGATGTTCCCGCACCCCTGTGTTCTTAGTGGAACATTCCTACATCCCCCTTGGGCTGTCTCTGCACCCCCCAGCGTCCTGCCCCCCAAGCCCCCCCCGCCTCCCCCGCGGGGTCCCACAGCCCCTGCTGTCTCCCCAGGGAAGTTCCCGGAGGATTTCTCCATCATGGCCCTGGTGAGGCCCAAGGCCGGGACCCAGGGGTTCCTGCTCTCCATGTACGACCAGCACGGCACCCAGCAGCTGGGGGTGGAGCTGGGGCGCTCGCCCGTCTTCCTCTACCAGGACCAGAGCGGCCGGCCCGCCCCCGAGGACTACCCGCTCTTCCGGGGCATCAACCTCGCTGACGGCAAGTGGGTACCCGCCGACCCCTGACCCCCAAACCATTGCACCCCCCCCAAGGACTCCCCGCTCTTCCGGGGCATCAACCTCGGTGCCAGCAAGTGGGTACCCGCCGACCCCTGACCCCCAAACCATTGCACCCCCCCCCGAGGACTCCCCGCTCTTCCGGGGCATCAACCTCGCTGACGGCAAGTGGGTACCCGCCAACCCCTGACCCCCAAACCCTGCACCCCCCCCCGAGGACTCCCCGCTCTTCCGGGGCATCAACCTCGGTGCCAGCAAGTGGGTACCCGCCGACCCCTGACCCCCAAACCATTGCACCCCCCCCAAGGACTCCCCGCTCTTCCGGGGCATCAACCTCGGTGCCAGCAAGTGGGTACCCGCCGACCCCTGACCCCCAAACCATTGCACCCCCCACCCCACCCCCGAGGACTCCCCGCTCTTCCGGGGCATCAACCTCGGTGCCGGCAAGTGGGTAGCCGCCAACCCCTGATCCCCAAACCATTGCACCCCCCCCCGAGGACTCCCCGCTCTTCCGGGGCATCAACCTCGGTGCCAGCAAGTGGGTACCTGCCGACCCCAGACCCCCAAACCATTGCACCCCCGAGGACTCCCCGCTCTTCCGGGGCATCAACCTTGGTGCCGGCAAGTGGGTATCCGCCGACCCCTGAGCTCCAAACCCTGCACCCCCCCCCCCCCCGAGGACTCCCCACGCTTCCGGGGCATCAACCTCGGTGCCGGCAAGTGGGTATCCGCCGACCCCCAACACTGCAGCACATGGGTACCCTCTGCCCCCTACACCGACCTGACTCCAACCCCGGAGGACTCCCCTTTTCATCCCTCACGTCCTCCTGTCCTGTCTCCCCCCGTGTCTGTTTGTCCCGCCCCCTCCCATCGACGGGTCTGTGTCCCCAGGTGGCACCGGCTGGCGCTGAGTGTGCACAGACAGTCCGTGACCCTGATCCTGGACTGTAAGAAGAAGGTGACGCGGACGCTGCCCCGGGGCCCCCACCCGGTGATCGACACCCGTGGCATCACTGTCTTTGGCACCCGCATCCTCGACGAGGAGGTCTTCCAGGTACCGGCCCAGACTTTCCTGCATCCCCCGGCCCATGGGGACCCTGCCTGACCCCCATGTCTCCCCTAAGACTGGCTGGGTGTGAGGAATGGGGGGCAGTGCCTGGGGGTGGTTTGGGGGGAAATTGGGCGTTATTTCTGGGTGGGGTCACAATGGGGAAGCAGGATGGTATCAGGGTAACTCCTCTCCTTCCACCCTCCATCCCCATCCTTCCACCCTCCATCCCCACCCTCCCGCCCTCGCTCCCTATACACACCCCTCCATCTATCCCCCAGTCCATCCATCCCTCCATCCATTCCCACATGCATCCATCCATCCTTCTATGCCCCTAATCCATCCACGATCCATCCTTTCATCCCAACCCTCCCTCCCTCCATCCCCACGCACACCTGTGCATCCACCCAATCCTCCATCCATCCATCCATCCCTGCACACACCCCTCCACCCACCCATCCCTCTGTCCCCCCAATCCATCCCTCCATACCCACCTCCCTCCCTCCTTCCATCCCCACGCACCTGTCCTTCCACCCAATCATCCGTCCATCCATCCATCCCTGCACACAGCCCTCCACCCACCCATCCCTCTGTCCCCCCAATCCATCCCTCCATTCCCACCTCCCTCCCTCCCTCCCTCCATCCCCATGCACCTGTCCTTCCACCCAATCCTCCAACCATCCATCCATCCATCCATCTCTGCACGCACCCCTCCACCCACCCTCCTTCCCTCCATCCAACCCCACACACCTGTCTATCCACCCAATCCTCCAACCATCCATCCGTCCATCCCTGCACACACCCCTCCACCCACCCATCCCTCTGTGCCCCCAATCCATCCCTCCATTCCCACCTCCCTCCCTCCCTCCCTCCATCCATCCCCACGCACCTGTCCTTCCACCCAATCCTCCATCCATCCATCCATCCCTGCACACACCCCTCCACCCACCCTCCGTCCCTCCATCCAGCCCCACACACATGTCTATCCACCCAATCCTCCAACCATCCATCTGTCCATCCCTGCACATAGCCCTCCACCCACCCATCCCTCTGTCCCCCCAATCCACCCCTCCATTCCCACCTCCCTCCCTTCCTCCATTCCCATACACCTGTCCATCCACCCAATCCTCCATCCACCCTACCCTCCATCCATCCATGGTCCATCCCTTCATCCCCTCCCTCCAGCCCCCCATCCCTCTATCCTCTGCAGTCCATCCACGATCCATCTCCTCCCACCCCTCCATCCAACCCCATCCCTCCGTCCCTGGCCCCTTTCCCCATTCGTGGCGGGTGGGGATTCCAGGCCCAGCAGTGCCCGTCCCCCCATCACCCCATCTCTCTCTGCAGGGTGACATCCAGCAGCTGCTCATCGTCCCGAACCCCCAGGCGGCCTACGACTACTGCGAGCACTACAGCCCCGACTGCCCTGCCCTGCCCCACCTGCCCCAGGCACAGGAGGCGCTGCAGAGACCTGCCAGGCCCCAGGTGAGGGACATGGGGCAGACCGAGCAGGTCAGGCCTTTGGGTCTGATCTCGGGGAGGATACGGGGCTGGGTGGGCCCGGGGAGCTGATATTGGGGGGGATACACTGATCTCGTGTGGGATACGGGGCTGGATGGGCCCGTGGAGCTGATCGGGCTTGTGGGGCTGATCTGGCGGGGGGGTTACAGGGCTGGTCGGGCCCGTGGGGCTCATCTCGGGGGGATATGGGGCTGCTGGTCCTTCACTGACGTTTTCAGGTTCAAAGGGAAAAAGCCTGAAACCCCCCAGGGAGACACTGCCGGGTTCATCTCAGGGTCCCCCACCACCATCTGCCCCTCAGACCCCACCCATCCACAGGGACCCCCCACTGACCCCCTGGGGAAACACTGCCAGCTTCATCTCAGGGTCCCAGACCTCCCACCTGCCCCTCATAACTCTCCCCCATATGGGGCCCCCCACCCCCCGTGTTCCCAGCATGCCCTGCTCCTTCTCGGGGCCACCTGCCCCCCATGTTCCCAGCGTGCCCAGCTCCTTCTCGGGGCCCCCCGCCACCCGTGTTCCCAGCGTGCCCTGCTCCTTCTCGGGGCCCCCCGCCACCCGTGTTCCCAGCGTGCCCAGCTCCTTCTCGGGGCCACCTGCCCCCCATGTTCCCAGCGTGCCCAGCTCCTTCTCGGGGCCCCCCGCCCCCCGTGTTCCCAGCGTGCCCTGCTCCTTCTCGGGGCAGGCTGCTCTGGCTTGCAGTGGGGTGGGGGGTGAACCCCAGAATTGGAGGTTTAAAGGCCGTTCTCCCCCCCCATCCCTGCCCTCAGTGGGGGAGCTGAGAGTCAGGCCTAGGGGGGGGAGGGGCCCAGGGGTGGGGGAGCCGGGGGGGGGAAGAACTGGAGTGGGGGGGCCAGACAGACCCCACACCCTGGTCCAGCCCCTGACCCTCCCCGTGCTGTGGGTTTCTGTTATGATTATTTTGTTCTCCTCCTTTCCCCGCTTCCACCGTCCCTCCCTCCCCCCCGTCGCCTAGTACTTTGAGGAGGAGGTGGAGTACTATGAGTACCCCGACTCTTACGGGAATAAAGAGGATGGGAACGCGTCCCTCCCCACTCCTTCGGGGGGCACAGTGGAGCAGGTAACCGGGGGGGGGCAGGCTCTGCTCCCCCCACAACGTCCGTCTGTCTGTCCCAGCTCCCGTTGTGTCTGAGTTTCATCCTCTCATGGCAGTGTCATCCATCCATCCATCCATCTGTCCATCCATCACTGCTTCATTGCACCCCCTGAGCAGGAGCGCGGGGGGCACGGGTTGGGGGGCAGGGAATGGGGATACTAGTGGGGGGCAAGCCATGCCCTCCACACACTGAAACCTGCTGGTGGGGCCTCTGGGGGCGGGGCAGAGGGGAGGGAATCCCGGTGTGTGCTCCATACACATGGGGGTCCTAAGGACAATGGGGGCTCTGGGGTGACCCCTGGAGATTCGGGGTGCTCTGTATGTATCCAGGTCCCCAGAGGCAGAGGGGGTTCTGGGGCGACCCCTGGAGATTCCGGGTGCTCTGTATGTATCCAGGTCCCCAGGGCAGAGGGGGTTCTGGGGCAACCCCTGGAGATTTGGGGTGCTCTGTATGTATCCAGGTCCAGAGGGGAGAGGGGGTTCTGGGGTGACCCCTAGAGATTCAGGGTGCTCTGTATGTATCCAGGTCCCCAGAGGCAGAGGGGGTTCTGGGGCGACCCCTGGAGATTTGGGGTGCTCTGAGTGTATCCAGGTCCCCAGGGGAGAGGGGGTTCTGGGGTGACCCCTGGAGATTTGGGTTGCTCTGTATGTATCTGGATCCAAGGGCAGAGAAGGTCCGGGGCAACCCCTAGAGATTCGGGGTGCTCTGAATGTATCAAGCTCCCAGGGGCAGAGGGGCTTTGGGGCAACCCTGAGGGATGTGGGGTGCTTCGTACACCGGGGGGGTCCCTGCAGCAGCAGCCCCGGCGCCCCTGCTCCTCGTGAACTCATGCCCTGTGTGTTGTGTTTTCTTTCTGTGCCCGGCTCCCGGTCTGTGTGTGTGTCGCTGCCATCTTCATCCTCACCCTCATCACCTCCATCCTCCTCCTCCTCTTCCTCACGTTGCGGCACCAGAAACCCGCCGGGCCGGGCCGCAAGGCGCCCGCCAAGCCGGCAGCCAAGCAGCAGAAACGGGAGCAGCTGATGAGCACGGCCCCAGCCTACGGCAAAGCCCCCGGTGGCGGGAAAGCCTCCGGCAACGGCAAATCCCCCGGCAAAGCCCCTGGCAACGGCAAAGCCCCCGGCAAAGGCAAATCCCCTGGCAAGTCCCCCGGCAACGGCAAATCCCCCGGCAACGCCAAGTCCCCCGGCAATGCCAAGATGGCAGCTGGGGAGAAACACCCGGCCGTGAAAAATGCCCTGGGCAAGGCCCAGACGGGGGGGAAGGCCTACGCTGGCACCGGCGCGCCCAGGAAACACGGCAACAGCTACCAGCAGGTAGAGCAAGAGCGAGGCATCCAGATCGGTGCTGGGCACCGCCCCGAGAGGGCAGCACGATCTGAGATCCGTGCGGGGGAGCATGCTCCCCCCACCCCATCCCCGCCCCCCCAGTCTGTGCGTCTCGCTCGTGTCTGTCAGTCTGTGGCGGGGCCATTCGGGAAACGCCTCGGCAACATAAATAAACCAGCAGACAGGGAATGTGGGGAAGGCCCCGTGTCCCATTCCCTGCTCCCCTGAGCCAGCCAGTCCCCCCCATGGGGCCGTATCTCAGAGGGGACAGGCCCCGTGTCCCATTCCCTGCCCCTCTGAGCCAGCCAGTCCCCCCCATGGGGCCGTATCTCAGAGGGACAGGCCCCGTGTCCCATTCCCTGCTCCCCTGAGCCAGCCAGTCCCCCCCATGGGGCCGTATCTCAGAGGGGACAGGCCCCGTGTCCCATTCCCTGCTCCCCTGAGCCAGCCAGTCCCCCCCATGGGGCCAAATCTCAACCAGTGCCCCTTAGAGGGGACAGGCCCCGTGTCCCATTCCCTGCCCCCCTGAGCCAGCCAGTCCCCCCCATGGGGCCGTATCTCAGAGGGCCAGGCCCTGTGTCCCATTCTCTGCCCCCCTGAGCCAGCCAGTGCCCCCCATGGGGCCAAATCTCAGCCAGCGCCCCTCAGAGGGGACAGGCCCCGTGTCCCATTCCCTATCCCCCTGAGCCAGCCAGTCCCCCCCATGGGGCAGGATTGGAGCTGGCGCCCCCTAGAGGGGAAAGGTCCCGTGTCCCACTTCCCTCACATTTTCTCTCTGTGTTTATTTATCTTGTATCTTCTTTTCCGTGAATGGACACCCCGAGTCCTCCTTGAGTGACAAGGGGTAGTCGCTCCCTGGCAGGGGATGCTGCAGGGTGGTGCGATTCCATCAGCGATCGGTTTGTCTCCATGTGTCTGGGAAAACGATCCGGGATGAATCCAGTTCCACTGCCCCTGCCCCTTCCCCAGGGGGTAGAACAAGAATAACCTACTAATACTTCTGTCCTCTTTCTCTCTCTCCTCTAATCCATCTATTCCTGTGCATATCTGTCAATCCATCCTCATGTATTGCCGTCCATCTCCATGCACTTCCGTTTGTCCATTGCATCCATCCATCGATCCCTGTTCATATCTGCCTGTCTGTCCATCTGTCTATCCATCCCTATGCATGTTTATCCATCCATCCATGTGCATATCTGCCTGTCTGTCCATCTGTCTATCCATCCCTATGCATGTTTATCTATCCATTGCATCCATCTGTCCTCATGCATATCCATCCATCCATGGCCTGCATCTATCTGTCCTCATGCATATCCATCCTTCCATCCATCCATTGCATCCACTCATCCCTGTGCATATCTGCCTGTCTGTCCATCTGTCTATCCATCCCTATCCATCCATCCATCCCTGTGCATATCTGCCTGTCTGTCCATCTGTCTATCAATCCCTATGCATGTTTATCTATCCATTGCATCCATCTGTCCTCATGCATATCCATCCATCCGTGGCCTGCATCCATTTGTCCATCTGTCCTCATGCATATCCATCCATCCATCGCATCCATCCATCCATCTTTCTCCCCCTGCCCCCATGACTACTGTTCCAACCGTGTTCCCCCCGGGCCCTGGTGACTGCCAACTCCACCCCCCAGGATGTGGGGCTGTCCCCTACAGAGGAGCCCTGGGGGGCTGGCAAGTACCTGGATTATATCCTACCCCTTGACCAGGACCCTGATGGTGCCTACTGGGAGGAGACGATGGGGCTGGAGGTGACTCCCCCGTCCCCCTCGGAGCCCTGGGCTGAGGTAACCACCCTGGGATTGGACTGGGGGGGTGGCTAAGGGTCTGGGTGGGAAGGGGAAGGGGGCTGAGCTGGCTCCAGGGTGAGGTCTAGCTCCCCCCTAGTTCCCCACAGCCCCCCTATCTGTCTCAGTGGGGTGGGGCCTTAAAGCCTCCCCACGCTATTCAGGGCTGGTCCCCCTGAGATCTGCCTCTGTGCTGATCCTATGATGGAAGAGATGGAGACCCTGCTCCAGGGGGCAGAGAGAGGGGTCTGTGGGGAAAGGACTGAGGATTCAGGACTGGGGGTCAGGACTCCTGGGTTCTATCTCCAGCTCTGAGTGGAGAATGGGGTCTAATGGGTTAGAGCCGGGAGAGAAGGGGCTGGGAGACAAGGAGTTCTGGGGGATCCAGTTTCGGCACATCTCCTTGGTCCTGTCTCCCAGTAGGCACCGTGCTGTGCATTAACGTGTTGCTGGGTTTCTTTTCGTTCTCCCCTTCCCTGCTCCGCTTCTCCCCCATCCCGTGGGGCAGGAGGCTCCCAGCCCGGCCCCTGCCGCTCCGGGTGAGGACGAGGTGCTTGTGGAGGAGTACGTGACGGGGCAGGAGTACGAGTACGTCTATAAGGACTTTCCCGAGGGAGCCGAGCCATCGGAGCTGGGGCCCGTGCTCTCTGCAGAGACCCCCCAGAATGGAGGCGTAAGTGGGGCACGGGGACGTCTCCTCGGGCCCTTCCTCCTGCTGGCCTCTCGTGGATGGTCTTTCGGTGGTCTCTTCCTGTTGGTTGTGGCGTCCGTCATGTTTGTGGTCCTGTGTTGGTGTCTCATGGTGTCACTTCCTGTTTGTTGAGATGTCACCTCCCATTCATGGCTCTGTGTTGTCATCGTCATGGTGTCACTTCCTGTTTGTTGAGATGTCATGTTCCATTCATGGCTCTGTGTTGTCATCGTCATGGTGTCACTTCCTGTTTGTGGCCATTTGTTGGTGTGTCATGGCGGCACTTCCTGTTTGCCGTGGTGTCGCTTTCTGATGTGTTCATTCCTGTTTGTCGATGTGTCACTTCCTGCTTTTCATGGTGTCACTGCTGTTTGCCATGTTGTCACTTCCTGTGTGGTGTCATTTTGTTTGTGGCATCCCTGCCTCCTTGTCAGCATTTACTGTTGTGTCACAGTCATTTCCTGTTTGTCGTGACATCACTTCCTCCGTGTTGGCTTGGCATCATGCGGGTCATGGCTGTCCAGTGTATTGGTCGCTTCCTGTCTTTGGCAGTCCTTCCCTGCACCTCACTGACCAATGTGTCACTTTCCCTCCGCCATTCCATTTCCTGTGATGCGCTTCCTCTCTTGTGAGGTCACTTCTTGCTCGGAGTGACATCAGCACCCTCTCCCCCACCTCGTGTGTTCAGAGATGGGCCTGTCGTGCCCCGATGGCATCGCACCTGATGTTATAACCATGACATCCTCTGCCTTGGCAATGCCCCTAACCCGCCAGGGCATCCCCACTCTGTGATGTCATCTTACGCCCTGTGATGTCATCCCCATGTACAGCCATCTCTGTTATTCACCCACCTCCCCGAGTATTGGCAGCGCTGGTGTCAATTACCGATTTGGGGGGATAACCTCCAAAAGGGATGCGGTAATTCCCCTCCCCCCACGCTGCCATCTCAATGGGGCTGGGGATTTAGGGCTGGGGCATCTCCAGACGTGGACCTTTAAATCTCTCCTCCCCATGACCGCCTCCCCTGGGGTGTGTTTCACCTGGTGATGTGACCTGTCCTCAGTTTCCCTTCAGAGCTGCTGTGGGTCGCGATGCATTGATTAGCTCAGAGCTAACGGAGCATCCTAACTCAACAGGCCCAGAGGCTCCAAGGGAGCTGACAGGGACGAGGGTGGGTTCCAATGAGAAACGGCAGCCTTGTCTCCCTAGGCTGCAGGCGGATAACTGAAGGGTTGGGACACAATCCTGAGGCCTTACACAGAGCCTGCCCCAGGTTTACTTCAGCTTTACTCAGACTTTACTCCACGTTTACACAGACCCTGATCTGCATTTCCTTCGCCTTTACTCCATTTTTCCTCAGACCATGGGGGACAGGGAGCCTCAGATAATAGAGCCTCGGGGTGGTGCGGCTGAGTGGTGCTGGACGAGCCCTGCCGCCCGATGGGGGAGCTGGGATTTGCAGGGCTGGGAGGGTGCCAGAGTGGGCCTCGGGTGTGTTATATTGACCGGGCCCCTCTTTGCGGTTATATGTGTGTTACCCCCAGGCTGTGCGCGGAGTCAGAGGCTACAAAGGAGAGAAAGGAGAGCCGGCCGTCATGGAACCGGTAGGTCCCTACGTCAACGGGTTAGGGGGAGACCAGTTGATCCCACCAGCCCCTCCATTGTCCGTGCCTGGACGTTACCCATCTCTGCATAGTCCGGGCCCTGGGGTGCCCCACCCCCATGCAGCCCCCAATGCACCCTGTGGCAGGAGCAGGATATCCTGCTGTGCATAGGACAGAGCTCCCCCCCCAACGCCTCCTGTCCTGTCTCAGCCCCTGCCCTATTCAGGGATCAGCACGCCCTGAATGCCCCGTCACAGGTCATCTGGGCCTGGAGCCCCCCCAGGGTTGTGTGTGTGCGATGGACGTAGTGATCTATCATGTGACGATAGGCACAGACGAGTGTATGTGTGCAGGGGGGCAGGGTGTGCACGGCAGGATGGGACATGTGTGCATGTCCCCGCACACCTGTGTGAACAAGCATATATGTATTGTCACACTTCCAGGGGGAAGAATCATGTGTGTGCACATATGTTGCATGTGCCCCTGAGTGTGTGCATGAGTTTGCACAGGCCTCTGCGTGCAGATTCACATTTGCACCTGTCTGTCGGTGCTTGCACAATTGTGTATGTGTGTGCAAATGTGTATTTGTGAGTGCCTGTGCGTGCACATCTAGTTTGCGTGTAGGTGTTAGTTCCCATGTGTGTGCATCTGTTACGCACCACGGCGTGTGTGTCTGTGTGTATTTGCACACCCTGGTGCATGCATGCCACCGTATTTGCATGTTTGTGTTAGTAGATGTCTGTGTGCGTGGGAGGGTGCCCAGTCGTGTGTGCACAGCCCGTGGCCGTCTCTCCTGATGGGGGGAGTGGGCGAGGGGTGTGGATGAGCCAGGAGACCCTCCCCCTTTTCAAACTCACCTGGGCAGTCCCCAGTCTCTCTAGGATGCCTCCTGGCCAGGGGCTGTGTCTGCCCAAGGCCTCCTCAGCTGGGGGCTTTATCGCCCCCCACCCCAGGCCCACTGGGCCCTCGCCCCACCTGGGCCTGTCGGTGGCGTAACCCTGCTCTCTGCCTCTTGTTCCGCAGGGAATGCTGGTGGAGGGCCCCCCCGGCCCTGAGGGACCTGCGGTAAGAGCCTGTCTGTCTGTCCGTCTGGGGAGTTCTGGGGGATGCTCTGGGGCCAGGGGCAGATTCCCCTGCTAGTGCATTAACCTCACTGTGTGTCTCTCATGCGTTTCCTCAGGGCATATCAGGGCCGCCGGGCACACAGGGCCCTCCGGGCCCCCCAGGAGATCCTGGTGAGAGGGTGAGTGCGAGCTGGAACCTGGCCCCATGGCAGGGGTTGTGGGTCCAGCACCAGCTCTTGGGGAGACCGCGGCCCTCCTTCCAAGGGAGGAGTGAACATGAGTTTGCATGGTGAGGTGCGAATGTGTGCTGGGGTGGGATGTCATTGTGCCCCCTTGGCTGGGGAAGGCACCGGGCGTGTGAGTACCTGGGCGTGTGCATGCGTTAGTGTGTGGGATTGTGCATGCGTGTGCATACGCAGCGCCGATGGCCTGGGGTGTTTGGAGGTAGGCGAGAGATCCCGGCAAGGGCCAGTGTGTGTCAGGGTGTTGGGAGAATATGAGGCTGGCACTGTGTGTGGGGAAGATGGGTGCACCGCTGGAGGGGCTGTGGTTGCTGAGACGTGCAGGGGCAGCAGCAGCACTGTCTGAGGGGAAGACCGCAGGCCCCATCCCCATGCAATAACCTCCCGCTCTGCCTCTCTCTCCAACAGGGTCCTCCTGGCCGTTCAGGTCTCCCTGGCTCGGATGGGATGCCTGGACCCCCTGGCACGTCTCTCATGCTCCCGGTGAGTGAGGAGGTGTTTGATGGGTTAATGATGGGGCTGCTGCAGTCTGGAATGGAATGGGCTAACACAGGCTGACTAGGGTCTAGAACAGCAGGGGAAGGTGCTGATAGGGTGACCTAGAACTGGGGTGGCTCTGTGGGATCTAGAATAAAACTAGACGAAATACTAGTGGGAGCTGGAACAAGGAAGTATATGGAAGGTGGGGGCTCTGAGGTCTAGAATAAGATCAGGAGAACTAATTTGTGTGATCTAGAACCAGAAAGGATAATGTGGGTTTGTGGGTCTTGAATAAATCAAGGAAGACTCTCATTGTGTTACCTAGAACTAGGGACAATATGATGTATCTGTGGAAATCTAGGGTAGGCATGGCGCTCAGATAGCAGTATCCAGAACTGGTAGGTGATAAAATGGGTCTATGGGGCTCAAGAACTCAGATACCTAATACTGTAGACTATACAGTGGGCTTGCGGGGTCTAGAGTAAAACAAGAGGAACTCTGATAGCATGGCCTAGAACCAGAGAGGATAGATGGACCTGTAGGAATCTAAAAGGGATGAGAGAACAGAGATGGTAGAACTGGGGAGGATACAGTGGGTCAGCTGAAGTCTAAAACAAAAAGGGGAACTCTAGTACTGTGATCTAGAACTGAAGATTGTAGAGTGGATCTGTGAGGATCTAAGATATGGGAAAGGCTGATTCTCTTAGCTAGTCCTGGTTAGTATGTAGTGGGGCTATTTGAATGTAGAACCCAGAGAGTAACTCCTAAAACAGAGGCATTTTAGAGTATAAATCTGTAACAGACAAGATGGATTCTACAAATATTACCTAAAACCAGAGAAGATGTCTAGGTCTAGATTAGAAGAAAAACCTGTGATCTAGAACTGGAGATTGCACAGTGGATGGGCCTGTGTGGAATCTAGAACAGGACAGGGAGACTCTGGTGCTGTTCTCTGGAAATGTAGATAATATAATAGGGATATGGGAATTTAGGATAGAAGGGAGAGCTCTCGTAGCGTGATCTAGAACTGGAGAGCACAGTGAGTTAAGAACAGAAAGGCTAGTGTTAATAGCATTATGTAGAACCAAAGATGATGCAGGGAGTCTAGAACAGAAGGGTGAACCCTGATAGCATTACCTGAAACTAGCAAGGCTACACGGTGCGCTTATGTGTGTGTGGAACAGAAATGGGCACTCTGGTAGTATTACCTAGAATCGTAGAGCATGCAGTGGATATGTGTGAGTCTAGATGAGAAGGGAGAGTACCAGGAATGCAGCCTGGAATTGGATAGGTTGCAGCAAATCTCTGGGAATCTAGAACAGGCCAGGGGAGCTCTGGCAATGTGATCTGCTTCCCCCCCCCCCCAGCATCGTGACGTGTGAAGGACAGAGCAGGCCTTGGGCTCTGGAGCTCTAGGGAGGGCTCCGGGTACGTCTCCCAGGAGCCCAGTTCTGGGAGGGCGGTGTGAGTTCTGGGATTTTGGTGTGAGGTCAGGGATGGTGGCAGTGTGATTTTCACACCTGAAGGTTTGTCTTTCCTCCCCCAGTTCCGGTTTGGGAGCAGCGGTGGAGACAAGGGGCCTGCGGTGTCCGCACACGAGGCACAAGCGCAGGCCATCTTACAGCAAGCCCGGGTAAGGCCAGGTGGAGACAGGGCAGGGAGAGTTGGGCCGGGTCAGGGTAGGAAAAGATCCTGCCTTATTTCCTACCCTGGAGCCCTGATAAATGTGATAATCGAGAACCCAGATACCAAATGGGTATCTGGGTTCTCGATTACCCAGAACCTCAGTGGGTTCTCGATCCCAGAACCTCAGTGAGATCACAATTTATTATCTTTCTAGAACCATGTTAAGGATCACTCTTTTATTGCTCTTTAAGATTCCATACCACATAGTGGCCGGTGCCCTTCCAGAGCTTCCCCAAGGTCACGATTTACTGCCACTCTAGAACTGCGGGATAACGGTTTGTCACCTTTCTAGAATCTCAGCAGATCCCTGTTCGTTGCCCTTCTAGGTTCATTTTTAACGTTATGGTTAAGTAGCTCTTCAACAACATCCCTGCCCTTCTAGAACCCGGACGAGATCACAATCGACTGCTCTAGAACCATGGGGGTTACGGTCTGTGCCCACCTAGAACCCTTGCAAGTGTAACAAAACATTTTACTGCATTTCTAGAACCCCAAGACTATCATGGATCATTGCCTTAAGGCTGTGATTTGATTGATCTTCCCTTCAAACCTCAAACCTTATTAACCCTCCTGAGTGCTGATCAAATCACAATTTCTCCTTTTCTAGAACTCCAATGAGGCCCCACCTTGTCACCCCTCTAGAACCCCCATCAAACATGCTAGGACCATGCTTGTCCCCTTCTAGAACCCTGCTGACATCACAATGTGCTTTTTCCTAAAACCCCAGTAAGTCTGTAGCTTCTCTTCTAGAACACGAGTGTCACTGTTTTCCCTCCAGTCTATAGATGCTGATAAATTCATGTTTTATTCCCCTCTAAGATCCCCAACTGGGACCCTGTTCTTACCCCCCAAGTCCCAATAATTCTTTGGATCCCAATGTTTCCGGCTCAGCCCTGTTCTAGTCCCACCCCTTATTCCCTGCTTTGTTCTGTGTTTGGCGGGGATCCTGGCTTGCTGCAGTCTAATTCTCCTTCTCCTCTCTCTCCCCTAGATGGCCCTGCGTGGCCCCCCGGGACCCATGGGATACACTGGCCGGCCTGGGCCCCTGGTAGGTGCCTGCTCCGGGATGGGGTTGGGAGGAGGCATCGCTTGATGGCTGGTGCTCTGGGGATGTGGGGGCGGGTGTCAGGGCTTAGGGGGAACGTGTTGGCTTGTCCCTGGGGTGGGACACAGAGTGCTGGAGTCACTAGGGCTTCATGTCCTTGTGTTCCCCGTGCTCTGGGCATGTGGGGCTGTGGTCACTGGAGTTTCACATCCCCAGGTTCTGTGGGTCCCAGCGCCCCGGGATGTGGGGCAGGGAGTGGGGCTGGTGTCACTGGAATTTCACGTCCCCGGGTTCTGTGGGTCCCAGGGCCCTGGGGAGATTGTGGGGAGGGTTGTGGCCCTGAGCCCACGTGCTGCCCCCAGGTAACCCCCTCTGCTCTGCTGTCTCATTCCAGGGGCAGCCAGGGGGCCCCGGGCTGAAGGGGGAAGCCGGAGACTTCGGACCCCAGGTAACAGGCTTGGCCTTGGCAGGAGATCGGGGGGTTGGAGCCCAGCACGACCCTGACTCTGACCCCTGGCTCCTGCCCTGACCTCTTGCTCCAACCCATGGACATGACCCCTGTCACTGACCTCTGATCTCAGCCACTGACCTCTGACCCCTTCACTCTGACCCCAGTCCCTGACCCCTTCACTCTGACCCCTTCACCATGACCCCTGACCCCTCACCATGACCTCTCTCCCCAGCCCATGACCCTGGTCTCTGACCCTGACTCCCAATCATTGGCCCCTGACCAGCGTGAATGACCCGTGACCCCCACCTCTGTTCTGTGACCCTAACTCACGATCAGTGGCCCCTGACCTTGACGTCTAACCCCTGACGCTGGCAAGCGACCTCTGACCCCTGGTTCCGATGCTGGATTTATTCTGGGCTGTTTGGATCCCAGGCTCCTGTGACTTATAACCCTGACCCAGAGCCGGGGTCGCTGCCGCCCACCCCTCTGTTTACCCTTTGTTACCACTCTCTGTCACCCCACCCCTCATTAACCCCTCAGACACTGGGGAAGAACCCCCCTGTCTGACCCCAGCAGACCCGTCCCACCCTGGAGCCTAACCCTGATCTGAGCCCCCAGACCCCCGCATTAGCCCCTCGGACCCTGGAGAGCTCCCACCCCTGTATCTCCCTCTTCTCCTGCCTGCCCAAGCTGCTTGTGGGGGAAGCTCTGCTCACCCTTTCCCTCCCTCCCTCTCTGTAGGGACCGCGCGGGCCGCAGGGCCTGTCTGGCCCCCCGGGGAAGCCTGGAAGGAGGGTAAGTGTGTGGATCCTGGTGGGGATACCCCAGGGTGGGGGCAGGTCTGTGCCCGGCGATCCTCCTCTCATCCCGTCTCTGTCTCTCTCTGGCAGGGTCGTGCTGGAGCTGACGGCGCTCGGGGGATGCCTGGGGAGCCTGGTGTTAAGGTAACAGGGTCATGGCTTCCGTGGACAAGGCACTGGGTGTGAGCCTGCCCAGGGGACCAATCAGGGCCTGGCCTCCTTGGGCTGGTGATCCACTAGGTCCCAGCACTGTAGATCCACTGATGATCCAGTAGGTCCCTGCGCTGGTGACCCACTGGGCTGTAGCAGTGTTGATCCAGTAGGTCACCACCCCTGCAAATCCACTAATAGTCCATGAGGTGAAGGCACTGAAGATCACGAGATCACCTGAGCTAGTTATCCATGAATCCAGTGGTAATCCACTCTTCCAGCAACTCACTCATTCAGCATGATGATCCACTAGCGATCTAGTCATTTGCTGTGTGAGTGATCCACTCAGTGCATGAACGAATCTCCTGGTGATGCACTGTCCTGGTAACCCACCCATGCAGCGTGGTGATCCTCGTGCACCAGTGATCCACTCTAGCACGTTGGAGACCCACTAACTCAACCAGCGACCCTCCCATTCTGTGTGGGAACATCACTGCTTCAGAACAAGGATCCCAGGGGCCTGCGCGTGACAGGCCCACCCTTGTTCCCAGTGGGGAATTGCAGCCCACCTCCCGGGGATGGGGTGACCTGGGAGGGGGTCCTACGGGGGTATCTCCCCAGCTGGGGTGTGCTGGCTCAGGGAGCTGTTCTGTGCTTCTCTCCGCAGGGCGACCGAGGCTTTGACGGGTTGCCGGGGCTGCCGGGGGACAAGGGGTACAGGGTGAGTCATGTTGGCCAGGCGCCTCGTGGTGCGGGGAGCAGGGGGGCCCAGTCCTGATGCACTGTTGGGATCTCCCTGAGAGATGGGGCAGCCCCGCGGTCAGTTCTGGCCAGCCCATGTTTGTGCTACACAATTGTGCACCCCCCTCTGAGCATTGATACACACACAGACACACAACTGTACACCACACAGCCAGAGCCGCCGCCCTACCCGCACACACAAGCGTATCTACACACACAGATATACGCACTCTAGTTCCAGCAGGGCTTATTTCGGGGCAGACCAACGGCCGGAGCAACGCAGGGGCAGCCGAGCCCTTCTGGCCTCAGCATCTACGCACAGTCTTACACAACGTGTGCAATGTACACAGCCACGTGGAACGCTAGACACCTCCTGCACACACACATCCCCACAGCCATGTCACCACAAACACACCGGGACGCACAGCCTCCCCAGCGCACTTGTGCAGCCAGGTGTGTGCAATCACACAGTCACATAGCTACAACCCCGCACACATCAACGCTCTCCTAACTATATGTGCGCACACTCAGATACGCAACAATATACACACAGCCACTGCAGTCACACGCACAATACACACAGCACACCTGCAATTGCGCACAACAACACAGCTGCACAGTTCACAGCCCAACACATACACATCCGGCACATTTGCAATGCACCCCCACCCCCCTGCAATTACATAGTCACACTCACCCCCACGGCACATACAGCCGTGTCCCCATCACACACACGGCCACCCCCAAAGCACCTGCGCATCCCACGTACACAACCCCCATGGCTCCCCATCCACCCGCCCAGCTGATCCAAGGCTTTGTCCCCGCAGGGTGAGACGGGTTCCCAGGGCATCCCAGGCCCCCCTGGTGAGGACGGACAGCGGGTGAGTAACTGCTCACTGGAGGGTCGGGGGGGGTGGGAGGGAGACTGAGGGGAGCTGGGGTGGCTCCCTGGGGAGGGAGATGTGGGAGAGCTGTGGGGAATATGGAGAAGGGGAATGGGGTGATGGAGGGGGCTGGAGGTGGGGGGAGCAGAGGGATCTGGAAACGGGGAGCAGGGATGGCTGGGGAGAGCTGAGCTTGCTCCCCTCCCTGTTCTCTGCCTCACCCCTTTTTCTCTTCCCCCAGGGAGACGATGGAGAGGTTGGCCCCAGAGGGCTCCCTGGAGAACCGGTACGTCCCCTCCCTGCCAGGCAGGCAGCAGGAGCTTGTGCCAGTGTGAGAGGGGGCAGCTCCCCAGGGTGGTGCAGAGCGATAATCAGGGTCCCATTTACCCTGTTCTCCCCGCCCAGCCCCCGCCAGGGATTTACTCCCCCTACACTCCATGGAATTGGGCCCCACAATCCTCCCTGTTCTGGCCCTGTCTGAATCCACGGCTCTGAGGGCAGGCAACTGCCCCAGCAGAGCCTTGATTCTCAGCCCCTTGGCTCTCAGCTCTGAGTTGTTAACCCAGGGGTGGGCAAACTTTGTGGCCTGAGGGCCATATCTGGATATGGAAATTGTATGGCAGGCCATGAATGCTCATGAAAATGGGGCTTGGGGTGCAGGAGGGGGTGAGGGCTCTGGCTGGGGGTGCAGGCTCTGGGGTGGGGCCAGGGATGAGGGGTTTGGGGTGCAGGAGGGGGCTCCAGGCTGGGACCAAGGGGTTCGGAGGGCGGGAGGGGGATCAGGGCTGGGGCAGGGGGTTGGGGCACAGAAGGAGGTCAGGGGTGCAGGCTCTGGGCGGCACTTACCGCAAACAGCTCCCGGAAGCAGTGGCATGTCCCCGCTCCGGGTCCTTTGCGGAGGCGTGGCACCGGCCATGTGGTTCTGCGTGCTGCTCTGTCCGCAGGCGCCACCCCTGCAGCATCCATTGGCTGCGGTTCCCGGCCAATGGGAGCTGCGGGGGCGGTGCTTGGGGTGGGGGCAGCCTGCAGCACCCCCTGGCTGCCCCTACATGCAGGAGCCGGAGGGGTGACATGCCGCTGCTTCCGGGAGCCACGCAGAGCCATGGCACGCGCAGAGAGGGGCAAGCCCCCGACCCCACTCCCCGACGGGAGCTCGAGGGCCGGATTAAAAGGTCTGATAGGCTGGACACGGCCCGCGGGCCATAGTTTGCCCACCCCTGTGTTAACCCCTCTCCATAAAATCACCATTAACCATTCAACCTACTGATGGCAAAATCAAAGCTCAACGTTAACTGCTTCACCCCCCCACACTTCAGCAGAAACAAGCCTGTTAATGGTTTACCCCCAAACCTCCATCTGCTCCCACTTATGTCCAAACTGCCCCCTCTCCTGTGCCCTCGGCACTCCTGATATTGCCGGGACTGGACTCCTTGGTGCCTCAGGAGCTGGCAGTGCGGAGGGGAGGAGTTTGAAATTGGCAGGATATAGCCAAGGGTTGGCACGGCATGGAAGGGATCCAGTTGGGGCCCTAGACTCAATTTGAAAATCCCAGCCTGGGTCCCTGAAGACACCGTGAGGGGTGAGCTGAAAACTGGGGGTGCTAAGGCCCTGCTGTTGGGGAGCCACGGGGTGGGACTGCCCCCAGCTTTCGACAGGGGAGCGCCGACTAGTGCAGGGAACACTCTGACAGATCAGTTTGGAAAATGGGACCCAGGCAGGGATCGGGGCTGGCACTAGGATTGGGCTAGGTGTTGGTATTGGGGCTGGCATTGGCGTGAGGGTTGAGATTGGTGTTGGAGTTGGTACTAGGGTTGGGGCTAGGGTTGGCATTAGGCTTAGTGTGGGAGTTGACAGTGGGGTGGGCTTGGCGTTAGGGTTGTGGTCGGTGATAGGGTTGGGGTGGACGTTGGAGTTGGGGTTGGGATTGGAGTCGGCGTTGGTGTCAGGGCAGGGTTGGGGTTTGGTTGGGTTTGTTTTCTCTTTTTTCCTGTCCCTTTCCCGCTCTTGCGGCTCTGTTACGTTTACAGATTTGACGCTGTTTGGAAAAGCTACAGCCTGGGGTGGGGGGAGGATGAGAACCCACCAAAATCCTCTCTCCTGGGGTATTTGGTAGTAAAACCCAGGACAAATGCAAGTGTCTGGACTCTCTGAAACACTGGGTTTATCGAGAGCCTGAGCGGCGTGAACATTCCCACACGGTGCCCGTATCCCCGTCGCCCGGAACGCTCTTCCCTGAGAGCAGTTCCCTTTTGGGCAAGCCTCCGGAAGCTGTTTGGGGGTTAGCCCTTGCTACCCGCGGGGTGGATGGATGAGCTGTCTGGGGCCGGGCGTCGGGGACAGAGCAACACCAGCTGGGGAACTGGCCTGTGGGGTCCCTCTGTGCCTGCCCCTGGCAGACTCCACAAGGGCCCAGCGTCTCCTAATACGGGCGCCCGCGGCGTCTCGTTGCAGTGAAACTGAGGGGTCTTAGCGCCATGTCCCAGGATGCTCTGGGGTTTCACCCCAGCACGCGGCCCAGGCCACAGGGTCTGGGATCGGAGCAGGAGCAGTGTCTGCACCACGGAGCAGCGTCCTCATGGGGTCCTCAGCTCCAGGGCTTATGTGTTGCTTGCTCAGTGTGGTGCTGGGAGCGTGGGCTGGTTCAGGGTGTGCATGTCTGGGTGCACGTGTGCTGCTGTTTGCTGGGCTGGGGGGGCAATTGCTGGCTCCCCCCGCAGCCCTGTTGGGGGACCCAGGCCCAGCTTAGTCCCTACAGCCTCATTAATTCGGGTCTCTCCCCTCCCTGCAGGGACCCAGAGGTTTGCTTGGACCCAAAGGCCCACCAGGGATCCCCGGGCCTCTGGTAAGTGCCACACATGGCATCCCAATTCCCCCAGCCCCCCGTGACCCCCACCACGTTAACCTCCATCTGTCTGTCTGTCTCCTCCGCAGGGCGTGCGTGGCATAGATGGTCCCATCGGGCCCAAAGGGAACCTGGTGAGTCGGCACGGCTGTCTGTCTGTCTGTCTGCGCTGCCCGGTCCTGCTATGGACTGGGTTGGCCCACCCAGGGGCGCCAGTGCTGTGAGCTTCCCCTACAGCAGTGCCCCAAGTCAGGGACTCCAGTGCTGCGAGCTTCTCCTACAGCAGTGCCCTAAATGGGGTCTCTGGTGCTGCAAGCTTCCCTTATAGCAGTGCCCCCATCCAGTGATCCCAGTGTTGTGAACTTCCCCTACAGCAGTGCCCTCTCTCCCTTCTGTATAACATGCAGGTTGTTCTGGTTCTAACTGCAGTTGTGTCTGACTGTTACAGGGGCCGCAAGGCGAGCCAGGCCCCCCAGGTCAGCAGGGAACTCCAGGCACCCAGGTAAGGAATACCCTTGCCCTGAAACAGCCCAGCTCTGGGGACTCGGGGTCCAGTGGGGCTGGGAGTCAGGACTCCTGGGTTGCGTCCCTGCTCTGGGTGGGGAGTGGGGTCCAGTGGATTAGAGCAGGGGGAGCTGGGAGCGACTCCTGGAGTCTCTCCCTGGCTCTGGGTGGGGAGTGGGGGCTGGATCTGACCATGTGTCTCTCTTTCAGGGATTGCCTGGCCCACAAGGTGCTATGGGGCCCCCCGGAGAGAAGGTGAGTGCCCCAAACCTCCCCTGCTCCCCTGGTGTTGTGTAGCCCCCACCCCCTGCACCAGCCTGGCTCACACAATGAGGGTCTCTGCTCTGCCAGCTCTGAGCTCTGCTTTTCTCTCTCTCTCTGCAGGGTCCCAGAGGCAAACCTGGCCTCCCCGGCATGCCGGGGTCCGACGGGCCTCCCGTGAGTAACCTGCTCACCCCAGCTCCTCCTCTCCTTCCTTCAACCCTCTCCTCCTAGCACCCTGGCCCCCAGACTGCCCCAGCCCCAGAATGGCAATACGGCGGCCATATTTAACAGGAAGTGAGCCCATACTGTTGGCATCCTGCACAGCATGGCTCCCTCCTGCCCCTGGGGCGAGAGCCCGGCAGCCGTGTTTAACAGGAAGTGGGCCAGTGCCATTTCCTCTTGACGCCTGGCCTGACCTTGGCATGGGTGCCAGGGTGGGGAAGCCATGCTTAACAGGAAGTGAGCTCATACATTTCCTGTAGAGGCCCCCTCATCACAGAGATGCTCTTGAGCAGTGCCCCCTCCCCGCTTTGGGGCAATGACTGGTGGCCATGTTTAACAGGAAGTGAGCTAGTACCACTTCCTGTTGGCCCCCCCACTCACACCCCTGCTCATGGGTGAGGACTTGGTGGCCATGTTTAACAGGAAGTGAGCTAGTACCACTTCCTGTTGGCCCCCCCCACTCACACCCCTGCTCATGGGTGAGGACTTGGTGGCCATGTTTAACAGGAAGTGAGCTAGTACCACTTCCTGTTGCCCCCCCCCACTCACACCCCTGCTCACGGGGTGAGGACTTGGTGGCCATGTTTAACAGGAAGTGAGCCCGTACCACTTCCTGTTGGCCCCCCCCTCGCACCCCTGCTCATGGGTGAGGACTTGGTGGCCATGTTTAACAGGAAGTAAGCCTGTACCACTTCCTGTTGGCCCCCCCCCACTCACACCCCTGCTCACGGGGTGAGGACTTGGCAGCCATGTGTAACAGGAAGTGAGCCCATACCACTTCCTGTTGGCCCCCCTCCCGCACCCCTGCTCATGGGGTGAGGACTTGGTGGCCATGTTTAACAGGAAGTGAGCCTGTACCACTTCCTGTTGGCCCCCCACTCGCACCCCTGCTCATGGGGTGAGGTCCTGGTGGCCATGTTTAACAGGAAGTGAGCCCGTACCACTTCCTGTTGGCCCCCCTCTCGCACCCCTGCTCATGGGTGAGGACTTGGTGACCATGTTTAACAGGAAGTGAGCCTGTACCACTTCCTGTTGGCCCCCCACTCGCACCCCTGCTCATGGGGTGAGGTCCTGGTGGCCATGTTTAACAGGAAGAGAGCCTGTACCACTTCCTGTTGGCCCCCCACTCGCACCCCTGCTCATGGGGTGAGGTCCTGGTGGCCATGTTTAACAGGAAGTGAGCTAGTACCACTCACTGTTGGCCCCCCACTCGCACCCCTGCTCATGGGGTGAGGACCTGGCAGCCATGTTTAACAGGAAGTGAGCTAGTACCACTCACTGTTGGCCCCCCACTCGCACCCCCGCTCATGGGGTGAGGACCTGGTGGCCATGTTTAACAGGAAGTGAGCCCGTACCACTTCCTGTTGGCCCACCACTCGCACCCCTGCTCATGGGGTGAGGACCTGGTGGCCATGTTTAACAGGAAGTGAGCCCGTACCACTGACCATTCACCCTGAGCAGGCCAGGTGTCCCCCAACGCTTGGTTAAAGAAGTTCAGGTCAGAGCTGGGCAGACGAGGGCTATTCCTGCCCCACAGGCAGGGGGCACTGCCCTTTCTGCAGGAGCGGGGGGTGGGATGTTGGGGTAGCTCCTAGGCAGGGGGACAGAGCAACGCCCAGGGGTTAAGTGCTGTGATGCTGGTGTTAATGATTCATCGCTCTCTGTCTTTTCCCTTTCCCATTCCCTCCCTCTCAGGGGCATCCGGGGAAGGAAGGTCCGCCGGGAACCAAAGGTAACCAGGTAAGGGGATAACGTCCGCTCCTGCCCCTTCCTGTCATCCCCCCCGACCCCAATATCCCCATCTCCCTCAGACACTGGGGTCGAGCCCCCCCCCCGCCCCCAGTCCTAGCCCTTTCAGATTTCGGAGGCCAAGTCACAACCCCCCAGGTGCTAGGGGTGAGGTGCTAAGACCCTGTCCCCCAAGGTGCAGGGGTCAGAGCCCCCGGGTTAGTGGGGTGACATTTCTCCCATCCCTGATTCTAACCCCCCCTAGTAGGGAGCAGGGACCCCAGCGACTCTCCCCTGTGATTGGTCTGATTTCTCTCCATTGCAGGGCCCGTCTGGTCCCCAAGGTCCAATTGGCTACCCAGGCCCACGTGGTGTGAAGGTAAGTGGCTGATTGGTCCCAGGACTTGGTGTGACTCTCTGGGACTGGGATATTACCCACAATTCTTAGTAAGGATGGGTGCAGCCAGGAGGTCCCTGCCCCTCAAGGGGAGAAGAGGATTCTGGCTAGAGTGGAAAACAAGACAAGAGGATTGTAGCCAGTGGAAGCCAGGACTCCTAGGTTCTATCCCAGCTCTGGGAGGGGATTGGGGTCTAGTGGGTTAGACCGGGGGGCTGGGGGCCAGGACTCCTGGGTTCTATCCCCACCTCAGGGAGGGGAGTGGGGTCCAGTGGGTTAGAGTAGGGGGGGCTGGGAGCCAGGACTCCTGGGTTCTGTCCCAGCTCTGGAAGGGGAGTGGGGTTCAGTGGATTAGAGCAGGGGTCAGTGAGAGCTGGGAGCCAGGACTCCTGGGTTCTCTGCCTAGATCTGTGGCTGGTCTCTGCAATGCAGCTCACCCTGTTGAACTCTCCCCGTCTCTCCCAGGGCGTGGATGGAATTCGGGGACTGAAGGGTCACAAGGGTGAGAAGGTGAGTTCTGCTTCCCTGACCCTCAACCGCAGGTCAGACATGATGCTGGCAGCACTGCACAACACCCCCTAGTGCCTGGCTGGGGAACTGGTGCCTGGCACCCCCTGGTGCCAGGTTGGGGGAATTGCACACAGAACCCCCTAATGCCAGGTGGGGGAATGATGCATGGCGCCCCCTAGTGCCAGGCTGGGGGAATGGCGCACGGCGCCCCCTAGTGCCAGGCTGGGGGAATGGCGCACGGCGCCCCCTAGTGCCCGGCTGGGGGAATGGCGCACGGCACCCCCTAGTGCCCTGCTGGGGGAATGGCGCACGGCGCCCCCTTAGTGCCCGGCTGGGGGAATGGCGCACGGCGCCCCCTAGTGCCCGGCTGGGGGAATGGCGCACGGCGCCCCCTTAGTGCCCGGCTGGGGGAATGGCGCACGGCGCCCCCTTAGTGCCCGGCTGGGGGAATGGCGCACGGCGCCCCCTTAGTGCCCGGCTGGGGGAATGGCGCACGGCGCCCCCTTAGTGCCCGGCTGGGGGAATGGCGCACGGCGCCCCCTTAGTGCCCGGCTGGGGGAATGGCGCACGGCGCCCCCTTAGTGCCCGGCTGGGGGAATGGCGCACGGCGCCCCCTAGTGCCCGGCTGGGGGAATGGCGCACGGCGCCCCCTAGTGCCCGGCTGGGGAACTGGTGCACGGCGCACCCTAGTGCTAAGCTGGGGGAACGGTGCACAGTGCCTCCTAGTGCCAGGTGGGGTAATAGTGCATAGCGGCCCCTCGTGCCAGGCTGGGGGAATAGTGCACATCTCTCCCTAGCTGCGGACCCCTGACCAGGGGTCAGGAAGGGATTTCCCCCTCCCTAGTGTATTCTGTGTTTTTTTTTTAACTCTCCTCCCTCTGCAGGGTCAGGGCCAGCCCCAGCTGGAGATGGGACCTGGGCAGGGAGGGCCGGGTGCAGAGGGGGCACCCAGCATTATCTCCCCCATGGGCGTGTCTGGCTGGTCCTTGCGTTCATGGGCAGGGTACAGCTGATCGCCGTGGGTGGGGTTAGGCAGGAATTCACCCCCCCCCCCCGTATGGTCAGACTGGCAGTGACCTGGGGGGTTCACCTTCCCCTGCAGCCGGGGGTGGGTCACTGGCCAGGATTATCTGGGGGGGGGGGGGTGTCCCTCACTTAACCCTTTCCCTGCCATTGCAAAGTCTCAGGCCCTGGTGCCCCTCGGCCCCCCCTGTTCTCTGTAACAGTCCAGTCTCCTGGGGGCTGTGGCACTTTGGTCTCATCTCGTGTGCTGGGTTCGTGTGTGGGGGCAGGGTGGGGCTGGTGGCCTGTGACATACTGGAGATCGGACCGGCTGAGCTGCTGGTTCCTTCTGGCCTTACCTCTCTGGCTGTACGACTGTCACCGGTCTGTCTGTCTGTCTGTGCAGGGTGAGGATGGATTCCCTGGGTTCAAGGGCGACTTCGGGGTGAAAGGAGACAGGGTAAGTTTATGCCCGGAGCCCCTCGCTGCCCGCCTGCTCCTGGCGATGCCAGTCTCACCCACCCCTCTATTCTCTCTGCACCCACAGGGCGAGGTGGGTGTCCCAGGATCCAGAGGAGAGGATGGACCGGAAGGTCCCAAAGGCCGGACCGGACCCTCGGGCGACCCGGGTCCCCTTGGACTGGTGGGAGAGAAGGTGAGGAGCCTGGACAGCATGGGGCAGGACTGGGCAGTGCCGAGCATGAGGGAGTGGGCCCCTGCCCATGTGTCCTGTTCCCTGCCCCCTGAGCCAGCCAGTCCCTGCCCTGGGGCCAGATGGGAGACGGCGCCCCCAAGTGGGGAAAGGCCATGTGTCCCATTCCCTGCCCCCCTGAACAGCCAGCCCCCCACCCTGGGGCTGGATCAGAGCCAGTGCCCCCAAGTGGGGAAAGGCCCCATGTCCCATCCCCCTAATCCCATCTCTCTCTCTCTTGCAGGGGAAGCTGGGCGTACCAGGTCTTCCCGGATACCCAGGACGGCAAGGCCCAAAGGTGAGTGCTGTGGATGATGGGTCTACCCCCTCTTCCCCCAACTGTGCCCCCCAGCACTCCCCCTAACCCCATCTCTTCTCTCTCCACAGGGATCTCAGGGCTTCCCTGGATTCCCTGGCAGCAATGGTGAGAAGGGTGCTCGGGTGAGTAACCCTCCATCATGGCTCCCCGCACCCCCAGCATGGCTCCCCACCACTGCCCCCCAGTGGAGCTGGGTCCTTGTTTCCCACTGCAGGAGGCATCCCCATGGGGGAAACTGTTGGGAGGATCTGGGGGGGGGGCTACAGGTTCTGCTGGGTGGGGCTGACACCCACCAGGGATGGATCGGAACTGGGACTTACTAGTGGGGCTGGGTGAATCATAGAATATCAGGGTTGGAAGGGACCTCAGGAGGTCATTTAGTCCAACCCCCTGCTCAAAGCAGGACCAATCCCCAGTTTCTGCCCTGATCCCTAAACGGCCCCCTCAAGGATTGAACTCACAACCCTGGGTTTAGCAGGCCAGTGCTCAAACCACTGAGCTAAGAGTGAGAGGCTGTTGGGAGGTGGGGGAGGGTCTTCCAGGGACGGGCTGGATGAGGGGGTGGTTCTAGGTGGGGGTGTCTGCAAATCCCTGGGTGGGGTGGGGTCCCCATGGGGGTTGGAGTTGGGGGTCCCTGTAGAGCTGCAAATAGGGTGTCCTATGGGTGGGGTCTCTGTAGATCCCTGGATTGGGGGATCCCTATGCAGGTTCTCTGGGGTTGAGGGCCCTGCAGAGCCATGGATGGGGGGGTCTTTATGGGGGCTAAGAGGGGGGTTGGTTCTGGGTGGCGGGTTCCAGGGGTGGGTGTTAGGGGTCCCTGCCAGGCCCAGGCTGGCTGAGGGGTTCCTGTGTGAGCTGGGTGGGGCATGGGGGGTCCCTGTGTGTTTTCCGTGGGTGGGTATATGTCACGGAGTCCCTGGGCAATGCTCTGGAACTGCTCCCCACGAAGCCAGGCAGGACTCTGGGGAAGTCTCCTTTCTGTGAGCAGCCTGTCTGCAGGACACACAGCTCACCCAGCTTCCACCTTCCTGGGTCTGACCTCGGAGCATTCAGCATCCTCTGCCCCTCCGTGCGCTTCCCACAGCCAGTCCGCCCAGGCCGGGTCTTGGGGAAGCCAGAGGGTCCTGCCCCCCAACTCCGCAGTCAGACGTGGCTCTCAGCCAGCCAGTAAAACAGAAGGTTTATTAGACGACAGGAACATGGTCTAAACCAGAGCTTGTAGGTGCAGAGAACAGGACCCCTCAGCCGGGTCCATTTGGGGGGCAGTGAGCCAGACAACCACGTCTGCCCTTCACTCCACGTCCCCAGCCAGCCCCAAACTGAAACTCCCTCCAGCCCCTCCCCCTCTGGGCTTTGTTCCTTTCCCGGGCCAGGAGGTCACCGGATTCCTTTGTTCTCCAACCTTTTAGCTCTCACCTTGCAGGGGGGAAGGGCCCAGGCCATCAGTTGCCAGGAAACAGGGTGTCGGCCATTCCCTGTGTCCAGACCCCTGCACACACCTGCCCTCTAGGGCTCTGCAACGATCATACACCCTTATCCCACCACCTAGATACTTAAGAACTGCCTAGGGGAAACTGAGGTACCCCCACACTATTCAGAGGAAACATTAAGAACAGTCCCGCTTCGTCACAGTATATTATGGATCCCTGAAGGGCCCTGGCTGGCTGAGTTCTCCCATGGGTGCCCATGCCCTGTCTGTGTTTCACTGACTCTCTCTGTTGCAGGGTCTATCCGGGAAGCCAGGGCCCCGGGGCGAGCGCGGCCCCTCGGTGAGTGTGTGGGGGAGGCAGGGGGGTTAGTGCATCCAAGTCTCTGGGCTCCCCCCAACCATCCTCACTCCCCGCGATCCATCTCTTCACATCTGTCCATCCTTCCATCTGTGTTCTCCTTCCATCCAGCCCTCCATCCTCCCATCCCTGCCCCAGTCCTCAGTCCCAATCCCCTTCGATCCGTCCCTTCTCATCTGTCTGTCCATCCTTCCCTCTGCTTTCTCCATCCGAAACCTCCGTCCCCTCCTTCTCCCATCCACGTTTCTTCTGTCCATCCGTCCATCCGTGCCCAGTGCAGGCCTCCCCATCCCAGCCCCTGCCCCACACATGGATCCCCACCTCACCCAGTCCCCAGTGAGGTCATGCCCATGACTCCTGGAGCCAGCCACTCCCCCTGCCATGGGGCTCACCCCCCAGCTTGACTCATACATCGTGTGTCCCCTCTGGGCTCCACCCTGCCGTGGCACAGGGCTTCGGGGCTGGGCTCCTCTCTGGTGGGGAGGCAAATATCCCCCTCCACCTACCTTCCTTAATCCTCCCATCTGGGGTTGGGGGGATCTGGCATTCCCCTACCAGGGCTGGGGGTCATGTGCCCATCATGTGTCCTACGTGGCTGGTGGGTCCCTCCCATCTGCTGCCTCCACCCCTGAGATCCTCCTGAACGCCCCCAGGGCACTGTGTGGCTTGCTCGGGTTCTGCCCCCTGGGAAGTGGGGGTTGGAGGATGGAAGGAAGGGGGCAGAGCCAGGGCTCAGACACTCACCCGCCTCTGTCTCATTCCTCCAGGGTCCCAGGGGCCAGCGGGGGCCACGAGGAGCCACTGGAAAGCTGGGGGCAAAGGTGGGTGCTGGGGGAGGGGCTGGGGCACAGGGTCTGTCCGTTGGTCTGAGCGTCGGGGTGCGGTGGGGTGGGGTCAGTGTGTCACAGGGTTGGGTCTGGGCAGGGCTCAGATGTCAGCAAGTGTGAGCAGGCTCTGGGCGTGCAAATGTGCAAGGCTGAATGTGTTCCTTTGTGTGTGTGTTTGTGTGTCCCTGTCTGTGTGTGTGTGTCTCCTGTCTGCATGTGTGTGTCCCATCTGCGTCTCTCTGTGTGTCCCTGTGTGTGTGTGTCCGTGTGTGTATGTGTGTGTCCCCGTATGTATGCGTTTCCCTGTGTGTCTGTCGCTGTGCATCTGTGTACATCTGAGTGTGTGTGTGTGAAAATGGGTGTGTGTACATGCACAGGGATGAGTGTACACATTTGTGCACGCGTGTCAGTGTGTGTTGGAAGGGGACATGCTTCCGGTTGCCCCTCACATTTGTCTCCCCCTGCAGGGCACCTCTGGCGGTGACGGCCCCCATGGCCCTCCAGGGGAAAGGGTGAGTGTGAGCGTGGCATGGGGGGGACCTGGGTGTCCAAAGAGCCCTGGGCACCACCCTTCGCTGCACCAGCTGGGCCTGGAACACCACTGCTGGGCCTCGTGCAGCCTGCCCTGCCTTGTGCACATTCCTGGTCACCTCTCCAGGGCCCTGTGCGACAGGTGTGCCAGGCATGGGTCACATTAGTGCAACACTCGCAGTAGGCCTCTGCTCACCACCGCCAGGCCTCATTCAGCTTGCCCTGTCCGAACGTCACTAGCACTGTTCAGCCTCTCCGTGAGCCGGCTCCAGATTTGTTGGTCTGAGGGGCAGGTCACGGCAGTGCAGTGCTCGCACGGCCCCAGTCACGGCTGCTGGGCCCGGCACGGTGCACAGCAGCCTCAGCAGGTCCCTGGTGCAAGGGACGGGTCACTGCCGTGCGACACGGCTGGCTTTGTGCAGTTGGCCTCCCGGTACAACACTGGCCTGGCCCCCGCTCGCGACAGCTGGACCTGGCCGTGCTGGCCTCCAGCTGGTGTCCCTGGGGCCAGGCATTGTTCTCCCTGCCCCCCCAGCCCCCCTAACCTCCGCTCTGCTCTCCACAGGGACTCCCGGGCCCCCAGGGGCCAAACGGCTTCCCCGGACCCAAAGGACCACCGGTGAGTAACATACCCTACCTAAAAAGAAAAGGAGTACTTGTGGCACCTTAGAGACTAACCAATTTATTTGAGCATAAGCTCAATTATTTATTTATTTATTTATCTATTTATTTATTTTATCAATTTATTTGAGCATAAGATACCCTACATACTGGCTCCCCTGCCCCTCTGCCTGCCCCTAGCCCCTTGCCGGCTCCTCAGCCCCTCCCCCTGCATCCAAGCTACCCCACACCTGCTCTCCAGCCTCCCTGCTGGCTTCTCAGCCCCCTCTCACCTGCTTTCCAGCCGTCCTGCCTGCATCCCAGCTCTCTCCCACTGCCATTCCCACCCGCCTGCTCCCTGGCCCCCCAGCTGGCTCCCCTGCCCTCCTGACTGCTCCCCAGTTCCCTCCCCCTGCGATCTCCCCCTGTCCCACTGACCTCTCCTTTTTCCTCCCCACAGGGCCCCCCTGGCAAGGACGGGCTTCCCGGGCATCCCGGTCAGCGAGGAGAAGTCGTATGTGTCTCTGTTACTGCACTGTTGGGCTTTGGATACTTTTCTCTTACTCCTGTGTTACTCTGTGGTTCTTCCCATGTTACACTCTGGTTCCTCCTGGGTTACACCTAAGTAACTCCAGGCTACCTCTGGAAACTCCCTCATTACTCCTCACATAGTACCTTGTTACTTTCTGATTATTCCCCCTGTTACTCCTTTCTTACTCCCATGTTACTCTCTGATTACTCTCATGTTACTCTCATATTACACCTCATATACTCTGGCGTTACACTCTGGTTACTCCCACGTTACCCCAAATTACTCCATTACTCTCTGGATACTCCTGTGTTACCCCTCACATGCTTCGATGTTACGCTTTGGATACTCCTGTTACTCCTCTTTCACTCCCGCTTTGCATTCTGGTTGCTCACATATTACTCTCTGGATACTCCTGTATTATTCCTCTCTCACTCCTGCGTTGCACTCTGGTTACTCCCACATTACTCCTCTCTCCCACATTGCTCTCTGTTCACTCCGCTGTTACTCTTGGTTACTCCCACTTTACTCCTTTCTTATGCCCATGTAACTCTCGGTATTCCCATTTTAATCCTTGTACACTGATGTATTACACTGCATTACTCCTCACATACTCCAATGTTAGTCTCTGGTTACCCCCACATTACTGCTCATAAATTCACGTTACACTCTGGATACTCCATGGTTACACCTCACACTTTCCTGTGTTGCTCCTCGCTCACTCCTATGTGACTCTCCACTTACACTTGGGAGGTGGGGGGCAGAGCCATCTGCCGCGGCTCGTGCTAATGCCCCCATCTCTCTCTGTCTTTCAGGGTTTCCAAGGCAAGACGGGCCCGCCCGGCCCCCCGGGGGTGGTGGGACCTCAGGTAAGAAGCCAGGTGGTGGGGGTTTCCAGGGTGGGCTGGGAGAGGCTGTGCCCACAGGGTGCAGTTACTCAGCAGCTCCCCCTGGTGGTGGAAGAGGCAGGGGTCGAAGGGTCTGGCCCATTCCCTGAAGGTCTCACACTGTTTCTTGTCTCCCCCCACACTAGGGCGCTTCTGGGGAGTCTGGTCCGATGGGGGAGAGAGGTCACCCAGGCCCCCCTGGACCCCCGGGAGAGCAGGGCTTGCCAGGACCCTCTGGGAAAGAAGGAACCAAGGTAAGGAGCTGTGATGCTCCAGTGCGGTGCTAGGGGGCGCTGTGCTGCAGAGAGCAGGGAGGGGGACCCACCTAATCCTAATCCTCCTTCCCCCTGCGCAGGGAGACCCTGGCCCCCCGGGAGCCCTCGGGAAAGACGGCCCGGCTGGACTGCGCGGTTTCCCCGGTGAGCGTGGGCTGCCTGGCACCCCGGTGAGTACCCGGCCCCCCCGCTCAAATGCCCCCCGCCCGTCCCCGGTGCCAGCAGGCCCTGACCTGTGCTTCTCTCCCGCAGGGCGGCACGGGGCTCAAAGGGAATGAGGGGCCGGCCGGACCCCCAGGACCCGCAGTGAGTATGATGTGGGGACCCTCGCGCCAGCCCCTCCCTCAACTCCTTCCCCCCAACTATTCCCCTAGGCCCCCACCTCCCCAACCCTTCTCTGACCTCCCTTCCCTCACTCCCCCATCAGCCCCTCTCCTCCCTAACCTCTGACCTCTAACCCCCCGATCTGCCCCCTCCCTGACCCCTGATCCCGGTCCCCGCAATGTGTGTTGGGGGGACCCTGCTGTGGGGGGCAGCAAGTGACTCCTCCTCTCTCTCCCCCCAGGGATCCCCCGGCGAGAGAGGTGGCCCTGGGCAGGGCGGCCCCATCGGACCCCCAGGCAGACCGGGCCCCCAAGGGCCCCCAGGCCCCGCTGGAGAGAAAGGAGTTCCTGTGAGTAGGGGGCACAGAGGGCATGGGGGGAGTGGGGCTTAGTCGGATGCAGGGGGGGATGGGAGCCAGGACTCCTGGGTTCTATCCCAGCTCTGGAAGGGGAGTGGGATGTCGTGGTTAGAGCAGGGGGTGCTGGGAGCCAGGACTCCTGGATTCTATCCTGGCTCTGGGAAGGGAGTGGGGCCTAGTGGGTTAGAGCAGGGGAGTGGGGAGCCAGGACTCCTGGGTTCTGTCCCCAGTACTGGGAGGGGAGTGGGGTCGGATGGGTTACAATGGGGGATGGGTTGGAGCCAGGACTCCTGGGTTCTGTGCACCTCACTCCACTCTGTTTCTCCCTAGGGTGAGAAAGGTCCCATAGGCCCCGCTGGCCGTGACGGAGTCCAGGGTCCCGTTGGGCTGCCCGGCCCAGCGGGGCCCCCGGGGGGTGCTGGTGAGGATGGCGACAAGGTAAGGCCCTGTCTGTGTCTGTGTCCTGACCCTGCATGCGGCAATGGGCTAAACCCCCCTTCTCCTCTCTCCGCAGGGCGAGGTGGGTGAGCCGGGCCAGAAGGGTGGCAAAGGCAACAAGGGAGAGCACGTGAGTATGAGCTTGGGGCTCCCCTGACCCCGGACAGGGGCTGATCCCCCCCCGGCACTTCCTGCCCGGGATATCTCTGTGTCTCAGCACCACTGACCCCCGTCTCCTTCCTTCCAGGGTCCCCCAGGCCCCCCAGGTCCCATGGGCCCAGTCGGGCAGCCTGGAGCAGCTGTAAGTACCTTGCACCCCTCAGATAGCCTCCTGCAGCTGGTAGCACGGGGCAGTGCCAGCTCTGGGCAGAGCGGGACGATGGAGCTGAGTTGGCTCCATGCAGGGCAGGGGGTGGAGCTGGTGGGGATGGAGCTGATTGGCTCTGTGCAGGTCAAGGGGATGGAGCTGGGTTAGCCCCGTTCAGGGCAGGGGGATGGAGCTGGGTCTGCTCTGTGCAGGGTCGGGGTGATGGAGCCAGGTTGGCTCCATCCTGGGCTGGGGGACAGAGCTGAGGGTGATGGAGCCAGGTCTGCTGTTTGCCAAGCTGGATGAGGGAGCTGGGTTGGGTCTGTGCAGGGCCTGGGTGATGGAGCCCGGTTGGCTCCCTGGCTGGGGGTGCGTAGCTGAGGGTGATGGAGCCCGGTCTGCTCCGTGCTTGGCAGAGGGTCCCTGTCTCCTGGCAGTGCAGTGTCCCGGCCCCTCACTCATGCCATGGGGTGAGGTGCTTGGTTCCTGATGGCACAGGGGCCCCACATCGCACTGATGGAGCGTGGGTGGGATTCCAGGGGGTCCTGTCAATGGGGAACAGTGGTGGCAGAGTTTCCCGCTGCTCCCACAGCGCCGTGACCTCCCCCAACTCCCCTGCCCGCTGAGTGAGTCCCGTCTCCCTGGGGCCGCTCGCAGCCTGTCTCACTCTCTCTCGTGTCTGTGTCGAGGGGGCTGATGGGGAGCCGGGCGCTCGGGGCCCCCAGGGCCACTTTGGGGCGAAGGGCGACGAAGGAACCCGCGGATTCAACGGGCCGCCTGGCCCCATCGGGCTGCAGGTGAGTGGGGCCTGTCACTGGCCTTGCAGGGTTGCACCCTCTGTCCCCCATTGTGCCACTCCGGTGCCCTGGCCCCACCCCTACACCTGGCCCTGCCCCTGCACCTGGCCCCACCCCCATGCTCCATACCTCCCCCCTGTCTCCGTCCTCTCCCCCGGACCCAGACCCGACCCGAGCCCCCCTACCTAGCCATGGCCCCAGCCCTAGCCACACAGTCCGTCCTCCCTAAGTAACACCTGCCCCATGGTGCAGTTCTAGCTGGGGACAGGATTCCCCTTCACTTCCTGTCCCAAACTGCTGGGCAGCATGAAGGTGCGACCACTGGCCAGTTGTTGCTGGTTCCCAGCCCCAAGCCAGCTGTTCTGGGAGGTGAGGGAAGCTATCCCTGTTTGCCCTCCTCCCCACCTACCTGGATCCAGATGTTTCCCTCCCTCTGGACCACCATCCCATCCTGAATCCAGATGTGTCCCTCCATCTCTCCCCCCCCATCCTCCAGATCCAGATGTGTCCTAGGTCTAGGACCCTCTTCATCCCAAATCTAGATGTGCCGCCTGCTTCCCCCATCTCCCTCAATCCAGATGTGCCTCTTGATCTGCCCTCTCCCCCCAGTCCAGATGTGCCCCGCACTGACGCTCTCTGTCTCTCCTTAGGGTCTGCCGGGCCCAGCGGGGGAAAAGGGCGAGACAGGTGACGTGGGCCCCATGGTAAGTGACCCTGGCTGCCCCCCATTCCCAGTTCCCCCTCCAGGTGGGAATGTCCCAGAGCTCCCCTCACCTTGTTCTTTCTCCCCACAGGGCCCCCCAGGACCACCGGGGCCGCGTGGCCCAGCCGGACCCTCCGGAGCCGACGTAAGTACCACCCCCGCCCCCCACCCCTGTCAGCCCTGCCCAGGGCATCCCCGGAGGTAACCAGCTCTGCTCTCTCCCCCTGCAGGGACCCCAAGGCGGCCCTGGAGGCATTGGCAACCTGGGTCCCCCTGGAGAGAAGGTAGGTGGTGGCAGGACACCTGGGTTCTCTCCCAGCCCTGGGGGGGTGCGGAGGGGCAATGGGGCTGGTAGATTTCATGGAGTTCAAGGCCAGAAGGGCCCATTCTCTCCAGCCTGGCCCCTGGACAGAAGCGGGCAGAGAATCGCTCCCTGTCACCCTGTGCCCAGCCCCGCAACTTGGCTGGACTGACACGTGTCAGCTGCCAGGGGACCAAGCCTGGGGACGCGACAGCTGAGCCCAGGAGGGCCCCAGGGGCCCCAAGGGCCGACACCCCTGCGATGGCAGGGACCTGATCCGCTGATCCCAGCCGGTGACCCGCACCCCGCGCTGCAGGGGAAAGGGAAACCCCCCAAGGGCCCTGCCTGTCTGTCCTGGGGGAGATTGCTTCCCTGCCCCCAATCTGGGGACCCCCAGCATGTGAGCCAGGCTCAGCAGCCAGACAGAGGTGTCTCTGGAGCCGTTCAGAGCACCAGCCCCCACTGTGTGGGGCCCCGTCTCCAGCTGGGCCAAGCCCGGATGCTTCCGAGGAAAAGCCCCAGAGACAGCTGGCCAATTGAGTCTCGGGGAGCAAATCCCCTCCTGACCCCGCCGCCCTGCAGCCTGAGACTGGATGAGTCACTGTCCTTGTGCAGAGCATGCAGAGGGCAGTGCAGGTGACCCTGTTCTCCCCATAGCCCGTGAAGGGAGGGGACGCATGGGGGGACTCAGAGTCACAGACTGCAGGAGTCAAAGGGACCCACCACCACTCGCCCATGGGAATGTGGGGCTGGAGCAGGACTCCTGGGTTCTGTCCCAGCTCTGGGAGGGGAGGGGAGTGGGGTCTAGTGACACAGGGCCTGTCGGCTGCTGCCGTGCTGTGGCCCCTGGGACCATCCAGAGGGGGACCGGTCGGAGCCTGAATGTCTCTCTCATTTCAGGGTGAGCCTGGCGAGTCGGGGGCCCCCGGCATCCCCGGGGAGCCAGGAGTCAAGGTGAGTCTTCGGGTCCCCCTGCCCCTGCTCCCTCGCACATCCTACCTGGCAGCACGGCCACTAACCCCCCGGGAAACCCCCTCCCCGCATTTGTCCCTCTCCTACCGCCCTGGGGCTCCCCTGGGTCCTCGCCCACACCTGGCGGCCCAGCCCCTATCCCATGGGACGGCCTCGCTCCGTCCCCCACCAAGGAGCCCCCCGAGCCCTCCTTCACCCCCTCTACTGGGGCCCTGCCCGCTATGGGAATCAGTGGCCAGCTCCCCGCATTTGTCTCTTCCCTATTAAGGCCCACCCAGAGCTGTCAGCCTCCAGGCAGGGACCCCTTCTTGGGGGGTGTCTCCTGTCAGGGGCCCCCAGAGCACTGCTCCCCCCAGCCAAAGGCCCCTCAGGGCCCATCTGTCCCCATGCCTTGCGGGGGGAGACCCAGGGCTGGGCCTGGCCTTTCCCCCACCCAGTGAGGACCACCCCAGAGCCCCTTTCTTCCAACAGGAACCGCCCCAAGTCTGGAGTGCTCCCCGCTTCCTGGCTGTGGACCCCACCCCAGAGACACTGGGGCCAGGACCCCTCTCCCCTGACAGGCCCCCACAGAAGAGACTCCTTCCCCCGCACACATGGGGGATCTCCGCAAGGGACACTGGGGCTGGGACCCCTCCCCTAGAGCTGACCCCCAGAGCTCTGCCCTCAGCCAGGCTACTCCCCCCATCCTTCCCCTCCCCATGAACCCCACACTGACTGACACCCCCCTGCATGCTCTGTCTCCTTCCCAGGGCCCGCGAGGAGAGCGAGGGGAGAAAGGAGAAACGGGAGCTGCCGGCGCAGCTGGACCCCCTGGAGGGAAAGGGCCCCCCGGAGACGATGGGCCCAAAGGGAACCCTGTGAGTGACGCGGTGCAGAGACCAGAGGAGGGGGAGCCAGGACTCCTGGGTTCTATCCCAGCTCTGGGAGGGGAGTGGGGTCTAGTGGTTAGATTGGGTCGGGGTCTTGGGAACCAGGATTCCTAGGTTCTGTGCCTGGCTGTAGGAGGAGGTGGCTCAGGCTAATTAATTCCTGTCTCTTCCAGGGTCCTGTCGGTTTCCCAGGGGATCCGGGCCCCTCAGGTGAAATGGGCCCCAGGGTAAGTATCAGCCCCATGTATTGTCCTCCAGGTCCCTGCAGTCTGGGGGCAGGGGAGGTGCTCGGAGGTCGGGTGGGGATCCAGGGGGAATGCAGCAGGGTTTGGGGCCCTCCAGCTGGGGTTTGGGGTCACTGCTGAGGCCTCCTGCTGACTCAGGGCTTGTTTTCCCCCTCCAGGGCCAGGATGGGGCAAAGGGCGAGCGAGGCGAGGATGGGGAACCCGGGCAGCTGGTGAGTGACCAGGGCTCTGGAGCAGGGCCCTGATGGGGTCCCCCCCCGACGGTTTGGAGTGGATCTCCCCTGACATTTGGACTGGACACCCCACCTGTGTCCCCAGCTCTCTGGATGGGATCTGCCCCCCTCCAAGTCCCCCCAACAGTCTGATCAGACTCCGCACGCCCCCCAGTTTCCAGATCGGGTCCCTCTCTGGATTCCTTTCCTTCCGACTTTCCTGATTGGCCCCTCCGATGTTCTGGATTGGAACCCACCTCTGATGTTCCGGATCCCCCCTCTCTGATCGTATCTGCCCCCAGCCTGCTCCGGGTTCCCCTGTTCCGGATCAGACCCCCCCCATCCCTGGGATCTCCTTTCCCTCATGTTCTGGATCAGATTCCCCTCCTTTCCGGGTTCCCCTCTCTGTGATGTTCTGGATTAGATTGATTCTCCTAACTCCAGCTCTCTCTCTCTCTCTAGGGCTCGCCAGGCCCGACAGGAGAGAACGGCCCCCCAGGCCCTCCAGGGAAGAGGGTAAGTGATGGGACTGTCTGGGCCCCCCTCCCCTGCCCAGGTCACCCCTCTCCTCTTGCCGTCTCCCAGGAGCAGGGCAGAGGCGTCCTGCTGTCCCAGCCACCATGTGATAGGGACTCTGACCGGCACAGGACAAAATCCCCTGCACCTACACAGACCCCCCCGCACTCCGGGCACCCACCCCCTCTGCAGCCACAGTGACCCCGCCCGCAGGGGTCAGCAGACACGCGCAAGCGCACCCACAAATCCGGCTCCCTGGGAATCTCATTGCGGGGAGGGTGGGGCTGGGAATTGTGAAGCCGCCTCTGGCACCGAGGGCAGGAAATTCCTTCCTGTCCCAGGCAGCAAGCGAAACGCCCAGCCCAGAGTGCGGCAGCTAATGACAGGGAAACCTCTTAGCTCTAGGGACCCCTCCCGCCCCACACCGAACCAGCCGGTCCCTGCCCTGGGGCTGGGTGGGAGCCAGTGCCCCATAGAGGGGAGAGGCCCCGTGTCCCATTCCCTGCCCCTCCTGAGCCAGCCAGTCCCTGCCCTGGGGCCGGGTCAGAGCCAGCGCCCCCTAGAAGGGGAAAGGCCCCGTACCCCATTCCCTTGTTCACCCCCCGTCTCCTCTCTCCGCAGGGCCCCGCAGGCTCCCCGGGTCCCGAGGGGCGTCAGGGTGAGAAGGGCACTAAGGTAAGTGAACGAGGCTCCGTGGGCCCTTACCCCAGGTGGGGTCTCTGCTGGGGAGGTGTTGGGTCCCGGATCCCCTGGGGTCAGACCCAGCTCGGAGCTCCCCAGAGACGAGGCGCAGCGGGGTCTGTCCCTAGGCCCAGGGCCCAGGCTGGGAGCTCCCAGTACAGCCAGCCAGGCCGCGGCCCAGCCATGCCAAGGTCTCCTGTCCCACGGTGCACTGGGGTCGGTGTGATGGGGAGCCCCAGGATGGTCTCTGACCCCAACGGGGTGCAGTGATGCCAAGGAACCCCCGCCACAGCTGTGAACGTGTCGCCCATCCCTGAGCTCACCCTGCCCCTCTGTCCCCCAGGGCGAGCCAGGTGCCGTGGGACCTCCTGGCAAGACTGGCCCTGTGGGGCCCCAGGGACCGGCCGGCAAGCAGGGGCCTGACGGGCTGAGAGGCATCCCTGGCTCAGTGGTAAGTGACAGCCAGCTGCATGCCAGCAGGACTCCTGGGTTCTATCCCCAGCAATGGGAGGGGCGTGGGGGCTAGTGGGTTAGAGCAGGGGGGCTGGGAGCCAGGACTCCTGGGTTCTCTCCCAGTTTGGGGAGGGGCGTGGGGGCTGGTGGGTTAGAGCTTGGGGGGGCTGGGAGCTAGGACTCCTGGGTTCTCTCCCAGTTTGGGGAGGGGCGTGGGGGCTGGTGGGTTAGAGCTTGGGGGGGCTGGGAGCTAGGACTCCTGGGTTCTATCCCCGGCTCTGGGAGGGGAGTGGGGGCTGGTGGTTAGAACTGGGAGCCAGGACTCCTAGGTTCTATCCCGGCTCTGGGAGAGGGTGGGTCTGACCCCAGCTCCGCAATCAATGCTTGTATTTCCCTGCCTGCTGATGGGTCCCTGAGCCCCAGACACACAGGGGCTGGGGCTGGTCTCAGCTGCAACCCCCCCCCCGCTGTAAATCCAGAACTGCCCTCCCCCGATGCCAATGGGCTGAGAGTGGAGCTCTCCCCACTGCAGGCCTGTCCAGGGCAGTCAGCTCATGAGACCCACTGCCTCAGACTGGGGAGCCCCAGAAGGGTGGGGTGCAGGACCCCTGCCTCCAGGCTGGGAGTCCCAGAGCAGGGTGGGGCCTCTGGGGCTGGGCTGTGGGGGGCAACCCTGGGGCATGGTCAGGGCAGCGTTTAGCTCTAACCTCTCCCTTCCATCCTCCGCAGGGAGAACAAGGCAAGCCGGGTGCGACGGGCCAGGCGGGCCCCCCGGGACCTGTGGTGAGTGTGACTCTGCCCTCCCCTGTGACAGCATCCCCAGCTGGGGAGCCCCCTCCCCTCCCCGGCTAACTGGTCTGCTTGTGTCTCCCTGCAGGGCCCCCCGGGGCTGCCCGGCCTCAAAGGGGACTCCGGAGCCAAAGGAGAGAAGGTGAGTGGGGAGCACACGGGGGGCACACAGCCTGTGTGTGAACGCACAATACACCAGCGGGAGGGGGGGAATGATACACGCCCCGTGCACCAGCGTGTGCCACGTGACACCAGCCCACGCCACACAGCGCCAGGGAACCTGCAGGCGCACACGTGGTGCACAGTGCGGGTGAACACAGCGAGAGTCAGGAACGCCCACGACACGCACATCACGAGCATGGCACAAGCGATACACAAGCCTGTGTGAATGAGGCACATCAGCACCACAGCCTGCGAGTATCCCTGGGGCGCACGTCCCGCAGCCTGCACAAGGGTGTGTGAGAGCCCGGGACAGAGACCCCGCACACAGCCCTCCCCACCCGCTGTCCGTACCAACACGCCCAGGCTGTCCCACACACAGCCCTCGATGCCTTCCCCCATCTGTCTGTCCTGCACTGACCGCTGTCTGTCTTTCCCCAGGGCCACCCCGGGCTGATTGGTCTGATCGGGCCCCCAGGCGAGCAGGGAGAGAAAGGAGACCGGGGCCTGCCTGGCCCCCAGGGCTCCCTGGGGTCAAAAGGAGAGACCGTGAGTATTGGGGTCGGGGGGAGTTCTCCACCGCCAGACCCCCTGCCAGAGACCCCTGCCATGTGGGGAGCAGTGGGAGCTTGGGGGGCCAGGAGCCAGGACTCCTGGGTTCTCTCCCCAGCTCTAGGAAGGGAGTGGGGTCTAGTGGGTTAGAGCGGGGGGGCTGGGAGCCAGGACTCCTGGGTTCTATCCCTGGCTCTGGGAGAAGAGTGGGGCATCTGGTGGGTTAGAGCAGAGGGGATGGGAACCAGGACTCCTGGGTTCTAATCAGTGCTCTGAGGGTGGGTGTGGTGAGCAGGGCAGCCCAGGGAGGAGGCTGTGTTGGACCCAGGGCAGACGGGGGGTGAACGTGGGAGCCCCTGTGAAGTCTGGGGTGCGAGGGGTTAATTGGGGTGCTTCTGTTCTTGCGCTAATTTCACTCTCTGTTCTCGTCCCTGCAGGGGATCCCTGGTGCTACCGGCCCCATTGGACCTGCCGGGCCCCCGGGCCTTCCTGTGAGTGACCTTTGACCTTCCCCTGTGCCACTTGTGGGTCTGGGCCTCACCCCATGGCCCCCTGTCTGAGCATCACCTGTAATGGGCCCCATTTTGTCACCTGCCCCTTACCCTTGTGTCTGGGCATCCCCTGTAACATGCCCGTGACACTACGGGGTGCAGTCCAGACTAGGGCAGGGGCTTTGTCATTGGCTGCCCAGTATCCTGGGGTGCCCTACGGTGCCTTGCTGTTGGAGCTCCCAGCCTGGACCCCCCACAACTAGCCCCAGCATGCATGTTTCCCCCGAGGGCTGGGTACAGCCACCACCTGCTAGCCATTCGCAGGCCACACCCGGCCCCCACCAGCCTGGGTTAGTGCTGCAGGGTGACCCCAGCCCGTTCCCCGCCTCGGCTTGCCCCCCAGACCGTGTGTTCTGCACTATCCAGCCACGTGCAGGTCCCACCCCGAGACTTGGGTACAGCCACTGCCTGCGAACCACGCCCAGGTCACGCCCGGCCCCACCAGCCTGGGTTAGTGCTGCAGGGTGACCCCAGCCTGCTCCCCGCCCCGGTCTGCCCCCCAGGCCATGTGTTCTGCACTGCCAGCCCTCTCCTGGACAGGCCCGATAGGGGATTTCATGCAGCCGGTAGCCCCACAGATGGCGTTACCCACACAGCTCGCAGCCCAGGATTAGGGTCAATAAACAATAGAAGAAGCTTTGTTCACTACAGAGCGGCAGGTGGTCAGTGAGTCCCAGTGATAAGGTGTCGAGGTTAGATGGTCACAGGAGAATAAAGATAAAATGCTGCCCAGATCGAACCCTAACAGGCTGGGCGTGATCCCTAACCACTGCTGGCCAAGCACCAGGTCGGGGTCTATCCCGGGGGCCGACGGCTGGTTTCTTGTGTCCTCAAAGGTGAAAGAGCTGGGCAGGGAGTGAGAGCGTAGGGTGTTCGCTCCCCTTGGATAGCTCAGCCCCTGTGACTTGCGCACTCCCGTGGGGACCCCTAGATAACGCTCTGTCCCCCGCAGTGAGGGGACATGGAATTGGTGGGACGGGTGAGCTGAGCTCAGGGCACGTCGACACTTGGGAGCTCTCCCATCGGCGGAGTTAATCCACCTCCCCGAGGGGCTGGTGCTGTGTCGGCGGGCGAAGCTCTCCCAGGACAGCGCTGGCCACACGGAGGCAGGTCGGTGTAACTGCCTCACTCAGGGGTGGATTATTCACAGCCCTGAGCAACGCTGTTACACCGATACAGTCTGCAGTGTAGACCTGGCCTCAGACCTGGTTGTTCCTGCCCCGTCCGTGCCAGAGCACAGCCGCTTGCTAGGTGCTGGCCCATCTGCTCGGACGGCGCCGGGTTGGACGCGAGCCCTTGTCTTTGTCGCCGCCCCAGACCTGTCAGTCGTGATTGCAGCGTGTCCGTGACGTGTGTACAACATGGCTGCATGGGGCCCCGTGAGCTCACGGACCAGCCAGTCACTGGTGTGCAAAGGGACCTCACTAGGTGCATTACAGTGGGGTGTGGGGTGTGAATAGAGGGCGATCCTGTCACACCGCCCCTCCCCCTGCCTGAGGGCTGCCAGCCCCCCCCACTCCCAGCCCCCAGTGTCTCTGATTGTCCTGTCATTGCTTTGCAGGGCCCAGCCGGTCCCAAGGGTGCGAAGGGAGCCACGGTAAGCGCTGTCCCTGGTGCCCCAGCAGGGGGTGCCCTTCCCCCCGCCCCTGTCAGCCCTGCAGCCAGCTGATGTCTCTGTTTTCTCCCCTCCAGGGACAAGCCGGCCCCAAGGGCGAGCGAGGTGTCCCCGGCCCCCCTGGACACCCGGTGAGTGACACCCCCCCACTCCCCCCCCTCTTCCCTTCGACCTGCAGCCTCACACCGTCCGTTCCCTATGCTCTGGCTGCTCCCCCTGGTCCTCGCCCATCCCTCGCTCACAGCGCCGTGCCCCTTCCCGGCTCGGTTACTTACCCTGCCCCCTGCCCTTCCTGCCCCACCTCACCCTCTACCCTCCCCACCACCTTCCCTCCCTGCCCTGCCCCCATCCCTCCCTGCCCCTCCTGCACCACTCTTCCTCCTGCCCCTTCCTTCCCTGCCCCACACTGTCCCTGCCATCCCTGCCCTGCCCTGCCCCTGCCCCACTGACGATGCTGTGCCGGGGCAGGGCCCCCCCGGGGAGGTGATTCAGCCGCTGCCCATCCAGCTGCCCAAGAAGAGCAAGCGGTCGATCGACGCCAGCCAGCTGGTGGGTGAGGACGGGGAGGGGATGGTGGCGGACGGGGTCCATGGCCACACAGGCGGCATGGATGAGATCTTCGGCTCCCTCAACGCCCTCAAGTGGGAGATCGAGAACATGAAGCACCCAATGGGCACCCAGGACAACCCGGCCCGCACCTGCCAGGACCTGCGGCTCTGCCACCCCGACCTGCCCGACGGTGAGCTCCGGGCTGGGCTCGATGGGAGACGGGGCGGCGCTAGGGGCCTCTGTTGCAGGGAGCGGGTCAGGGGCAGCAGGGGGCCCTCCCCGGGCAGACAGGGCTGGTCCCATTGCCCCAGGGCGGCGCTAGGGGCTGGGCTGCAGGGAGCAGGGCGGGGGGCAGCAGGGGACTCTCCCCGGGCAGACAGGGCTGGTCCCATTGCCCCAGGGCGGCGCTAGGGGCTGGGCTGCAGGGAGCAGGGCGGGGGGCAGCAGGGGGCTCTCCCCGGGCAGTCAGGGCTGGTCTCATTGCCCCAGGGCGGCGCTAGGGGCTGGGCTGCAGGGAGCAGGGCGGGGGGCAGCAGGGGGCTCTCCCCGGGCAGACAGGGCTGGCCCCATTGCCCCAGGGCGGCGCTAGGGGCTGGGCTGCAGGCAGCGGAGCAGGGGGCTCTCCCCAGGCAGCCAGGGCTGGCCCCATTGCCCCAGGGCGGCACTGGGGGGCTGGGCTGCAGGGAGCAGGGCAGGGGGCTCTCCCTGGGCAGCCAGGGCTGGCCCCATTGCCCCAGGGCGGCCCTGGGGGCTGGGCTGCAGGCAGCGGAGCAGGGGGCTCTCCCCAGGCAGCCAGGGCTGGCCCCATTGCCCCAGGGTGGCACTGGGGGGCTGGGCTGCAGGGAGCAGGGCAGGGGGCAGCAGGGGGCTCTCCCTGGGCAGCCAGGGCTGGCCCGATGCCCCAGGGCGGCGCTAGGGGGCCGTGGTGCTGGGGTGGCTCAGTGGGGGGAATGAAGGGGATTCTTTGTGCACTGACACCCCCCTTCACCCCCCAGGCGAGTACTGGATCGACCCCAACGAGGGCTGCTCCCGGGACTCCTTCAAGGTGCACTGCGACTTCTCGGCTGGCGGGGAGACCTGCCTCTTCCCCACCAAAGAGACGCAGGAGGTGAGTGTGATGGGAGCTGAGGGGAAGGGGGAGCTGGCAGCCAGGACTCCTGGGTTCTCTCCCCAGCTCTGGGAGGGGAGTGGGCTCTGGTGGGTTAGAAAGGGGCGGGGCTGGGAGTCAGGGCTCTGGGAGGGGAGTGGGCTCTGGTGGGTTAGAACCAGGGGGCAGGGGCTGGGGGCCAGGACTCCTGGGTTCTCTCGTTATAACTGCCCCAAGACGCCGCTGTCTGGTTTTGGCACTGGAGCAGCTGTGGCTGGCCGAAGGGAGGATTTAGCCCCAGCCTCGCCCCCAGCTCCCAGCCAGGCTCACGCGTGTGGGGCACCCCGTGGCGTAGCCCCCCCTGAGCCCGTCTCTCTGGGTCTCCCCTGCCAGGTCCAGATGTCTGCGTGGCAGGAGGAGAAGCCCCCGCGCTGGTTCAGCCAGTTCCAGGAAGGCAGGAAGGTGAGAGCCGGGCTGGGCGGCCGGTGGGCGTGTCCTGGGCTCGATGACACCGCCAGGGTCACCCCAACAGGCGGCCTGGTCCTGGGGATCCTGCACCCTGATAATACACCTCGCACCCCCCATACACGGCCCTGGCCCCTCTGAATGAGCCCAGAGCCAGGCCCAGCATGTGCGTGTGCACAGATACCTCCTGCACCCTGCAGCTCCAACACTGACCCCCTGCTGACACCTGGGGTCTGCAGGGGGGTCTCCCGTGACCGCACCCCCCCTCCAGCTGACGTCCGTCTGTCCAGCCTTCAAACTCCTCTGTCATTCATCCCCCTCCGGGCCCAACCCCCAGGGTGTATCTCCCCAGTCCTAGATCCTCACCCCTCATCCCCGCTGGAATCCCCCTCTGTGCCCAGGCCCCAGGGTGTATCTCCCCAGTCCTAGATCCTCACCTCCCCGCCCGTCCCCCCAGACTCTCCTCTATCTGATCCATCCATCCACCCGTCCTGGAAGCTACCCGTTCCTAGATCCACCTGGAGTCTCGTCTGCCCTGCTCGTCGCCTGTTTAATGTCTGTCCAGCCCTGAGTCCCTCTGTCTGTGGTGTGGCAGATCCGTACCAGAGAAACCCGTCTGTAGCTCTGTCTATCCGTCTGTCCTGGGCTCTGTCTATCCGTCTGTCCTGGGCTCTGTCTATTTGTTTGTCCTCGGCTCTGTCCATCTCTTTCCCTGCCTCTCCACAGCACGCAGACTCTGATCCCCCCTGAGTGCCCCCTGGGCAGGGGCTCCCTGCGCCTTGCCCCGAGCGGGGAGTGCGGGGGGGTGGCCACAACATACGTCTCCCCCTAACATGTCCCTGCCCCCCAGTTCTCATACATGGACGCGGACGGGCGCCCGGTGGGCGTGGTGCAGCTCACCTTCCTGCGGCTGCTCAGCGTGGCCGCCCGGCAGAACTTCACCTACCACTGCCAGCGTTCGGTGGGCTGGCGCAGCGCCGCCTCTGGGGGCCACCAGCGCGCCCTCCGCCTCCGGGGCGCCAACGAGGAGGACATGAGCTACGACACCAGCCCCTACATCACGGCCCTTACCGATGGCTGCGCGGTGAGCGGGGCCCCGGGAGGGGAGCCGGGGGAGGGACAGGCTGGGATGGAGGGGGCGAAGAGAGAGATGGGAGCATGTGGAGGTCTGGGGAGGGACAGATATACTGGGATGAAGATACAGGGAGGGAGGGATATGTGATGTTGCACCCCATAATGCTTTATAGAAATATGCTTATGAGTGTAAATATGACATAACTGGAATCTGTTTTACGCTACATATGCCATGTAACACACCTTTGCACAGGTTATGTTCTACTGAAGTCTTCATCCTATTGGTATGCATGGACCATGTTTATATCTGAAGTTATGAGCGTTGGCTCTGTGCTTCTATTTAAAGTGTTTGCTGTAGGAAGCACCTAAGGCAGATCTGCTCAACATAGTGTCAGGGGATTATTCAGGTAAATGGAAGTACTTGGCAAACAACGGACCTTGAGAGACGCCAATCCACATCTGAGCTTTCCTGGGAACGTTCCTGTAGAGAACTGAGTCATGCATGGACAGGTGACTTGGACATGTGACTCCAAAACTCCATCTTGTAGAGTGGATTCTACACAGGGGGAGAGAGGGGTTTAGACCCACAAGGAGAAACTATGTAAAGCCTTGAGAGACCGCTCCATTTTGTCTTCAGCTGGCTCAAGAGATAGCCTCTCCATCCCCAAAGGATACCTGAAAAAAACTGGAACAAAGGACAGTAACCACAGGGGGTGTGAGTAGATTGCTGGACCCAGACTAGAAGGAGTCTAGTCTGTAAAAGAAGCTTACTGGAACATTTCTGAGGGTGAGATTTCATCTGTAATCACTTTCTTACTCTACTAGGCTTAGACTTATGTGTTTTATTTTATTTTGCTTGGTAATTCACTTTGTTCTGTCTGTTATTACTTGGAACCACTTAAATCCTTCTTTTTGTATTTAATAAAATCACTTTTTACTTATTAATTAACCCAGAGTATGTATTAATACCTGGGGAGGCAAACAGCTGTGCATATCTCTCTATCAGTGTTATAGAGGGCGAACAATTTATGAGTTTACCCTGTATAAGCTTTATAGAGGGTAAAACGGATTTATTTGGGGTTTGGACCCCATTGGGAGTTGGGTATCCGAATGCTGGAGACAGGAGCACTTCTTAAGCTGTTTTCAGTTAAGCCTGCAGCTTGTGGGAGACGTGGTTCAGACGTGGGTCTGTGTTTGTAGCAGGCTGGCGTGTCTGGCACAAACAGGCAGGGCACTGACGTCCCAAGCTGATGGGGAAAACAGGCTCAGAGTCGGTTTCTGTGATCCAGCCCGTCACAGTGGCGTCACGAACAGGATCCGAACCTGTGCAGGGAAACCCCATCGGATTTCGAACACTGTGACGGGTGGGGTCACAGAAACCCCCTTTGGGAACTGCCGGCTGATGTGCTGAGACTACCCCTGAGCACAGGGAATTACCAAGCAAAATGAAATAAAACATGCAAGTCTAAGCCTAATATAGTAAAAAAGTGATTACAGATAAAACCTCACCCTCAGAGATGTTTCAATAAGCTTCTGTCACAGTCTGGACGCCTTCCTAGTCTGGGCACAACCCTTTCCCCGGTACAGCCCTTGTTCCAGCTCAGGTGGTAGCGAGGGGATTTCTCATGATTGCAGCCCCCTTTGTTCTGTTCCACCCCCTTATATATCTTTTGCACAAGGTGGGAATCCTTTGTCCCTCTCTGGGGTCCCACCCCTCCTTCTCAATGGAAAAGCACCAGGTTAAAGATGGATTCCAGGTCAGGTGACATGATCACATGGCACTGTAAGACTGCATTACCCACTTGCCAGCCCACAGGAAGACTTACAAGTAAACAGAGCCATCTACAGTCCATTGTCCTGGTTAATGGGAGCCATCACAATCCCAAACCACCATTAATGGCCCACACTTGGCACAATTACAATAGGCCCTCAGAGTTATATTTCATATTTCTAGCTTCAGATACAAGAATGATACGTTCATACAAATAGGATGCCCACACTGAGTAGATTATAATCTTTGTAATGATACCTTACAAGAGACCTTTTGCATGAAGCATATTCCAGTTACATATTCACACTCATTATTATATTTTCATAAAATCATATAGAGTGCAATGTCACAGGATGGATACCCTGGGAGGGGTGAATAGACAGTTGGAGGGTTGAGGAGAGTGGATGGATACACTAGGAGGGAGGCTGGATAGATGGAGGAGGAAGGGAGGGATGAGGAGATGAGGGATGGATGGATGGATACACTAGGAGGGAGGCTGGATGGATGGGGGATGGGGATGGAGGGATGAGGAGATGAGGGATGGATGGATGGATATACTAGGAGGGAGGCTGGATGACCAGACAGTTGCGGGGTGGGATGGGCAGATGCACCGGGAGCCGGAGTGGGGATGATGGACAGATAGAGGCAATAGGATTCCAGGACGCAGAGGGATACGCAGAGGGGCGGCTGGGTGACCAGACAGACACACTAGGGCGAGGGAGGGAAGGATGGATAGATAGGTGGACGTGCCAGGTGTAGCAATAGACGGATGGATGCACCAGGTGCAGGAACATATGACAGACAGATGCACCAAGCTCGGGAATGGACAGACAGTTCCAGGGCTGGGCTGACACCCCGGCGGAGAGAGGGGAGGATGGATCGATAGATGAATACACCGGGTGTAGGAACAGACAGATGGTTCCAGGGCTAGGCAGACACCCCGGCGGAGGGAGGGGAGGATGGATCGATAGATGAATATGCCGGGTGCAGGAACAGACAGACGGTTCCAGGGCTAGGCAGATGCCCCGGTTCGAGGTAGGGGAGAATGGATCGATAGATGAATACGCCGGGTGCAGGAACAGACGGACGGTTCCAGGGGCTAGGCAGACGCCCCAGTTCAAGGGAGGGGAGGATGGATCGATAGATGAATATGCCGGGTGCAGGAACAGACAGATGGTTCCAGGGGCTAGGCAGACGCCCCGGTGGAGGGAGGGGATGGGGCATGCAGGAGAAGGAGGCGACAGGCTGGTGTCCATGCCAGGAACAGAGGGCGGAGCCCGGGTTACAGCGGAGCGAGAGGCCCCCCGGGGAGCCCGTGGCAGGAACAGGCCCTGGAGCCGCTGACCCCGCGGCCTGACCCTCCCCCCGCCCCCCCAGCAGCTGCGGAAGGGCCCGGACAGGACGGTGCTGGAGGTGAACACGCCCCGTGTGGAGCAGCTCCCCCTGCTGGACGCGCACTTCACGGACTTTGGGGAGCCTAACCAGAAGTTTGGGTTCGAGGTGGGACCCGCCTGTTTCCTGGGCTAGGACCAAACCCCCGTGAGCCCTGGCCCCTGAGGGAACGTCCCAGCCTGGCCCAGGCCCCACCATCCCCCGAGCAGCGAAGCTACCGGGCCTTCTGGCCACCCGAGGGACGGACACGCCACGACCACCGAGACCAACGCACCCACTGCCGTCTCCTGCTGGGACCAGGGACCGGAGAGAGGCACCGAAGAGACGTCACCGCTTAGAGCCCACCTGTATTTTAACATGTAGAGAGAGGGGGGACGATTACACCCACGTGCTGGCGGGATCCCTCGGAGCCCCACATCCCCCCTCCCACAATCCTCCAGCCAGAGCTCCCAGAATGCTCCAGCAATATCCATCAGATCCCGTGGGCCATATTTCCCAGAATGCCTCAGGGTACACCCTCCATATCTCCCAGAGCCCCTCAACTCTAACCCCAGACTGGGGCCACCCCGAAATGGTGGAACCAGTACCCCAATTTCCCCTCTGACCGGGGAGCAAAGCCATTAATGTCTAATGAACATTGTGAGCGAACCAGGGTTAATTAACGTCAGCAGGGTGGCCAGCTCCCCTGTGCCGGGCAGCATCGTGGACAGCGGACCTGGGTTAACACCAGTGGGCTCCTGTCCTCCCTCCCCACAGTGCTGACACCTGTCGCAGTGACAACGACCCTCATGCTTCAGGGCAGGTGCTGGCCTGCAGGGATGGGGTCAGGAGGAAACTTCCTCCTCACTGAGGGCTCATTTAATTACTGGTTTAGTCACCTCCTGCAGGGTTCCTGCCCTTTCCACCCAGAGCAGCCACAGGCGGGAGGCCAGGCTAGATGGGCTCACTGGTCTGGTCCAGGCTGGGATTCCTCTGCTTCATTCATTCCTATCAATGGGCTCCAGTCCCCCTCCTCCATGGCGCTAATTAATGTCAAAGGAAGAAGAAATGTTAATTTCGATAGGGTTCTCTGCTCCCCTCCCCCACTATGGTAATTAGTATTGATTTGTGAGGCTCCAACCCCTCCCCCATTGGACTAATTAATATCAAAGGAGAAAATCTTATTAATTAATATCAGTGGGGTGCACCCCTTCCCTCTGGTACTAATTAGCATTAATTGACATGGACAGGGCTCCTCCTTCCCTGCCATATCAGTTAAAATAATGAATAAAGCCTGTTAATTAACATCTCCACAGTGCTCAGATCCCCCCACTCCCGCCTATTTGCAAGTGATTGTTGCTCTGGGTGTATTTAAAAGCCTTCACCAACCTCCCCCCATGGAAGAAGCTGAGGAGCGAAGAGAAGGACGCTGGTTTTATTGTTTTATTTTAAATTAATTATATTATTTAAGGCGTGGAGACACACAGGGGTCTGGGCCCTGCCGCGGATTTTGAATCCCAAATGAGCCCATGCGCTCCGGCGTGACGCTGCCAGTCCTGGGCCAGGGGGGGAACCCAATTCATTTTCTTGGGGCTGCTGGACAGACGTTTCATGGGGTGACTGTCGTTGCTTTTCGGGGTCTAACAGGCAGCGCCCCCCCCCCACGCCCCGGAGTGCTGAGCTGGCGGCCGGTGTAATGTTTGTAAGTAATTTTGGAAGTTGTATTGTAATATATCAGCTATAATTTTGCTGCTTTTGGGGGTTGTTATTTTTGTTGTCCCGTCCCCTCAGCTCCCTCCCAACCCTCCCGCTGGCCTTGCCCTGTGTCACGGCGTCCCCGGGCGATGCTCTGGAACTGCTCCCCATGAAGCCAGGCAGGACTCTGGGGAAGTCTCCTCTCAGGGAGCAGCCTGACTGCAGGACACACAGCTCACCTGGCTCCACCTTCCTGGGTCTGACCCCGGAGCATTCAGCATCCTCTGCCCCTCCGTGCGCTTCCCCCAGCGAGTCCGCCCAGGCGGGGTCCTGGGGAAGCCAGAGGGCCCTGCCCCCCAGCTCCGCAGTCAGACGTGACTCTCAGCCAGCCAGTAAAACAGAAGGTTTATTAGACGACAGGAAAATGGTCTAACACAGAGCTTGTAGGTGCAGAGAACAGGACTCCACAGCTGGGTCCACTTTGGGGGAGGGGCAGTGAGCCAGACAACCCCGTCTGCCCTTCACTCCATGTCCCAGCCAGCCCCAAACTGAAAACTCCCTCCAGCCCCTCCTCCTCTGGGCTTTGTTCCTTTCCCGGGCCAGGAGGTCACCTGATTCCTTTGTTCTCCAACCCTTTAGCTCTCACCTTGCAGGGGGGAAGGGCCCAGGCCATCAGGTGCCAGGAAACAGGGTGTCGGCCATTCTCTGTGTCCAGACCCCTGCACACACCTGCCCTCTAGGGCTCTGCAACGATCATACACCCTTACCCCACCCCCTAGAGACTGAAGAACTGCCTAGGGGAAACTGAGGCACCCCCACACTATTCAGAGGAAACATTAAGAACAGTCCCACTTTGTCACACCCTGCTTGGGCGCTTTGCTCCACCCCGGGGCTTTTTTCGTTGCTCTGTTTTCCTTCACCCCCCACGAAAATACGGGCCATGAACAAACTCACGTGCAGATCCGTGGCCCCCTGCAAGGCCAGCCTGTGACCTGCACCAGCCGTTCACAGCTGGATTTTATCCCCAAGCCCCGCCCGATTCACAGCTGCCTGGTGTGTCATGCAGCCGTTTACACGGGGCTGAGACGTTCCTGATTGTGGAGCCGGAGCCAGACACGTCTGTGACCGGGACGCTCCAGTCGGGGGCCTGACGCAGGGATCCGGGAGACCCCCTCCCCGCCCGATGACAAGGACGCGTGGAAATAGCCCAGTTACTCAGTTGTGTGAATCAGCAACACCCCCCCGGATGGCAATGCTGGTTTGCACGCGGGGAGGAGTTGCCCCAGAGGGATCCACCCTCAGCCTGGAGTCAGTCAGAGCCATGCAGCTTTGGCAGGACCCAGGTAATCACCTGGGGGGCGCAGGTGTGTGCAGGCTTTGTGGGGGGCAGCTACCTGGGGGGGCATTCATAGACTCCTAGAATATCAGAGTTGGAAGGGACCTCAGGAGGTCACCTAGTCCAACCCCCTGCTCAGAGCAGGACCAACCCCAACTAAATCAAAAAATTAAAAAAACTAAATCACTCCACCTGTGGTCCCCTGGTCCTATTGGGATCCAGGAAGTGGCGGGTGGAAGCCCCCCCACTGCTAAAAAATCCCCCCCAGTCCAAGGGGGGGATCTACAGGACCTGGAAACCAAATGATTTTGGGGGACAACTAATGAAATAACAGGGACAGGAGTGCGGTCAAAGGGTCAAACAAAGGGAACCGGATGGGGACAGCGCCCACTGCTCCTCCAAGGCATCAAGGGAGTCAGTGGACGCCACCCAGAATAACTCTGCCCGGAGGTGTGAGCGGACGGAGGGTCGGAAATAGGCCCCACAGTCACAGGAGTCTCCCGGCCAACCTCCTCACTCTGGTTTTGTAGATGGCCACTTTAGTCAGGGCCAGGAGGAGGTTGACCGGGAGGTCCCGTGGCTTTGTGGGGCCATGGATAGGGAGTGCATAGATAAGGAGGTGAGGGGAAAAGTGCAACCAGAAACGTAACAATGTCTAAAAGGAGCCGGAACGGGGCTGCAACCTGGCGCATGCCAGGTAAACGTGCGCCAGGGTCTCCCTCATGCCGCAGAAGGGGCAGGTGTCCGGAACGGGGGTGAACTGCACCAAGTACACGCCCGTGCTCACGGCTCTGTGAAGGAGACACACACACACCCCTACCTACCTCTCTCTGGCGGGGTCAGGCCCCAGGTTGTTGGGGAAACGCCCGGCCGGGTCCAGGTCCCGGCAGCGGGAGGAGCTGGCACGAGATCCCAGGGGCTGAGAACGGCGGGGGAGGGGGACGCAGGCAGGTCACTAAGGGGCTAGAGGCCCCGATCCTGCAAACGTGCCGAGCTACGAGCTGCTGAGCGACCCCCTGGATTTTGTGAGAAGCCGCGTGTGCTGACGTGCTCTGCGGGTTTGGGGTCAAACTGAGCCCCTCCCCCCATACTGCGTTTCCCCCCCACACCCACCCCAGCAAGGTTCCCCCTAGCTGGGCCCCGGCTGCCCCATTGCCGTGGGGCTTAGAGCTCCCCCAGCTCTCCAGTGCTGTCCTGAACGAACGACCCCGGTGCTCCAGACGCTGCCCTCGCTGCCACCTGCCAGGAGTCTCGCCCCCCGTCCCCGCTGCTCCTCAGCCCGGCTCCATCCCTGCGTGGGGCAGGCCCCTTGCCTTGAACTGGGGGGGGCATGTGCCGAGGCCACGTGTGGCACCTCCATCTCCGGGGGCCTGACCCAGGATGCCCTGAGGAGCCCCAATGTCTGGGGAGCAGGCGGGCAGCGCGGCGTGACGACCCAGCCCCTCGAACGGGGGGCTGCTTGGCCCCCGAGCGCTAGGCACTGCTGGAGTCTCAGCCGGCTCTGTGATGCCCGGAGGGGCCCGGCTGGCGTCCCCCCCCCCCATCCACAGGCCGGTGTGGGGATTGCAGGGGGAGAGGACAGAGGGAATCGGGGCTGGTAGGTCCCCATGGGGCCGGGGAGGGTCCCCCACGCTGAGCCGGAGGCAGCCCCAGAGCCAGACAGGGGCTGGTGAAGCTCTGGAGACCCCTGCCCTGGGTTTGACCAAACACCTGCGGAGAGTCTCACCCCCCGCCCCATAGCTAGTCTGACCCCATGGAAAGCGGGGGGGTCCTGCCCATGAGTTCAGTGGAGCCAGGACGTCACCCAGCCCCGGCTTCAAACACAGACAGACCCACAGCTGCTGTGACTTGGTGTCGCGCCATCAGTCAGTGCCAAGTGACCCCGGCTGGGGACCTGGATCTCCATAGCCAGGCCCGACAGCCGCCTGGCACTGCCCTGGGACCCGGCCTTCCCCCTGCTGAGCCTGGCCCCATCAGAGCCCCCCTATGGGCCCAGGGGACCCTGCCCTCTGTGACAGGTGTGGAGGTGGGGGAACAGGGCTGTGTTTCCCCCTGGGGTCCCCCCATGTGTCTCCTGCCCTGGGGGAGGGTCTGTCCCTTGCAAACACCCAGCTATAAAGACAAGATCTTGTGTTGGTGGCAGCCGTTGCTGGGTGGGTGCGAGCTGGGTGGGCAGGGGGGAGAGGGCCTGACCCCCGCCCCAGGGGGAGCAGCTGGTCTTTGCAGAGCCCCCTGGATTCACCCCACTGCTGCTCACACTGGGTCCTGCTCTCTGGAGCCCCGTGGGGCAGGCTGTCGGCTTTGGGATGGGATTAGCTATGGGTCTGTGCCAGGGTGGGGTGGGGTGGGGCAGGGGGATCCCTTGGCTGGGCTCCCTGCAGGGAGCAGCATTTGCTGACGCCGTGGGGACAGGGAGCGACCTGTGTCTGTCTCTGAGAGCGTCACTGGGGGGGTGCTCCGTTCACCCCCACAGCAGCACCCTCTCCATAGAGCTCAGGGGGGCGGGGAGCAGGAACATGGGGTGGGGTGGGGGGAATCCAGCGGGGGAAGCGCAGGATGGCCCTGATTTCTTGGGAAATGCCTCACTCATGAGGGAGGGGACGTGTCCCACAGACCCCCCCACACACACCCAGAACCCGCCCACAGAAAAGCCGGCTGCACAGGGTCCTGCTTGGGCAGGGATGTCTGTATCCGTGACCCGCAGCCTGTCCCTCCGTCTGCACCCCGAGCCTGAGCACCCCCAAACCCCCATCCTCAGCCAGGACCCCTCATTCCACACCAGCCCCACTCCTCTGACTGAGCACCCCAGATGGACAGACAGCCCCCATGCTGGGAGCCAGGGCTCCTGGGTTCTGTCCTAGCTCTGCGAGGGGAGTGGGGTCTAGCGCGGGGGGCTGGGAACCAGGACTCCTGGGTTCTATCACAGTTCTGTGGCTTCTAACAAGTCGCTCGCCCTCAGTGTCCCCCTCTGTACCGTGGGGTGAGGACACCGACCGGGGCTGCATTTCACTCGTAGTTTATTCCTCTCCAGTGCAGGTGTGGGGATGGGCCAGGCCCCCGGATGCCGGCCAGGCTGCAGGCCCGGGTGGTTTTGGGTGGAAAGTCCCTGGCACCGAAATAATGCCCACCCATGGGACCCTGGTGTCTCACTGACGCACCAACAAGCAGGACGCTGGGCCGGGGTTAGCGCCTCCGGGGCTCGGCCATGGGCAGCGCGGCGCCGACCCGGCATCACCGGGCGCCGGGCAGAGTCGGGCCGGGGAGCAGAGTGTGTTGGATGCTGCTGGGGCCCGGGGCTGGGGGCTCAGAACCATCCCTGGGGGCGGGGGGAAGTGAAACCACGTGAGGGGGAAAAGCAGACATCAGTCTGTCTGTCTGTCCACCCACAGGCGGACGGTGTGTGAAATGACGTAGGGAGTTAACCCTTTTGGGGTCGCGGGGCCTGAGAAATGTCTCCACTGGGCTGTGAGCAATTGCACGGGGACTTTCTGCTGACACCGGCTTGACGGCCCTGGACTGCAAAGGCCCCATGTCCCGGCCCTGACCCCCTGAGCCAGCCAGTCCCTCCCCCCACATCCCGGCCCTTCAGCGCAGCCCCGTCCACTTGCCCTCCCAGACGGAGCCTGTGCAGAGAAAGCCCGGCGGGGCCGCGCTCTAGGGCTGGAGTCTGCAGGGGCCCGTACTCAGAGCTGGGCTGGAAACCAGGAGCTCTGCGGCTGCCTCTCCCCTAAGAAAGGGGCTTGGGGCCCCTGCCCCCCACGGCCTCCTCCCTGCTGCCCCCACCCCTGGGGAAGGAACCGGTCTGCACCGGCACTGGGAACCCACAGCCTCCCCCAGGGGTCACCCCCACCCCCAGTGCCCCCCTCTGGGGTCCTCCCCCTCCCTCCCTCCCGTCAGATCCGGCCCTGCCCAGGGCCCTCCCCAGCACAACAACCCTGATCCCTCCAGCCGCTAAATGGCCCCATGGTGTGTCTGGGGAGTCCCCTCCCCCAGGGCAGCTGCTCTGTGCCCTGCGTCCCGCTCCCCCCAGCCAGAGCCCAGCGGGCCCAGTGGCCCCAGCCCTGTCCCGGCCCCGGGGGAGCAGTGAGCACGGAGCCGGGGGGGCTGGGGATGGTTTATTAGGGTGCAGCAGTTCTAACAGCGCCCGGCCTCGGTCCGGCTTCCCCCCGGGCTGTGGAGCAGCGTCCCCCAAAGGTTCCCCAAGGGCTGCGGGGTCAGCGAGAGGGAACGTGGGGCTTGGCTGGGGCAGGGAAACGGTTAACGCAGGAGGGGTCGCCCCCGGGGCAGACCCTGTGGGGACTGAGGGGCAGGGACGGGTCCCCAGGCGGGGGCAGCGCGGGCTGGAGCCGGGCAGAGCACGGGAAGCAGACGGGGACGGGAAGGGACCGGCCCCAGGTTCTGCATTCTCCAGGCTGGGTGAGGGGCTGGGAGGGACGGACGGAAACTCCTGCCGGCCGGGGGTCCGACGCCCAGGATCTAACTCAGGAGCCCTGCAGGGAGAGGGGAGAGAAATCAGCCCCTGGCCGTGGGGCTAGCGGGAGGGATGGGGGATTTTCTCTGCCAGGCCCCAGGGCGCCCCCAGGGACTCTGCCCGGCAGCCGCAGGGCTGGGCGATGCTCGGCAGGACCCAGGACCCTCTGCCCCCGGGAGCAGCTCGGGGATCGGCCTGAACGGGGACCGAGGGAGCCGCAGACTCCTCCTCCGCGATGCCAGCGCCCCATTGCCCAGCTGCCCCTGGGCTGAGCCGGGCGGGTGTCATGGGCCGAGGGGCAGAAGCAGTGGCCCCATGGGTGTCCCAGGCAGCCTGTGGTCAGTGTGGGGGGAGGCAGGTTTAATGGGGAAGGGGAATTGAAATTACCTGCAGGTTGGGGAATGGGGCGCCCTGAAAAACAAAGAGAGACATGGTCAGAGCCGTGGGCAGGGGGAGCCAGATCCTGGGGGTCAGAGCTCCAGCCCCTGCCCCACAGCATGGAATGTCCCTCACTAGGACCCCAGCCCCCGTCAAACCCCCAGACCTGGGGTTCCCCCCCCAGCCTGTTATTACAGTTGTGAGCAGACCCCACCCTGACATCTGGAGGTGAGGTGTGTCAAGTTGTGGAAAAGAACTTCAGGGGCTGATCTCATTTGCATAGGCACACCCACCCCACCTAGAAGGAGGCCAGAGCTGCCCAAATGGTCACTTTGGCTGCTGTGGGATCCCCAGTGTCTCTGTTATTGGGGCAGGAAGAATAAATTGTTATTACCCTGATTATGGGAATCGAGGACAGTGGAACTGTACTTGGCCTTTTGTTATGATGGAGGGACTCGCCATCACCTAAGTAGCCCTCGCTAGGCAAGGGACATGGGGTCCAAAACTCTGTGAATGGAGAGAGGCTGGGGGTAGATATTAATACTTGGTGGTCTGGGCCTTATGTGCTAATTGAACTTTTTCTTTTTTCCACTGTGGAATATCAGAGCTAATTTTGTTTCCATTAAGAGTCCCGTTACAGGCTGCTGATCTGAATTCACTTTGGGCCAATGGTGCACCAGCGCTGAGGCTCCCCTACTAGGAGCTGAAATCACAACAGAGCTAAACTTACTCAGAGGTGAAATCGCTGAGTGTTGTGTTAAGTAGTGGGGGAGCCTGACGCTATATGGCGGAGCCGTTTGCGGGAGGGTGAGCGGAGCGGCTGGTGGAGCAGAGCAGTTTGCGGGACGGCAAGAGCAGCTCATGGGACAGCTGGCAGAGCGGAGCTCCATGGAGAGGTGGGGCCATCAGATTTGGACCACGTAAGGTGCCCCTTAACCCCCCTCCCCATCTCCACTCAGGTTGGGAGGTAAAACTCTGCAGATAAACTTTTGAACTCTGAGGCTGCCCTGACCAGGGACAGAGACTTTTGGGTCATTGGACTTTTGGGACTTTGGGTGATTTGGGGTTGCTGGACTCAAGAACCAAAGGGAAAGGACACGCCCCAATTTGCTTGGGGTAGGTTTTTTGCTCATGGGTTGTGTTAGGAATCCTGTTGGTGGTGTTTCCCCAACATAATGCCACACTGTTTCTCTCTATTATTATTAAAAGGCTTTCTGCTACACTCAGACTCTGTGCTTGCGAGAGGGGAAGATTTGCCTCTTGGAGGCGCCCAGCGGGGGTGGTATATATTTGTCCCAGGTCACTGGGTGGGGGCTTGAGCTGGTTTTGCATTGTGTTATTGGAATGGAACCCAGAGATACTGAACCCGGCCCTTGTTGCTGCCAACTCTGACGGGCAGAAGGGTTACGCAGTATTGTAAATCCCTGCCCCAGGATCCCTGCCTCGGGGGACGGGACGGGAAAGGCTCTGAGCCCCGGGCCAGGGGCAGCTCCCCGCACTGCAAGGGGTCGGGGTCTCTGTCCCACCCCGGGGCCTCGGCCGGGGGAGGGGAGAGTGGGAGCTCCCAGCCTGGCCCCGGGGCCCCCCACTGAGATCTCCCCATGGCCCCTGCTCTGTCCCTGCCCGTGGGGGCGCGGGGGGGAGATCTGACCCCAGCCCCAGGAGACTAGAAGCTGGGAGGCCCCTGCCAGGCTCTGAGCAGCCCCTGCTGCGGGGTGGGGAGGAGCCTGCAGCCAGGCCCACATCCCCCCACAGAGACACCCTGGTGCCCGCCCCCGCCCGGAGCCATTCACCTTTCTTATTCTTCAGGTAGATGAGGAGTCCTGGCACCAGGAAGATCAGCCCCAGCACGAAGCCCCCGACGCCCGTCAGCATCTTGCTCCTGGCAGCATCAGACTGTGCCTCTGTGAGACAGGGAAAGGGGAACGGGCAGCCGGGTCAGAGCCAGAGGCCTCCGGGCCAGGCTCCCGTCAGCACCAGGGACCAGCGCCAGCCGGGGCAGAGCCCGGGGCCAGAGCCCGCAGGTGCAGCTATGGGACATCAGGGCTCCTCCCGGTCTGGGATCATCAGAGATCGGGCTCCGGCTCTGCAGCACGAGGTCTGACATCCCTGCCCATTGTCAGCATGAACTCGTCTAGCCCTGGATACTCCTGTGAGCCACAGAAATGGCCAACCCCTTTGTGAACCTTGCTCAGCTCTTGGGTCCGTTATATCCTGTGGCTGTTAGTTCCACAGGGTAACTACACAGTGTGTGAAAAAAGTCCTTGCTTTTCCCAGGTGTGAATTTGCCCCCTCCATCAAGCGTCCCCTTGTCCTTGTGCTGTGAGACAGGGAGAACAGGAGTTCCCAGCCCAGGTCAATAGATTTGGGTTAGCAGGGCTCATACAAGTGCTCTAAAAATTGTGAGTAGGGTCGATGCTTTTGCTAAACACAAGCATAAATGTAAAAATCTGGATGTAACTGTTAAAATGTTAGAAGAAAGTTTCCCCCCACACAAGCAGTGTCCTTTCCCAAATCAGGCCAAACCTTACACTGCTAAAACCATTGAACCTCTGCTGCAACAAGAAATCATTTGTGCGTGTACTTCCTGATGCAATTCTCCCATTTGGCCAGGACAAAAACCAGATGGATCATGGCGTCTTCGTACGGATGATCAAAACTTAAATGAAGTCTCTCCAGCTGTTACAGCTGTTGTTTCCAAAATCCCTAATCTAATTAATCTGTGAATCCCAAAGCAAAATAAGTTTCTACCATTGGCACCTGTTGGGTTTGACTATAACTATAAGCTTTAGAGAATGAGTTCAGCACTTCTGGAGGAGTGCTCCCAGGGTGGACACGCATCGGTACTGGACCCCGAACCTAAATTCTCCCGAGCGTTGCCATGTAAGAAATACAGCAGCAAATGAATTCCATGCCACTGAGCAGTCAGCACACCCCACCTCAACCCACCGCCGTAGCAACTAAACCAGCACCTGGATTTCAACTCCGCCCAGGGAGTATAAAAAGCAGGAAGTGAAATTAAAGTTTCAAATAAAACCAAAGTTACCAATAAATACTTCCAAGTGCTCGGAGCAGGAAAATGGAGCGTCCTACGGAAAATGCCAGCAGGAACCACTCCCGCATATTGCTGGTCAATCCAGGAGAGGGCAACAGACTCTAACACCATCTCGGAGGAGGTGAGTAAGTCTGGAGGTGTAACTAGCACGTGGGACTTATGTTTAGGACTTGTATATGCGGTGACATGTATAACTTTGTTGGTAACCTTCATAAAACTGCTAAAAGACTTGTATGCGTTGGGTTCCTACGATTCCATGTGTTCCTATGGGCTCTAAATCCAGAAGAAACAGAGACAAGGTTGTTGAACTTGAGACTGTAGCCCAGAGCTGAACCCACTGGAGTGTAATTAACCGTAAATAGAACAAAAGGCTACGGTAGACAGCGCTTTGAAGTCTTGGCTTGGGCTGGTATTTGTGGGGGCTGGCTGACCCAGAGGCTCTTACCCCAGTTCACGCTGAGGGGGCCCTGCAGGCTGATGTGCTCCACCTGGCAGGTGTAGATGTCCCCGCGCCGGGGGCTCATCTCCAGCATCACCAGGATCTGGAAGGTCCAGTCTCCGTTATGGAGCAGCTCCGTGGACACCACCCCGGCCGTCTGCTCCTGCCCGTTCTTCAGCCACTTGATCTCGATCCCCGAGGGGTAAAACCCCGTCACGGAGCAAACCAGAAGATGGGAGTGGGGCCCAGACTCCGATGTCGTGGGGGAAACTTTCACCTTGGGCTGAACTGGGGGGAGAGAGAGCTGGGAAAGGGTCTGGAGATGGACGGGGGCTCAGAGAGAACAGGGGCCCCTCCAGGGAAATATTCCCCCCCCCACATGTGCCCCGCACCTGCCTAGGGCGATGCCCCCCAGGGTGTGTGGAGTCCAGTCCCCCCAACCATACACACGGTGCCTTTCCAGGACAGGGCATCCGACCCCCCCAAGACACCTGGCAGCTGCCCGGGGCAGGGCACCCGGGATGTGTAAGGTCCCGTTCCCCGGGACACGCCCAGGACAGACGGGGCTCCCCGTGGTGTGTGGGGTCTGATTCCCTGGCCACCCCGTTCCCCCCTCACTGCCCTGGGGTGGGGCTGGTTCTCTCCTGCCCCCCGTTGCCCTGGGCAGGCTCCGGCAGGAAGGGTCCGAGGGGAGTCGCGTCCCGTCACCCCCATGGGGACAGAGCCGGGCACGGTCTGACCCTCGGGGTCCTGGGAGACGGGGTCTCAGCCAGGGACCAGGGGCTGCGCTGACCCCTGCCAGTGGGGGGAGGGGTGGGGTTGGGGGAGGGGAAAGTTCTGCCCCATCGCCCGGCCCCCCAAGCCCAGGAAGGGGGGTAGGAGTCGCAGCAGCCGCCTGCCCCGAGAGGGGTCTGGGGGGGCGCTGGGGGCTGAACCCCTCCGAGGGGCGGGGGGGCTGGGAAGGGGGAGGGGTCACCGGCCCCCCAGAGACTGACCCCGGGTGGGGCTCTGCTCCCTGCCGACAGGGGGCGCCGCAGCCAGATCGGGAGGGGGCGGGGGGAGGGAAAGGGGAGTTTCCCGCCCCAGCGCCTGCTGCCCCCCCCGCTGTGGCGCGAGACGTTCGGTTCCCCCCGCGGGGTGCGGGTGGCGGATCGCGCCCATAGAGAGAAGGAGGGCGCGGGGCAGGGCGTGTCCTGCTGCGGCCCCGCCCCCGCGCTCCCTCTCCGGCCCCGCCCCCTCAGAGCCCCGCCCCGCGCTCCCTCTCCGCCCCCGCCCCCTCAGAGCCCCGCCCCCGCCCCGCGCTCTCCTCTCCGGCCCCGCCCCCTCGGAGTCCCGCCCCTCCCCCGCACTCACCTCTCCGGTCGACGGTGAAAGGCGCGTCCACCCCGTAGTTGTGCCGGCAGAACGTGTCCACCGCCGCTCGCCTGTACGCCAGGATCTCCGGGTCCTTGTTCCAATACTCGGCGTCGGGCCGGCCCAGCTCCGTGTCCGCCACGAACACCCCCACGTCGCTGTCGAAGTGCACGTCCTGCCGCCCGTTGTAGATGTCCCGGTACAGGTACCGGACCCGCCCGGTGCCGTTGGCGAAGTGACACTCGTGCTTCGTCTGGTACAGGAAATGCTCTGGGGGGCGGAGACGGGCCGGGCTCAGGACCCGCCCCTGCCCCGGGCTCGGAGCTCAGCGGGGGGGGAACAACCCGAGCCCGGGACCCCCCCAGCCCCGCCCTGGACCCACTGGGCGCCGCGGGAGCCCGCAGGTCGGGGGGGGGGAATGACAGTGACGTGGGGAGACGTGGGGGGGGGGCGGGGGGCTGGGGGACACTGAGCAGGGGGGAGGGGCGGGGCAGGAGGAACAGCAGAGAATGGGGGTGGGGCACAGCCGGGGTGCGGGGAGACTGAGTCACGGGGGGCACAGCACACATGGGGGGGCGCAGGGGGGTGGGGAGCCAGGCCGGGGGCACTGACACGGGGGCTGGGGGCCGGTCGCTGTGGGGCAGGAGAAGGTCCCGGGGTCTGGCTCTGGAGCGGCCTGTTAATGTGGATTGACCCCAGGTTCCCCGGAGGGGGGGGAAGGGTGTAAAAGCGAACGATTCTCTGCATTGGGTCTCACCCCCATGGGAGGGGCCTGGTTCCCCCCATGGCCCCTCCCCCTGCACAGCCTGGGGCCCCCCCAAACACCACACAGGGAGCCGGAGCTCATGGAGAAAAGACAGAGACCGACACACCCAGCACCGGCCCAGGACAGGGCTCCCCGGGTGTGTGGGGTCCAATCCCCGCCCCATACATCTGCTGTCTGCCTGGATGGGTCTCACCAGGGCATATGGGGCTGATCCTCCCTCATACACCCAGCGCTGACCAGCCTCCCCGGGGTGAGCAGGGTCTGATTCCCCCAATGCACCCGTGACCAGGATGGGGCTCCCCAGGGCATGTGGGGTCTGAACCCCTTGATACACCCAGCGCCCGCCTGGCATGCGGCTCCCTGGGCATGTAGGTGGGGTCCAATCCAACCTCACAGATACACACAGCACCAAACTGGGACATGATCCGCAGGGTGTGTGGGGTCCGATCCCCCCCCGGATACACCCAGCACCTGCCCAGCACAGGGCTCCCCAGAGCTCTGGGGTCTGATCCCCCCCCAGATACACCCAGTGCCTGTCCAGGATGGGGCTCCCCGGGCGCTGGGCAGTGCTTAAGTTCTGCCAGGGCTGAGCCCCGGCCCCTCATTCATTCCAAATTAAGCCCCCGGGGCGCTGGGGTCTCTGCTCACCTGGGGGCTCCGTGCAATGAGCCAGGTGGTTTCTCAGCACCGTCAGTGTCACTAGCAGAGCCCCAGCCCAGCAGCTCCCGGCCCCCAGGATCCGACCCGCCCCCATCGCTGCTCAGGAGGGAGAGATCTGGAAAGTCGTCGGGACCCCGCAGACTGAGACCTTCTCTGCCCAGCTCCGAGCACCAGACCCGGGACGCTGCCCACGGCCCCGGGGATTGGGCACTCCCAGCCCAGGGGCCAGGCAGCATCGGGTCTGGGGAGCATCATCCGTTGCCAGGCAGAGCTGGCCCCTGCAGGGCTCGGTTCCATACTTCTCCCTCGTGGGGGGCAGAGCAGGGCCTGGGGTCGGGCTGCAGGACTCGCTCGGCGCCTGCCATGGCCCCGGGGCAGCTGGAGAGCGGGGCCAGCCCAGGGACCAGCCCCCCCCAGAGCAGGGCCCCCAGCAATGGGACTGGGACCCTCCGTCCCCTTCCCCTGGTGCCTCGACCCTCTGCTGCTGGCTGGGGCAGGCCGGGTCTATGGGGGGGGTCTCTGGTTGTGGATAAATTTAGGCCCAGTGGAAGATTCGGGGCTGGCCCCACAGGCAGAAGTTCTGAGCTTCCCCCACCTCCATGGGCCTGAGCTCTGCCCCCTAGGCACCCCACCAGAGCAGGGGGCTCAGTCTCCATGGGTCAGGCACAGGTCGGCCTCCCAGCTGCTCCCACCATCGATCTCCTTAAGGGGCTTCTCTGAGCCCTTCCCCCTCTCCACTGCATTCACCCCCTGTGACAAAGTGGGACTGTTCTTAATGTATCCTCTGAATAGTGTGGGGGTCCTCAGTTTCCCCTAGGCAGTTCTTAAGTATCTAGGGGGTGGGGTAAGGGTGTATGATCATTGCAGAGCCCTAGACGGCAGGTGTGTGCAGGAGTCTGGACACAGAGAATGGCCGACACCCTGTTTCCTGGCAACTGAGGGCCTGGGCCCTTCCCACCTGCAAGGTGAGAGCTAAAGGGTTGGAGAACAAAGGAATCCGGTGCCCTCCTGTCCCGGGAAAGGAACAAAGCCCAGAGGAGGAGGGGCTGGAGGGAGTTTCAGTTTGGGGCTGGCTGGGACATGGAGTGATGGGCAGACGTGGTTGTCTGGCTCACTGCCCCCCAAAATGGACCCAGCTGAGGGGTCCGGTTCTCTGCCCTACAAGCTCTGTGTTAGACCATGTTCCTGTCGTCTAATAAACCTCTGTTTTACTGGCTGGCTGGGAGTCCCGTCTGACTGCGAAGTTGGGGTGCAGGACCCTCTGGCTTCCCCAGGACCCCGCCTGGGTGGACTCGCTGTGGGAAGCGCACGGAGGGGCAGAGGATGCTGAATGCTCCGAGGTCAGACCCAGGAAGGTGGAAGCTGTGTGAGCTGTGTGTCCTGAAGACAGTCTGCTCCCAGAGAGGAGACTTCCCCAGAGTCCTGCCTGGCTTTGTAGGGAGCAGTCCCAGAGCACCGCCCAGGGACTCCGTGACACCCCCCGCTCCTGTGGGGCAGGGCCGGGCCATTGTCCCCAATGCCCAGCTGGGGAGGGAGGCCCAGAGAAGTCAGTGACTGGCCCAGGGTCACACACTGTCTGTGGCAGGGCCGGGAATGACCCCAGGGCTCCTGGGTCCCAGGCCAGCCCCTCTCTGGCCCCTCCAGCGCCCGGCCCCTCCTGCCGGGGGGCAGTGTGAACACCCAGCGCGTTAGCGGGGTGGGGGGACGGATGGCAGCGGGTTTGGGCAGGGGACACGGATCAACACACCCACACAGGGCCCAGGACAGACCCCGGGGGGAGGGGGTTTGGTCACTAACAGCAGGTCGGAGCCGGTGCCAGCAGAGGGGAAAGGCCCCATGTCCCCGTCCCCACCTCCTCAGCCAGTCCGTCCCCGCTCTGGGGCCTCATGGGTCATGGTCCCGTGTCCCAGTCTTCCATGGATGATGCCCCAAACCCCGTGTGTGGCCTGGTCTACACTTGTCCCGGCAGATCTCTGTGGCTCAGGGGTGTGACCCCCCCCTCCCGCACTGGAGAGCTGGGCCGGCCAAGTCCCCCATCTGCACACAGCCGTGCTGCAGAGCAGGGTGTCTGGGGGTGGCGTGAGCGCCGTGTGGGGAGACTCCACCCAGTGGCGCCGCGTCCACACTGGGGACAATCCCCCACCCCCCCGGTGGCGGCGCAGCCACATCAGGGACAACCCCCCCGGCCCTCCCCCAGCGGCGCCGTGTCCACATCAGGGACAACCCCCACTGGCGGCGCCGTGTCCACACCAGGAGCAGGCATCTGGCCGGGAATGTGCCGTGTTGTCAGCCCCAAATGCTTTAAAATCCTGCGACGCGGTACAAATAGCAGCTGTGGGGTTTATTTGCCTTCTGCTCTTTGAGCCCTTCGGGTGCCCGGGGGTCACAGTTTGAAGCTCTCCCCACAGCCCCAAGGGCTGGACACTCACTTTGTCTCTAAGATCGAGGCTGGAATCGTCCCAGACCCACGTGACTCCTGGAGCTGGGGCTTTAGGAAAACACAAGAATTATCCTGAGACTCGTGACACAATCCTGAGAGCCGGGAACACTGAATTTCTCCGTCTCCTCTCGGCGAGGCTCCGCGCTGCTGCTCTGCCCGGTAACAGCCTGGTCGGCGCAGGGATTTCTGCCATTGGGTGCGGGCCCCTGGGCCGGGCTCCCCTGGCCAATGCCGGGCACTGCCCCCCAGCCCTGCCCCCCCAGGGTGTGACATGTGCCCTCCGGCCCCCTAGCACTGCCGGCCCCGCGCCCAGCCCAGTGTCCGGGGAGAGGAGATGGGCGCAGGACGGGGCGTCCCCATGGCCCAGCTGGCCCTGCTCACCCTGCTGGCCCTGCCGGGCGCCGGGGCGGTGACAGGTACGGGCGGGGCAGGGGCTGTATCGCCTGGGCCTGGGGGGGGGGCGGCAGCTTGACCCCCATAGCGCCCGGCTCCCACCCCCAGGGAGGGGACAATGGGGGGCTCAGGGGCATGGGGAGAGCTGCAGGGAGGAGGGTCTCGTCCCATAGTAGGGAGGGGACGGGGTGGGCAGGGCGGGATGCGGGGGCTGATCTGGATGGGGTGGAAGGTGGGGGGTCTCACCCCTGTGTCAGGGAGGGGGGAGGGGAAGCCGGCACGGGGGCGGCAGAGGGATCGTGGGGAAGTCGCTGTGGTTTAGGTATGACACAGCCCTGCCCTAGGGGTACAGCCCCCCATTCCACACAGGGGAGATGGGGGAACGTTCCCCAAAGGGTCACTCCAGGGCCAGACCCTGCTGAGCAGTGAGAGTGTCTGTGCAGAGCAGGGAGCCCCTGGCCCTGCTCCCCGGCCTGTCCCCATTGTCCCCCCAGGACTCAGACCCACGGGGGGCTCTGTGGGGCACTGTCTCTCCTTGGCTAGTGGTGGTGAGTTCCCTGCTTGCAATCGCTGGGTGAGATCCTGCCGGGCGAGCTGGGATCCCTAGGACAGTGGCTCTCAAACTTTTGTAGGGGTGGCCCCTTTCACACGGCAAGCTTCTGAGTGCGACCCCCCTTATAGATTAAAAATGTTTGTTTAGATATTTAACATCATTATAAATGCTAGAGGCAAAGTGGAGTTTGGGATGGAGGTTGAGAGTTCGTGACGCCCCATGTAATAAGCTCGTGACACCCTGAGGGGTCCCGACCCCCAGTTTGAAAACCCCTGCCCTGGGATGTGGGTGCTGAAGTCCCTTGGGCCCTGGGGAATCCCAGCCTCAGCCCTGAGCCAGCTTTAATGTCTCTGGCTGGGGAGTTCCCGGGCTCCCAGCGACTGGCCCCAGGGTGTGAGTGTCAGGGGCCAGGGATTGAAATCGCCCCGAGAACCAGGTCATGGCTATGGCGGGACACAGAACGAGCCCCATGGACAGACGGGAGAATGAAATGTCCCGCAGCCCCAGCCCCCAACGCCCCCAGGAGCCGGTTTGGGCTGGGTCCCGTCCCCCCTTGCCAGCTGAGCCGGGTTTGGTCTGGTCACTGCTTGGCTGGGAGACATGAATGGAAACCAGGGAACCGAGCAGGGGTCAGTAGGGGGGTGTCACGGAGTCCCCGGGCGTTGCTCTGGAACTGCTCCCCATGAAGCCAGGCAGGACTCTGGGGAAGTCTCCTCTCGGGGAGCAGCCTGTCTGCAGGACACACAGCTCCCCCGGCTCCACCTTCCTGGGTCTGACCTCGGAGCATTCAGCATCCTCTGCCCCTCCGTGCGCTTCCCACAGCCAGTCCGCTCAGGCAGGGCTCCTGGGGAAGCCAGAGGGTCCTGCCCCCCAACTCCGCAGTCAGACGGGACTCTCAGCCCGCCGGGGAAACAGAAGGTTTATTAGACGACATGAACATGGTCTAACACAGAGCTTTCAGGTGCAGAGAACAGGACCCCTCAGCCGGGTCCATTTTGGGGGGCAGTGAGCCAGACAACCATGGCTGCCCTTCACTCCATGTCCCCAGCCAGCCTCAAACTGAAACTCTCTCCAGCTCCTCCTCCTCTGGGCTTTGTCCCTTTCCCGGGCCAGGAGGGCACCTGATTCCTTTGTTCTCCAACCCCTTAGCTCTCATCTTGCAGGGGGGAAGGGCCCAGGCCATCAGGTGCCAGGAAACAGGGTGTCGGCCATTCTCTGTGTCCAGACCCCTGGACACACCTGCCCTCTAGGGCTCTGCAATGATCATACCCCCTTACCCCACCCCCTAGATACTTAAGAACTGCCTAGGGAAAACTGAGGCACCCCCACACTATTCAGAGGAAACATTAAGAACAGTCCCACTTCGTCACAGGGGGTCTCTGCTCTCTCAGTCCTTGCACCGGGGCAGCCCTAGGGGGCTTGTGCTGGGGGGACTGGGGCAGGGGCGCTCTCCCCTCGCAGTCAGTGCTGGCCCCATCGCACCCAGCAATGCTGGGGGGCGCCGTGCTCCACGCACCTGCCCCCCCCAACACCGGGGAGTCCTAGTGCAAATGTCACAGCCCGGGAGGTGGGGGGCTGCGCTGTTGGGGGAAGCGCTGAGACCCCCCTCCCCTGGGCGGGGGATCAGCCCCCCAGGTGGCCAGTGCTGACGCCCGTCTCCCCGCAGCGGAGAACATGCTCTCCCAGGTGGCCTTCTACCAGCGCACGGACCCGGCCGAGCAGGAGGCCGGGGAGTTCATGTTCGAGTTCGACCAGGACGAGATCTTCCACGTGGACCTGGAGAGGAAGGAGACCGTCTGGCGCCTGCCCGACTTCGGCAAGTTCACCAGCTTTGAGGCGCAGGGCGCCCTGGGCAACATCGCCGTGCTGAAGAAGAACATGGAGATCATGATCCAGAGGTCAAACCGCACGCGGGCCCAGAACGGTACGGGGGGGCACCTTCCCCTCCAGGGGCCTGAGCCCTCCCGCCCCCTTCCCTGCCAGGGGCCTGGCCCCTTCCCCGCTTCCCCGGATCCCTCTCCCCACCTTCCTGAGCAGAGACCCCTCCCATCTCTCCCCTACCTTCCCCTCCTCGCACACCCACCCGGGCCTGATACCAGACCCCACCAGAGATTGAGAGTCTCCTCCCAGCTCCCCCCACAGCCCCTGCAGGGCTCCGGGGAGCCAGTCAGCCGGGCCAGGGCTGTGCAGGGCAGGGGGCCTAGGCAGTTCACACCGTCTGTCACGGTGTCCCTGGGCAATGCTCTGGAACTGCTCCCCGTGAAGCCAGGCAGGACTCTGGGGAAGTCTCCTTTCTGGGAGCAGACTGTCTGCAGGACACACAGCTCACACAGCTTCCACCTTCCTGGGTCTGACCTCGGAGCATTCAGCATCCTCTGCCCCTCCGTGCGCTTCCCCCAGCGAGTCGGCCCAGGCGGGGTCCTGGGGAAGCCAGAGGGTCCTGCCCCCCAACTCCGCAGTCAGACGGGACTCTCAGCCAGCCAGTAAAACAGAAGGTTTATTAGACGACAGGAAAATGGTCTAAAACAGAGCTTGTAGGTGCAGAGAACAGGACCCCTCAGCTGGGTCCATTTTGGGGGGCAGTGAGCCAGACAACCCCGTCTGCCCTTCACTCCATGTCCCGGCCAGCCCCAAACTGAAACTCCCCCCAGCCCCTGCTCCTCTGGCCTTTGTTCCTTGGAGGGGGGAAGGGCCCAGGCCATCAGTTGCCAGGAAACAGGGTGTCGGTCATTCTCTGTGTCCAGACCCCTGTACACACCTGCCCTCTAGGGCTCTGCAATGATCATACACCCTTACCCCACCCCCTAGATACTTAAGAACTGCCTAGGGGAAACTGAGGCACCCCCACACTATTCAGAGGAAACATTAAGAACAGTCCCACTTCCTCACATCTCTCCCCCCTTCAAGATCGAATTGAGCGGGGTCACTTTAGCCGGTGACCTGGGAAAGTTCGAACCCACCAACGTTCCCATGGATGCCTCAGCATCTCTCCCATTCCTTGGTAGGAGTTACACCAGGCCCTTCCAGTTTCACGCCCTCCCTTAGGTCGGGGGTGTTCGATAGCACTTGCAGGCCACATGTGGGAAGGTTTATGCGGCCTGTGCCCTTTGGGGTCAAAGTGGGATCGGGTCTTCTCCCAGTGCTCCAATCTGGAGGTCTGCAATTCGGGCTCTCTTGGCTAAGAGCCCCCATCTTGACCTGGGCCACATACTGTTCACTTACAGAACTAGCATGGAGACATCCCTTTCTCAACAACTGTGTCTCCCCAACAAGCTGGCCAAACACAGCCACTTGGTTACAGGACGGTTTACCTTTCTTAACAGCTTTCTCTTCATCTGAGATCTTCTCAAAACTCTCCACACTGAATCTTTCAACAGGACAGTCAGTGGATCCATTCACAACAGAAAATTTCTGGCTGTTAGGAACGGAGACTTTCTTGATTAAATCACTTTCACACCCTTCAGTTGCAGTAAACTGCTTGCAAAGACTCCGTGAGGATTCCTTTCCCTAGGGCTTTTCTATGCAACAATTCACCCCTCCCAGAAATTCTGCTCTTACCCTCTTTAACGAGGGCTTGCTCTAGAGGAACACTTTCCTGAGCAACAACAGACCCTTTCTGGGTCTCCCTTACATCCAGAATTACCTCTGGCCCATCCGGCGGATTCCTACACAATCCCCTTTCAGGCAAACTGACAGACTTCCTAGAGAAAAGGTTAGAAATATTCTCCTTCCCTTTGCCACACACTAGCAACAGGCAAAATACAAGCACCAGAATTGTCTGGGCTCTGGGATTTTACATAGACACTAACTGGATGCGACCTAGTTACAGGGCCATTCTCCCGAGCAGACACAAACTTAGGACCCTTCCCTTCCTGGGCTTTAGCTGAATCCAGAACCAGCTCTGAGACAACTGCACGACCCTCACCCGCCACAGGCTGAAAGGCCCCTTCTGTCTGCTCCACAGACAAAGAAGAGCCGGACACACTTTCTCCTTTCCCAGACACCCAGCTTGGGATCTCATTCCCCTGGTCCTAGCACACAAGGCTGGTCACAGACAACTGCTTGGAGATCAGGGTAGCTCCCTCCACAGGCAAGTCAATACCCCTCACAGACACAGGCACATTTCCTTCCCTGTCCCAATTCTCCACCCAGCTAACAGGTAAGGTCCAGGGACACTCATCTTCCACTCTCCTCACCTTCCCACCCTGCTGACTGGACACAGCCATCGGCTCACAAGGCTGCCTAGGCTCACCCAGACTTTCCTTACCAAGCACCTTGCCACTCCCCACAGATCCCCTGCCCTGCCTGTGTCTCCCCCCACTCAGCTGGGGTCTCAGCTCCCCCTGTGCTCAGCGCTGTCCTTGCTGTCCCAGTGGGGGCAGGTAGCGAGCTCCCTGCTTTCCTCACTGCATCACAGCCAGCCTGAGCCCCCTAAGCCCCCCTCTCCGGTGTGCAAGGGGGGCGGGGAGCCCCAGGGGTCTGGTTACAGGCAGGCAGGTAGGTAGCCTGAGCCTAGCCGCTCCTCCCCCCTGCCAGCCAGGTCATCTGCATTTTCACTGACCATTTCCCTCTCCACCGATTGGTTCCCTGGATTCAAATTCAAACCCTCGGCAGTTACAGGAGCAGGGCCTGGATCCTGTCCCAAAGAGACACAGTCCCCCCCCCAACAGGGTCTCGAAACCGATATCCCGGAGAACCCCAACAACCAGCCAGCCCGACCCCTCCTGGGTCTGCACAGGGATCTGGGCCATAGGCAGGGCGAGGGGCTTCATCCCTGGGACCCTCACCCAGCTCACCCAGCCCCTCAGCATCTGAGGCTGCACCACCCAGGGCCTGACAACAGTTCTCTCTGTCCCAGGATCTCGCCACCCCAGGAATGTCTCCCCATTGACCGTCACCTTCCGCTCCCACTGGGGGTCCGAGGGGCCTGGCCCCAGGAAACTCCACCCAGACATATAGGTTGGGGTCAGGAGTGGGAGCCTGTCCACCTCCCCACCCATCTGGCTGACGGAGTCTACGGCCTTGGGACCCAGCAAGGGAGCTAGACACCGGGGCTTTTCCGCAGGGTCCCCCTGGTTCAAATCTCCAGCCTGCTCAAAGGCAGTGGGGTGGCATCCACATCCCCCCCCTCCTTAACCAGGGGCAGCAATTTAGTCTCGAGGGTCCCTGTGGAACTGGCCCCCTGGGGTCTATCCCCACTCACCCCTGGGGGGTCCCCTAGGCCTCTCCGCTCCCCCACCGCCAGTTCATGCTGCTGCTGCTTCTGCAGCTCTTTCTCGGGCTCTCGCTGTCTCTCACAGTCCTCTTGCTCTCTCGGGCTCAGCTCCAATCCCGTCCATCTCCGATCCCCCGATGGGGAACCCGATCGTGAAGACCCTCGTCTGGTCGGGGACAGGAGTCTTGGGGATGCCTGGCTCCTACTCCAGCTGCTCCCAGATCCTGCTATAGCCCCATTTGGGGTCAGGAATCTGTTCCTTAGAGCGGTCATCCTCCTCCAGCTGCACGATGAACTGTGCTTTGGTGAACTTTCCAATGCTCAACCCTCTCTTTCTGCACAGGGTTACAATGTCCTTCTTAAGGAGACGGTGACAGGCCGTCACTCCGCTCTTCCCAAGTTGTTGTGGACTCACAGGCCTGTGTGCTCTCAGCTCCCCACGGTTTCCAGGGAGAACCCCTAGTGTGCCAGCCCTTCTCGAGGTCACCACCTCTTTGCCAGGTCGAGCTGCAGACTCCTCCGCCCCGGGACCGCTCGCTGCAATCCCCCGGGGGACCCTGTTACTGCAAAAGTCCTTCTCTCTGGTCACACACTTCCAGGAGTTAACTGCCCCCTGAAACCGTCTCTCTCTGAATCTTCAGCACGCCCGGTCCCCGTCAATCCCCCTTCGTTTTACTGCTCCCCAGTCACTTACTGCAGGAAGCGCCATCCACGGGGTGCAGTACATCCCACCGCTGCCACCAGTTGTCACGGAGTCCCCGGGCGATGCTCTGGAACTGCTCCCCATGAAGCCAGTCAGGACTCTGGGGCAGTCGCCTTCCGGTGAGCAGCCTGTCTTCAGGGCACAAAGCTCACACAGCTTCCACCTTCCTGGGTCTGACCTCGGAGCATTCAGCATCCTCTGCCCCTCCGTGCGCTTACCACAGCGAGTCCGCTCATGCGGGGCTCCTGGAGAAGCCAGAGGGTCCTGCACCCCAGCTTCGCAGTCAGACGTGACTCTCAGCCAGCCAGGAAAACAGAAGGTTTATTAGACGACAGGAACATGGTCTAACACAGAGCTTGTAGGTGCAGAGAACAGGACCCCTCAGCTGGGTCCATTTTGGGGGGCAGTGAGCCAGACAACCACGTCTGCACTTCAATCCTCCTCCCCAACCAGCCCAAACTGAAACTCCCTCCAGCCCCTCCTCCTCTGGGCTTTGTCCCTTTCCCGGGCCAGGAGGTCACCGGATTCCTTTGTTCTCCAACCCTTTAGCTCTCACCTTGCGGGGGTAAGGGCCCAGGCCATCAGTTGCCCTGAAACAGGGTGTCGGCCATTCTTTGTGTCCATACCCCTGCACACACCTGCCCTCTAGGGCTCTGCAATGATCATACACCCTTACCCCACCACCTAGATACTTAAGAACTGCCTAGGGGAAACTGAGGCACCCCCACAATATTCAGAGGAAACATTAAGAACAGTCCCACTTCGTCACACCCTCCAGGCTGGTGGCCCAGGGCATCTCTTTGCCAAGGGCTGTTCCTTCCCGTGCCCAGCCCCAGGTCCTGCCCCTGAGGGATTCTCTCGCCGGCCCCTGGTGCCCCATGAGCAGTCAGGGCAGGGAGCTGGGATGGCCCCGGTGACACCCCCACAGTCCTGGGGAGAGACCCCTGAGCTGGAGCGTGAGCACCAGGGACTGGCCGGCTCGGGGGGCAGGGAATGGGGCACGGGGCCTTTCCCCTCTAGGGGGTGCTGGCTCCAATCTGGTCCCAGGGCTGGGACTGGCTGGCTATGGGGCAGGCAATGGGACCCACTCACCCCTGTCTCCCCAGTGCCCCCTGAGGTGACCGTGTTCCCCGAAGACCCCGTGGAGCTGGGGGAGCCCAACGTCCTGATCTGCTTCGTGGACAAGTTCTCCCCACCCGTGCTCAGCATGACGTGGCTGAAGAACGGGCAGGAGGTGACGGGGGGCGTCTCGGAGACCGACTTCTACCCCCGCCAGGACAACTCCTTCCGCAAGTTCTCCTACCTGCCCTTCCTCCCCAGCCAGGGCGACTTCTACGACTGCCGGGTGGAGCACTGGGGGCTGCCCGAGCCCTTCACAAAGCACTGGGGTAAGGCTGGGATGCCCGGGAACCCCATGGGGCACAGGGCTGGGAGCCAGGATGCCTGGGTTCTGTCCTGGCTCTGGGAGGGGAGTGGGGGCTAGTGGGTCAGAGAGGGGGCAGGGCTGGGAGCCAGGACTCCTGGGTTCTATCCCAGCTCTGGGAGGGAAGGTTGAGAACAGCCCCCCTCACTCCGTGCCCTGTCCCTCTCCCCCTCTCTCCAGAAGTCCAGGTCCCCACCCCCGTCCCCGAGACCACCGAGACCCTGGTGTGCGCCCTGGGCCTGGCCGTGGGCATCATCGGCATCATCGCGGGCACCATCCTCATCATCAAGGGCATGAAGATGAACGCCGCCCGCAACCCGCGGGGCCCCTTGTGAGTAGCCGGTGCCCGGGGAGGGCACCTGCTGCACCCGCAGCCCCTGGGCCCACACAGCACTCCCCGGGGAGACCCCCACCTGTTGTGTGTCCCCCAGCCAGCCACAGCCCCATAGCCCATCCAGCACCCACTGGGGAGACTCTCCACACCCGCTGTGCTCCTCCCAGCCAGCACCCCCCTGTGTCACAGGGAAACTCCCGGGCAGTGCTGGGAAGTGGCCCCGATCCCTGCCAGCTTCGTGTTGGGGCCCAAAGCTCCTGGTAACTGACCCTCTTTGCCTTTCAGATAAACGCGGGGAGGAGTCGGCGCCCCTGAATCCCCCAGGTGCCTTCGTGAGACCGACTCACACTGCCCCCCCGCTGTCCCCAGTGTCCCTGCTCCGTGCCCGTTGGTGCCAGCTGCTGTACCCCGACCCCGTAACCGTGACAAGCCAACCCGCTAGAGACTCACCGGGGAGCCGGCCCCTCGGACTTCCCTCACCCACCACGCTACCGGGCTTGGGAGGGGGGCACCTATCCAGGGAGAGGGCTGCTGCCCCGTGGGGCTGGGAATGGGGATCGCCCCTCGTCGGGGGCAGCAGGGCCCACGGGGCTGATCCAAACCCCATTGCCGTCGTGGGGAAGGTTTCTCTTGACTCCAGTGGGTGCTGGATTGGGCCCCGAGCCCGGCCCCTGTTGGCCAGAGGCTGCTGTCAGGCACCCCAGGTAAAGCCCCTCCAGCCATTACCCAGCAGGCTTTGGGCCAGATTCGGCCATTCCCGGTCAATGGGGTCCCTGTGGGATGGGATCAGGCCCATGGCTGGGGGTGGGGCAGCCCCAGCGCCCGGCTAAAGGCCCCATGACACCCGTGTGCGGCTCCCCCGGGTCCAAGGGCCCAGCGTGGGGTCTGTGTGGGAAGGGCCCAGTCCCTGTATAGCCCCCGCCCCATGTGTGTCCACAGCCCGGCCGCCCCCCATCTCGCTCTGCAGCTTTGCGAACAGCCATAAAATGGGTTTTGGGGACGTTTTTTATCATGATTTTAAATCTGGTCAGTCTGGGCCGTGCCCGCGGCAGCCTGTGTTAGCCCAGCCCCGCCGCAGTCGGTCCAGGGGCCCCGGGTTATAGCGGGAGTTAAGGGCGTTTGGTAGAAGGGCTAAGGAAGGGGCCAGGACTCCTGGGTTCAGTCCCAGCTCTGGGCGGGGAGTGGGGGCTAGTGGGGGAGAACTGGGAGTCAGGATTCCGGGGGTCGATTCCCGTTGCTGACACGGACTTGCTGCGAGTTGTGACGCACCCTATGCCTGTTTCCCCTTGTGTGACAAATGGCCAGTCTCCTCCTGCCATGGTGGTGGGGGCTCTGGGGCTGAGGGATGGTCCCTGAAGAGCCTTGAGATCGTCCCATGGCCGGGAGCCCTGGAGAAGGGCAGGACTCATGGGCCAGGGTCCCCCGGGACTGAACCCCGCAGGGCGAGCGGCTGCAGAGAGATGCTGGCCTGTCTGGGTGCTGCGGTGACGTCCCCCAGGCTGGGGTCACTGTGACGCGAAAGGCAGATCCCCCCCACCCCAAACACGGCACTGAGCCCCCAACCCAGTGCTTCCTTGCACCCCCTCGCTGGCACCTGCTGGGAGACCCCTGTGATGGTTCCCCCCCTGCCCCATGGTGCCACTTGGAAGTGGGGCACCACTGAGCGCACCTGACTTACCAGCGAGGGCTCCCTTTACACCGTACTGCTCTGCAGCCTGCCAAGGCCCGCCCCCCCCACCCCCCCCCCCCCAGCTTCAGCCTGCAGCTTACCAGCACACACACAGGTCAGGACACACCCAGCTGCAGCTTCACACAGATGCTAAGATCAGCTCTGCATGGGAAGGCTCAGCTAAGGAACTGCCCGGTACTCAAGTGCACACCCCCCTCTAGAGGGTAAACCCCAAATTATACCATCTTGCACTGCACAGAGATGGGTACAGCATAAGCTCATGAAATTCACCCCCTCCCTCAGTGTGGAGAGAAATATGCACAGCCTTCTGCCCCCGGTTATGATTTTCACACCCTGGGTGAAACACAAAACAAAAACAAGTTTGCCAAACTTAACTCCCTCCGCCTGTGATTTATTTCTAATAGATGCTTTGGATTGTTCAAACTGGTCAGCTAGAGTAGCCAGTTCATCGACAGTTTTTCACTTTTTTATCCCACAAACGCTGTTTTACATCGTCATTACTCAGACTCAGGAAATGCTCCGGAGCAACATGATCAGCCATTTCTACAGAGCTTGTAACACCTTTTCCCCCTTAGCCATCTGTCATGGAGTGTGGGGGGAGTCCAGGCCCTGCACCCCTCTTCCTGGGATTCACTGAGACTCTCAGCCAGCCAGTAAAACAGAAGGTTTATTGGACAACAGGAACACCGTCCAAAACAGAGCTTGTGGGTACACCCAGGACCCCTCAGTCAAGTCCTCCTGGGGGAGCAGGGAGCTTAGACCCCAGCCCTGGGGTTCCCTGTGTTCCTCCACCCAGCCCCAAACTGAAACTAAACCCCCCGAGCAGGTTCCCTGCTGCAGCCTCTGTCCACATTCCTGGGCAGAGGTGTTACCTCCCCCTCCCCCTCCTGGCTCAGGTGACAGGCTCTCAGGTCTCCCGTCCCCAGGGCACATTCCCAGGTCAACACTCCCCCCTCCCTGCTGCTTCACATCGTCACATCTCTCCCCCCTTCGAGACTGAACTGAGCGGGGTCACTGTGACCAGTGACCTGGGGAAGTTCGGGGCCCCCTCTCCGGGACAGCGCATCCGCTATCAGGTTGGCACTTCCCTTCACGTGGACCACGTCCATGTCGTAATCCTGCAGGAGCAGGCTCCACCTCAGGAGCTTGGCGTTGGCTCCTTTCATCTGGTGCAGCCAGGTCAGGGGAGAGTGGTCGGTGTAGACGGTGAAGTGTCGCCCGAAGAGATAGGGCTCTAGTTTCTTGAGGGCCCACACCATGGCCAGGCACTCCTTCTCGATGGCCGCGTAGTGTTGCTCCCGGGGTAGCAACTTCTTGCTCAGATACACGATGGGGTGTCTCTCCCCCTTTTCATCCTCCTGCATTAACACCGCCCCCAGTCCCGTGTCGGAGGCGTCGGTGAACACCACAAAGGGCTTGTCAAAGTCTGGGTTTGCCAGAACTGGGCCACTGACCAGAGCCTCCTTCAGCGCCCGGAAAGCCTCCTGGCACTGCTCGGTCCAGACCACCTTGTCTGGCTTCCCCTTCTTGCATAGCTCCGTGATGGGGGTGGCTATGGCGCTAAAGTGAGGCACAAATCTTCGGTAGTATCCTGCCATCCCAATAAAGGCTTGGACCTGCTTTTTGGTGTGGGGAGCGGGCCAGTCTCTGATCACCTCCACCTTGGCCGGTTCCGGCTTTAGGCGGCCGCTCCCCACCCGATGGCCCAGGTAAGATACTTCAGCCATCCCCACCTTGCACTTCTCCGCTTTGACAGTCAGCCCAGCCCCCTGGAGTCGGTCCAGCACTTGTCTAACCTGGGACACGTGGTCCTCCCAGGTCTGGCTAAAGACACAGATGTCGTCAATATACACCACGGCAAAACTCTCCATCCCCCTCAGGAGCTGGTCCACCAGGCGCTGGAAGGTGGCCGGCGCTCCCTTGAGGCCGAAAGGCAGGGTCAGAAACTCATAGAGCCCCAGAGGGGTGATAAAGGCCGATTTCAGCCGGGCATCTGCATCCAGCGGCACTTGCCAGTAGCCCTTTGTAAGGTCCATGGTGGTAAGGTACCGAGCTCCTCCCAGCTTGTCTAGGAGCTCGTCCAGCCTGGGCATGGGGTAGGCATCTGATACAGTGATGGCATTGAGCTTCCGATAGTCCACACAGAACCGGACCGACCCATCCTTTTTGGGGACCAGCACCACCGGCGAGGCCCAAGGGCTGGCCGATGGCTGGATCACCCCCACAGCCAGCATGTCCCGGACCTCTCTTTCCAGGTCCTGAGCAGTTTTCCCTGTGACTCGGAAGGGGGAGCATCTTATCGGCGGGTGCGACCCTGTCTGCACCCGGTGGACAGTCAGATTAGTGCGTCCAGGCTGGTTGGAAAACAGCTGTCGGTACGGATGCAGCACCCCCCTGACCTCAGCTTGCTGGGCAGGGGTGAGCTGATCCGAGAGGGGAATTGTTTCCAGGGGGGAACCAGCTCTGGTCCCAGGGAATAGATCTACTAAAGGGTCATCTCCCAGCTCCTCCCACTGTCCACACACGGCCAACACCACATTCCCCCTGGCATAATATGGCTTCATCATATTCACATGGTACACCCGGCGGTGGTGCGCCCGGTTCGACAGCTCCACCACATAGTTTACCTCATTGAGCTGCTTGACGACCTTGAACGGGCCCTCCCAGGCGGCCTGTAGTTTGTTCTTTCTCACGGGGATGAGAACCATCACCTGATCACCGGTGGCGTAGGCACGGGCCCGCGCCGTGCGGTCATACCAGACCTTCTGCTTCCTCTGGGCTCTGGCCAGATTCTCCCTGGCCAGGCCCATGAGTTCAGCCAGTCTCTCTCGGAAGGTCAGGACATACTCCACCACTGACTCTCCATCGGGAGTGGCCTTCCCCTCCCACTCGTCTCTCATCAGATCCAGGGGGCCCCTCACCCTCCTTCCATATAACAGTTCGAAAGGCGAAAATCCGGTAGACTCCTGGGGCACCTCCCTGTACGCGAACAGCAGGTGAGGTAAGTACTTGTCCCAATCCTGCGGGTGCTGGTTCATAAAGGTTTTCAGCATCATCTTTAGCGTCCCGTTAAACCTCTCCACCAGCCCATTGGACTGGGGGTGATACGCTGAGGCCCAGTCGTGCCGGACCCCACATTTCTCCCACAAGCACCGGAGCAGGGCCGACATGAAGTTGGAGCCTTGGTCTGTCAAGACTTCCCTGGGGAACCCCACTCGGCTGAAAATGGTCAGGAGCGCATCTGCCACGGTGTCGGCTTCAATGGAAGCTAAGGGCACTGCCTCGGGGTAGCGGGTGGCAAAATCTACCACCACCAGAATGTATTTCTTCCCCGACCGGGTCGTCTTGCTGAGAGGCCCCACGATGTCCATGGCCACCTTCTGGAAAGGCCCCTCTATGATGGGCAAAGGTCTCAAAGCCGCTTTCCCCTTGTCCCGGGCCTTCCCCACCCTCTGACAGGGGTCACAGGATCGGCAATACTGCCGGACCGTGGTAAAGACCCCGGGCCAGTAAAAGTTCTGTAGCAACCTCTGCCGGGTGCGCCGGATTCCCTGGTGCCCTGCGAGGGGGATGTCATGGGCCAGGTACAGGAGCTTGCGGCGATACTTCTGGGGGACCACCAGCTGCCTCCTGATCCCACAGGACTCCCCTTCCCCTGGGGGAGCCCATTGTCAGTACAGGAACCCCTTCTCCCATAGGAACCTCTCCTGGCAGCCTCTCCTCATGGTCCGTCCCACACTGAGGTCGGCCAGGTCCCTGAGCTTCTGCAAGGAGGGATCTTTCCTCAACTCGGCCTGGAACTCAGTGGTTGGGGAAGGGATGGGGCCCGGTTCCCCTTCAGTGGTCAGGTCTGAGGCCTCAGCCTCTCTGAGCCGTGCCCCTCGGCGCTCCCTCCCCACCAGGGTAGGGTCCTGCGCCTCCGGTGTGGTACCCTCCCCAAGGTCAGGGTGCAGTGCTCCTCGCCGGCTCTGGCTACAGGTCACAACCAGGGCGGTCTGGGGGTTGCTTGGCCAGTCCTCTAGGTCTCCCCCCATCAAAACTTCAGTGGGCAAATGGTGGTGCACCCCCACATCCTTGGGGCCCTCCTTGGCCCCCCATTTCAGGTGCACCCTTGCCACGGGCACCTTAAATGGGGTCCCGCCCACCCCCGTCAGGGTCAGGTAGGTGTTGGGCACCACCCGATCTGGGGCCACCACCTCGGGCCGGGCCAGCGTCACCTCCGCGCCCGTATCCCAGTATCCATTGACCTTCCTCCCATCCACCTCCAGGGGAACAAGGCACTCTCTCCGGAGGGACAGCCCCGCACCCACCCTGTAAACTGAGCACCCTGAGTCCGGAGCATCCGGCCCTCTGGCGGGGCTGGCTGGGGGTACTCTTCCCTCCTGAGCAGGTGGTAAACTGGTAGCCCCCCTTTCCTGGGTCGTCTGCCCCTCGTCCAGCTGAGTCCCTACCCAGTTAACCCTGGGTAGGTTGGGTCTGCTCAGTTTGTCCCTGAGCCCGGGGCACTGGGCCCGTACGTGGCCTCTCTGGCCACAGTGATAGCAGCTCAGGTCACGTTGGTCCCCTCGAGCGGGTCGGAGGGGCCCGACACCAGGCGTTCCCCTTGGGAGGGAGTTCTCCCTATTTCCCCGCTGGGAGGCCCCATGGTGACTCTCTCTGCATCGGGGGGGGCCTGTTCTTTTGGGACTCCTCCCGGCTACCCCCTGACCGACTGTTCACAAACTCGTCGGCCAGCTGCCCTGCGTGCTGGGGGTTCGCGAGCTTTTTGTCCACCAGCCACAGCCTCAGGTCGGAAGGGCACTGTTCATACAGGTGCTCCAGTACGATCAGGTCCAGCAGGTCCTCTTTAGTTTGGGCCCCCGCTGTCCACTTGCGGGCATATCCCTGTATCCTGTTGACCAGTTGTAGGTAGGTGACCTCAGGCGTTTTACGCTGACCCCAGAACCTTCTCCGGTACATCTCGGGGGTCAGCCCAAACTCACGGAGCAGGGCCTGTTTGAACAGTTCGTAGTCCCCTGCCTCCGCCCCATCATCCGGCTGTAGACCTCCACGGCTTTGGGGTCCAGTAAGGGGGTGAGGAACTGGAGCCTGTCTGCAGGGTCAACCCTGTGCAGCTCGCAGGCATTCTCAAAGGCCGTCAGGAAGCTATCTATGTCCTCCCCCTCCTTCCGCTGGGCCAGGAAGCACTTATCAAAGCTCCTTGAGGTCTTGGGTCCCCCCTCACTCACCGCAGCCGGGGCCCCACTGCTCCTCAGCCTGGCCAGCTCCAGTTCATGCTGTCTTTGTTTCTCCTTCTCCTGACGTTCCCTCTCCTTCTCCTGCTGCTCATGTTGACGTTGTTTCTCCTCATGTTGACGTTGTTTTTCATGATCGTCCAGCTCCCTCATTTTCATCTCCCTCTCCCATTCCAGCCGCATCCGCTCCAGGGACGGGGAGCTCCGCCGGGAGGATCCCCTGCTGGCTGCTGGGGTCAGGGTGCCCTCGGTATTCGCTGGGCTTCCCCCAACCCCTCCCCCAGGCATAGGTAGGAAGGGTCTCGGGAGGTCCTGGGCAGCAGTCTGGCCCCTCCCAGCCTGGTCAGGCCCCAGGGCCCACGCGGCGTCCCCCGGGCGGCTTCCCTCAGGGACAGGGATCGGGTCATCCAAGCGATCCCTCTCCTCCAGCTGGGCAATCAGCTGTTCCTTGGTGGACCTCCCGATGCGCAGCCCCCTCTGCCTGCACAGCTCCACCAGGTCGCTCTTAAGGCGTTTAGCGTACATCTCCCTGCTGGCCACTCGCAGGCCGGGCAGCTTTCCACGGTTTCCAGGAAAAGCCCCTAGTGTGCCAGTCCTTCTTGAGGTCACCACCTCTTTGCCAGGGTCGAGCTGCAGACTCCTCCGCCCCTGGGACCGCTCGCTGCAATCCCCCGGGGGACCCTGTTACTGCAAAAGTCCTTCTCTCTGGTCACACACTCCCAGGGGTTAACCGCCCCCTGGAACCGTCTCTCTCTGAAGCTTCAGCACGCCTGGTCCCCGTCAATCCCCCTTCGTTTTACTGTTCCCCAGTCACTTACTGCAGGAAGCGCCGTTCACGGGGTGCAGTAGATCCCACCGCTGCCACCAGTTGTCACGGAGTGTGGGGGGAGTCCAGGCCCTGCACCCCTCTTCCTGGGATTCACTGAGACTCTCAGCCAGCCAGTAAAACAGAAGGTTTATTGGACAACAGGAACACAGTCCAAAACAGAGCTTGTGGGTACTCCCAGGACCCCTCAGTGAAGTCCTTCTGGGGGAGCAGGGAGCTTAGACCCCAGCCCTGGGGTTCCTTGTGTTCCTCCACCCAGCCCCAAACTGAAACTAAACCCACCCAGAAGGTTCCCTGCTGCAGCCTCCGTCCACATTCCTGGGCAGAGGTGTCACCTCCCCCTCCCCCTCCTGGCTCAGGTAACAGGCTCTCAGGTCTCCCGTCCCCAGGGCACATTCCCAGGTCAACACTCCCCCCTCCCTGCTGTGTCACATCGTCACACCATCACATCTCTCATCTGCTTCCACAGGCCACATTACTCATTCCAGCCCCTCTCTTTAGGCTTCTGAAGTTTACTCAATCTGCTTCAAGTGTGAAAGTGTTTTAAAAGCATTTCCTTGAATATACCATAATCTGCAGCATCACCAATAGGCATCTTACTGAATCTGTCCAGAGCTTTCCCAGACAACTTTGCAACCAACATGGGCATCTTTTGGTCTTCAGGAATCTCATGGAGCACATACAGCCTCTCAAGGTGATGAAATATTCAGCAATGTCCCCTGTCTCGCTGTATGCAGGACACAACCGCTCCCATTGGTGGATTTTTGGAGCGGTGGGACCCGTGGTGTGTCTGTGGGGCGCTGGTTCCGCCCCTCTATCAAGTCCAGTTCACACTTCCTCTCTCTTTCCTTCTCCTCCATGGCGAGCTTCTGGGCCTCGATTTCCTTGTCAGCCTCTATCGGTCTCAGTTCCAGGGCGTTCTGGTGCGCAGCCTCTTGTCCGGCATCTCTGCTTCTGTGGTTCTTTGCTCTGCTGCTTCTCCTGCGTTGATCTCCAGCTGCTTTAATTCCATTTGCCTTTTGCTCCCTCCATCTCTCCCTTCCCGACTACCCGCCTATCCCTCCCCCTTGGCTGTCCCTCACCATCCCTCGCTCAGCGCGTCGTCCCCCTGCCTGGCTTGGTTACTTACCCTGCTGCCTGCCCCCTTCCCCACCCCACCCTCTGCCCTCCCCACTCCCTGCCCCCACCCTCACGGGGCGACCATGTGTCCGTGGGAAACACCTTGAGCTCTGTGGGCCAGTGACATTTTCCCACGGGGCGGCTCCACCCCCGCGGCGCTGATCCGGCTTCCAGCCCATGGGGAACCACGGCCGGGAACCGTGGCCAGTGGGAGCTGTGGGGGGCGGGGCCAGAGCTCCCGGACCCCGCCCCCACAGTCAGGCGGGGGGGGGGGAGAGCCGCAGGCAGCCCCTCAGCCCGGGGAGCGGCAGGCGTCTGTCACTGTCAGACAGACACAGAGGGGGTGGGGGTTGGACAGACAGATGGAGGCCGGGGGAGCCGGAGCAGCGATGGGCACCCTTGGCCCCGTGCGGTCCGTGGGGGGTGCCCCTTTCAGTGCGACAGCCCTTCTCCCGGGGATCCACTCTCTCTCTCGGGGTTAAGCCCCTCCATCTCCTGGAGCTGCACCGCTCTGAGCCTAGCACCCCTGGCTCTGCCGTGGGCCCCCTCAGGGAGTCCCCTCGCTCTGGACCCCCGGGGCCTCCACCCCCCAAAGGGGATGATGCCCCCCTGTTCTCTAGACCGGAGTGACTCTCCGCCGGCGTAAAACAGGAGGGGTTACTGAGCGTCTGAACCCAGCACAGGAAACTCTCCGGGCCTCAGGCCTGGCCTCCCTCAGCCCAGCACATCCCAGTCTCCCCTGCATCTGGGGGGGCCCTGCCTGCTCCCTCTCTCCAGCTCCGAGCCCCCCTGCTTCCCAGCTGGGCATCTGATCTCACCGGCCCCAAGGCCCTCCCCCCCATCCATTGTCTCCTCTCCAGGTAAACAGAGTCGCCCGGGCCCCCTCTCCTCTCTTTGCAGCCCATTGTCGTCCCGCTGGCCAGACCCGGCTGGGCCTCCTGAGCTGGGCCTCTGGGTCACCGGTCACCAGGTCACCAGTCGCTGGGGTCTCCATTCTCCACGCCAGTGGTTGGGGTCCCAAGTTCCCTCGCTGGTCCTCTGTAACAACAAACTCCCTCTCCCATCACCTCCTTAAACCCGTAGCACCGAGGGAAACTGAGTCCCACGCCCTCTGCATGCAACCCATTCACAAAACCAAGAAAATCCCCCCACAGGAAACAAGGAAAACCAAGAGACTCCCCCACTTTGTCACACTCCCCCTTTGCCTTCCCCCTCCCCCCCAGCCCATTGACCCCCGTGCCCAGTGGGAGCTGTCCCTGAGGCAGGGCGCCTGCTTGCAGACTCAGACCTGCCTGGTGCCTGCACAGCGCGGGGAGGGGGAGCCACAGGTGAGCAAGCCCCAGTCCTCAGCATCATCACAGCCACAGCCATTCTCTGTTTGGGGATTTCATTTCCCCGGGGCGAGTAATTCTAGCTGATCTTCCCTTCCAGACAGCTTGTGGCTTTTCCCATAAGAAACCGCACACCTGCTTTGCAAAGACGTCCATGCATCCCTGTTCACTTGCCAGGTGTCTTTTCTGGTGGTTCATTTATTTTGGTAACTCAGTTTCAGAGGCAGTTTTAAAAGTCCCTTGAATTGTAGCTGGTTTTTGCCCCACTGGTCCAAAGGCACGTGGAAGAGGTGCAGATTTTTATTTCTGTGGGCGAACCCACCCGACGCGGAAATGTGAGTGTCGGAGCTAGGAAAGCTCTGCAAGGGTAAGGGACCCTTCAGGACATTGTCCTCAAGTCATTCCTTCTTCTGGGCATCCCACTCTATTGTTCCCTCCTGCAGTGAGTGATCAGTGTCTCCACCCACGGGGGAGACGGTTTGTTTTTTTCTAAAAGCAGTTATTTTATTTACTTTATTTTATTTTATGAATTTAGAGGCCACACACAAGACAAAGAAAATAACCAGTGACTTCTGTCACGGAGTGTGGGGGAGTCCAGGCCCTGCACCCCTCTTCCTGGGATTCACTGAGACTCTCAGCCAGCCAGTAAAACAGAAGGTTTATTGGACAACAGGAACACAGTCCAAAACAGAGCTTGTGGGTACACCCAGGACCCCTCAGTCAAGTCCTCCTGGGGGAGCAGGGAGCTTAGACCCCAGCCCTGGGGTTCCCTGCGTTCCTCCACCCAGCCCCCAACTGAAACTAAACCCCCCCAGCAGGTTCCCTGCTGCAGCCTCTGTTCACATTCCTGGGCAGAGGTGTCACCTCCCCCTCCCGGCTCAGGTGACAGGCTCTCAGGTCTCCCGTCCCCAGGGCACATTCCCAGGTCAACACTCCCCCCTCCCTGCTGCGTCACATCGTCACACCTACTGATAACATCCTCTTTTTGCTCCACAATGTGCATCCACCAATGTGATCTATGCCATCATGTGCCAGCAATGCCCCTCTGCCATGTACATTGGTCAAACTGGACAGTCTCTACGTAAAAGAATAAATGGACACAAATCAGATGTCAAGAATTATAACATTCATAAACCAGTCGGAGAACACTTCAATCTCTCTGGTCACGCGATTACAGACATGAAAGTTGCGATATTACAACAGAAAAACTTCAAAACCAGACTCCAGGAGAGACTGCTGAATTGGAATTCATTTGCAAATTGGATACAATTAACTTAGGCTTGAATAGAGACTGGGAGTGGCTAAGTCATTATGCAAGGTAACCTATTTCCCCTTGTTTTTTCCTACCCCTCCCCCCCCGCCCATCAGACGTTCTTGTTAATCCCTGGATTTGTGCTGGAAATGGCCCAACTTGATTATCATGCACATTGTAAGGAGAGTGATCACTTTAGATAAGCTATTACCAGCAGGAGAGTGGGGTGGGGGGAGAGAAAACCTTTTGTAGTGGTAAATACCCATTTTTTCATGCTTTGTGTGTATGAAAAGATCTTCGATACTTTCCACAGTATGCATCCGATGAAGTGAGCTGTAGCTCAGGAAAGCTTATGCTGAAATAAATTGGTTAGTCTCTAGGGTGCCACAAGTCCTCCTTTTCTTTTTACAATGTGCATTAGCTCTTGAATCGGGTTATTCACTGTCGTCATTTTCTCAGTAGCTTCTTCAAGTTGTCGGGCAGATTCACTTTATTTAATCACTTGCATTTCAAGCTCGTCAGTTCTCCATGTCAGCTCTTCTTTGGTTTTCGTTAGTTCAACAGTAATTTTCCCCAGTTTTTCTTCAAGCCAAGCAATCGCTTCCTGTGGGTCTTCTAGGGATCCAATATACCTGCGACCTTCTTCTGCCTGCTTCTTAATATCAGGGACATCATCTTGCAGAGAATCAGTAATGCCCTCAAGAGCAGTACACTTTTCGGGATCTCCATTCTCGCCTCCTTCCAGCATTCCAGCTCTTTCATTACAGTGGGAATTCTTCATCTCCTGTCCTTCATCCAGGTTTTTGGCACATTCATTTACCAAATCCTCGTAGATTTCCAAGCGTTGTTCAGAATCTTCTTCCAGCAACTCTGGATCCTGAGAAAGGCATTGCTTGAAAACTGTTTCCCGTTGAGCAAAATACGGAGTAAATTCTTGTGCGCCTTCTTCATGAATTTTTAGTTCCAAGATTAATTTATCTTTGCTCTCATTGATCAGCTTGCTTTCCAAGTCTTCTATTGGAGTTAGCAGTCTCAGATACTCTTCTTTTCCAAGAATTACTTTCTTTTCCTCCTCCTCATTTGCCGTCTCTTTTGCCAGATCATGCTCTTCATGTGTGTCATTGTTATTCACAGTTAAATGCTCATCGTCTTCTATCACATCTTCCAGGCTCCTGTCCCAAAGTACAGGGGCTCTTCTTCTTGCTACCTGCATTTTCGTGTCAGCGTTATTTACGAGAGACGCGTTTCGTCATATGCAGCACCACACTGGCTGATGTTTACCATCCTATAAAGCTTCCCTTTTCCCCTGAAAAAGGCTTGACGGAAGCGAGTGTCCCGAAATGGTACGTGCAGCTGCAGCTTTGGCTGTTGACTGTTCTTGAGTGCATGGGGGCATTTGCCTAGAATCAGTAGAGAAGTGTTAATATTTCCACTCTCTTTCAATCTATCACCCTCATTGCGCGTCTTGGAACGTCTTTCTGAGCCAGCAAGACCACAGAGCGCCACTTCACTGACTCGGGTTACAGCAGGAGCTTCACGATCTTCCGTCTTTAGCCTTTGAACAGTGGATACGCTGCGACTTCTACGGGAGTGAGGATCCCGCTTGCTGCAAGCAACACTCTGGTGCTTCAGTCCGAGCTGCAGAAGCTGAAAAACTGCTTTTGAATCCGAAATCTGAATCCACGGCAGATCTTTCACATCAGAGCAGCCTCTGATGTCTTGGGCAAGACACGGCACCCTTCTTTTCTGGTCATTTGACCCTGGGAGCGACACGTGGTAAACGCACTCGTTGTCAAGCTCACAGAAGGACATCCAGACAGAAGACGTCCTGTCACTTGCCACGCTCGCCCACGGTCGGTGGTTCAGGGTCTTTTCTGGGTTCTTCCAAGTCTGCAGATGATTCGGAAGTTTTGCTGTGAGTGTTGGTGCTGTTTTGAGAGTCTACCTCTTTCGCTGGGCGAAGGATTGAATGTTTCACCGCAATGTCTTCTCTCACTGGTCGTTAGTCGGCCTTATATCATCTCTACGGCCAAGGGGTGAGAAATCCATATCTGGACACACTTTGCCATCTCCCACAGGGGTCAACCCTGCAGCCACTCTACGCTTGTTCTCTGTCCGCGCCCCCTACCAGCCCCTCTGGCCTCCCTGGGATCCCCCCTCCCGTTACTCCCGCTGGGTCTCTCTTCTTTCGCCAGAGCTTCTCGTGAAGGAAAGTCTGTCATGGCAGCTTCTTCGCTCTGTCATGTATTTAATTGTGATGTATTTATTAAGTGTTAATTAATGTACTAGGGGAGTCCCCCTTCGGCCCAGCACCATACACCATTGTCTACCCTCTGGGCCCGAGGGAAATGCCCGGCCAGGTCCGTGTCCGGCAGCGGGAGGAGCTGGAACGAGATCCCAGGGGCTGAGAACGGCGGGGGAGGGGGACGCAGGCAGGTCACTAAGGGGCTAGAGGCCCCGATCCTGCAAACGTGCCGAGCTACGAGCTGGTGAGCGACCCCCTGGATTTTGTCCGAAGCCGCATGTGCTGACGTGCTCTGCTGGTTTGGGGTCAAACTGAGCCCCCCCCCCCCATGCTGCGTTTCCCCCCCACACCCACCCCAGCAAGGTTCCCCCAGCTGGGCCCCGGCTGCCCCATTGCCATGGGGCTTAGAGCTCCCCCAGCTCTCCAGTGCTGTCCTGAACGAACGACCCCGGTGCTCCAGACGCTGCCCTCGCTGCCACCTGCCAGGAGTCTCGCCCCCCGTCCCCGCTGCTCCTCAGCCCGGCTCCATCCCTGCGTGGGGCAGGCCCCTTGCCTTGAACTGGGGGGGGCATGTGCCGAGGCCACGTGTGGCACCTCCATCTCCGGCGGCCTGACCCAGGACGCCCTGAAGAGCCCCAATGTCTGGGGAGCAGGCGGGCAGCGCGGCGTGACGACCCAGCCCCTCGAACGGGGGGCTGCTTGGCCCCCGAGCGCTAGGCACTGCTGGAGTCTCAGCCGGCTCTGTGATGCCCGGAGGGGCCCGGCTGGCGTCCCCCCCCGCATCCACAGGCCGGTGTGGGGATTGCAGGGGGAGAGGACAGAGGGAATCGGGGCTGGTAGGTCCCCATGGGGCCGGGGAGGGTCCCCCACGCTGAGCCGGAGGCAGCCCCAGAGCCAGACAGGGGCTGGTGAAGCTCTGGAGACCCCTGCCCTGGGTTTGACCAAACACCTGCGGAGAGTCTCACCCCCCCGCCCCATAGCTAGTCTGACCCCATGGAAAGCGGGGGGGTCCTGCCCATGAGTTCAGTGGAGCCAGGACGTCACCCAGCCCCGGCTTCAAACACAGACAGACCCACAGCTGCTGTGACTTGGTGTCGCGCCATCAGTCAGTGCCAAGTGACCCCGGCTGGGGAACTGGATCTCCATAGCCAGGCCCGACAGCCGCCTGGCACTGCCCTGGGACCCGGCCTTCCCCCTGCTGAGCCTGGCCCCATCAGAGCCCCCCTATGCGCCCAGGGGACCCTGCCCTCTGTGACAGGTGTGGAGGTGGGGGAACAGGGCTGTGTTTCCCCCTGGGGTCCCCCCATGTGTCTCCTGCCCTGGGGGAGGGTCTGTCCCTTGCAAACACCCAGCTATAAAGACAAGATCTTGTGTTGGTGGCAGCCGTTGCTGGGTGGGTGCGAGCTGGGTGGGCAGGGGGGAGAGGGCCTGACCCCCGCCCCAGGGGGAGCAGCTGGTCTTTGCAGAGCCCCCTGGATTCACCCCACTGCTGCTCACACTGGGTCCTGCTCTCTGGAGCCCCGTGGGGCAGGCTGTCGGCTTTGGGATGGGATTAGCTATGGGTCTGTGCCAGGGTGGGGTGGGGTGGGGCAGGGGGATCCCTTGGCTGGGCTCCCTGCAGGGAGCAGCATTTGCTGACGCCGTGGGGACAGGGAGCGACCTGTGTCTGTCTCTGAGAGCGTCACTGGGGGGGTGCTCCGTTCACCCCCACAGCAGCACCCTCTCCATAGAGCTCAGGGGGGCGGGGAGCAGGAACATGGGGTGGGGTGGGGGGAATCCAGCGGGGGAAGCGCAGGATGGCCCTGATTTCTTGGGAAATGCCTCACTCATGAGGGAGGGGACGTGTCCCACAGACCCCCACACACACACCCAGAACCCGCCCACAGAAAAGCCGGCTGCACAGGGTCCTGCTTGGGCAGGGATGTCTGTATCCGTGACCCGCAGCCTGTCCCTCCGTCTGCACCCCGAGCCTGAGCACCCCCAAACCCCCATCCTCAGCCAGGACCCCTCATTCCACACCAGCCCCACTCCTCTGACTGAGCACCCCAGATGGACAGACAGCCCCCATGCTGGTCTCTAGCATGTGGGGCTGGGGGGCTGGGAGCCAGGGCTCCTGGGTTCTGTCCTAGCTCTGCGAGGGGAGTGGGGTCTAGCGCGGGGGGCTGGGAACCAGGACTCCTGGGTTCTATCACAGTTCTGTGGCTTCTAACAAGTCGCTCGCCCTCAGTGTCCCCCTCTGTACCGTGGGGTGAGGACACCGCCCGGGGCTGCATTTCACTCGTAGTTTATTCCTCTCCAGTGCAGGTGTGGGGATGGGCCAGGCCCCCGGATGCCGGCCAGGCTGCAGGCCCGGGTGGTTTTGGGTGGAAAGTCCCTGGCACCGAAATAACGCCCGCCCATGGGACCCTGGTGTCTCACTGACGCACCAACAAGCAGGATGCTGGGCCGGGGTTAGCAGCTCCGGGGCTCGGCCATGGGCAGCGCGGCACCGACCCGGCATCACCGGGCGCCGGGCAGAGTCGGGCCGGGGAGCAGAGTGTGTTGGATGCTGCTGGGGCCCGGGGCTGGGGGCTCAGAACCATCCCTGGGGGCGGGGGGAAGTGAAACCAGGTGAGGGGGAAAAGCAGACATCAGTCTGTCTGTCTGTCCACCCACAGGCGGACGGTGTGTGAAATGACGTAGGGAGTTAACCCTTTTGGGGTCGCGGGGCCTGAGAAATGTCTCCACTGGGCTGTGAGCAATTGCACGGGGACTTTCTGCTGACACCGGCTTGACGGCCCTGGACTGCAAAGGCCCCATGTCCCGGCCCTGACCCCCTGAGCCAGCCAGTCCCTCCCCCCCCATCCCGGCCCTTCAGCACAGCCCCGTCCACTTGCCCTCCCAGACGGAGCCTGTGCAGGGAAAGCCCGGCGGGGCCGCGCTCTAGGGCTGGAGTCTGCAGGGGCCCGTACTCAGAGCTGGGCTGGAAACCAGGAGCTCTGCGGCTGCCTCTCCCCTAAGAAAGGGGCTTGGGGCCCCTGCCCCCCACGGCCTCCTCCCTGCTGCCCCCACCCCTGGGGAAGGAACCGGTCTGCACCGGCACTGGGAACCCACAGCCTCCCCCAGGGGTCACCCCCACCCCCAGTGCCCCCCTCTGGGGTCCTCCCCCTCCCTCCCTCCCGTCAGATCCGGCCCTGCCCAGGGCCCTCCCCAGCACAACAACCCTGATCCCTCCAGCCGCTAAATGGCCCCATGGTGTGTCTGGGGAGTCCCCTCCCCCAGGGCAGCTGCTCTGTGCCCTGCGTCCCGCTCCCCCCAGCCAGAGCCCAGCGGGCCCAGTGGCCCCAGCCCTGTCCCGGCCCCGGGGGAGCAGTGAGCACGGAGCCGGGGGGGCTGGGGATGGTTTATTAGGGTGCAGCAGTTCTAACAGCGCCCGGCCTCGGTCCGGCTTCCCCCCGGGCTGTGGAGCAGCGTCCCCCAAAGGTTCCCCAAGGGCTGCGGGGTCAGCGAGAGGGAACGTGGGGCTTGGCTGGGGCAGGGAAACGGTTAACGCAGGAGGGGTTGCCCCCGGAACAGACCCTGTGGGGACTGAGGGGCAGGGACGGGTCCCCAGGCGGGGGCAGCGCGGGCTGGAGCCGGGCAGAGCGCGGGGAGCAGACGGGGACGGGAAGGGACCGGCCCCAGGTTCTGCATTCTCCAGGCTGGGTGAGGGGCTGGGAGAGACGGACGGAAACTCCTGCCGGCCGGGGGTCCGACGCCCAGGATCTAACTGAGGAGCCCTGCAGGGAGAGGGGAGAGAAATCAGCCCCTGGCCGTAGGGCTAGCGGGAGGGATGGGGGATTTTCTCTGCCAGGCCCCAGGGCGCCCCCAGGGACTCTGCCCGGCAGCCGCAGGGCTGGGCGATGCTCGGCAGGACCCAGGACCCTCTGCCCCCGGGAGCAGCTCGGGGATCGGCCTGAACGGGGACCGAGGGAGCCGCAGACTCCTCCTCCGTGGTGCCAACGCCCCATTGCCCAGCTGCCCCGGGGCTGAGCCGGGCGGGTGTCATGGGCCGAGGGGCAGAAGCAGCGGCCCCATGGGTGTCCCAGGCAGCCTGTGGTCAGTGTGGGGGGAGGCAGGTTTAATGGGGAAGGGGAATTGAAATTACCTGCAGGTTGGGGAATGGGGCGCCCTGAAAAACAAAGAGAGACATGGTCAAAGCCGTGGGCAGGGGGAGCCAGATCCTGGGGGTCAGAGCTCCAGCCCCTGCCCCACAGCATGGAATGTCTCTCACTAGGACCCCAGCCCCCGTCCAACCCCCAGACCTGGGGTTCCCCCCCCCAGCCTGTTATTACAGTTGTGAGCAGACCACACTCTGACATCTGGAGGTGAGGTGTGTCAAGTTGTGGAAAAGAACTTCAGGGGCTGATCTCATTTGCATAGGCACACCCACCCCACCTAGAAGGAGGCCAGAGCTGCCCAAATGGTCACTTTGGCTGCTGTGGGATCCCCAGTGTCTCTGTTATTGGGGTAGGAAGAATAAATTGTTATTACCCTGATTATGGGAATCGAGGACAGTGGAACTGTACTTGGCCTTTTGTTATGATGGAGGGACTCGCCATCACCTAAGTAGCCCTCGCTAGGCAAGGGACATGGGGTCCAAAACTCTGTGAATGGAGAGAGGCTGGGGGCAGATATTAATACTTGGTGGTCTGGGCCTTATGTGCTAATTGTACTTTCTCTTTTTTCCACTGTGGAATATCAGAGCTAATTTTGTTTCTATTAGGAGTCTCGTTACAGGCTGCTGAGCTGAATTCCCTTTGGGCTAATGGTGCACCAGCGCTGAGGCTCCCCTACTACGAGCTGAAATCACAACAGAGCTAAACTTACTCAGAGCTGAAATCGCTGAGTGTTGTGTTAAGTAGTGGGGGAGCCTGACGCTATATGGCGGAGCAGTTTGCGGGAGGGTGAGCGGAGCGGCTGGTGGAGCAGAGCAGTTTGCGGGACGGCAAGAGCAGCTCATGGGACAGCTGGCAGAGCGGAGCTCCATGGAGAGGTGGGGCCATCAGATTTGGACCACGTAAGGTGCCCCTTAACCCCCCTCCCCATCTCCACTCAGGTTGGGAGGTAAAACTCTGCAGATAAACTTTTGAACTCTGAGGCTGCCCTGACCAAGGACAGAGACTTTTGGGTCGTTGGACTTTTGGGACTTTGGGTGATTTGGGGTTGCTGGACTCAAGAACCAAAGGGAAAGGACACGCCCCAATTTGCTTGGGGTGGGTTTTTTGCTCATGGGTTGTGTTAGGAATCCTGTTGGTGGTGTTTCCCCAACATAATGCCACACTGTTTCTCTCTATTATTATTAAAAGGCTTTCTGCTACACTCAGACTCTGTGCTTGCGAGAGGGGAAGATTTGCCTCTTGGAGGCGCCCAGCGGGGGTGGTATATATTTGTCCCAGGTCACTGGGTGGGGGCTCGAGCCGGTTTGCATTGTGTTATTGGAATGGAACCCAGAGATACTGAACCCGGCCCTTGTTGCTGCCAACTCTGACGGGCAGAAGGGTTACGCAGTATTGTAAATCCCTGCCCCAGGATCCCTGCCTCGGGGGACGGGACGGGAAAGGCTCTGAGCCCCGGGCAGGGGCAGCTCCCCGCACTGCAAGGGGTCGGGGTCTCTGTCCCACCCCGGGGCCTCGGCCGGGGGAGGGGAGAGTGGGAGCTCCCAGCCTGGCCCCGGGGCCCCCCACTGAGATCTCCCCATGGCCCCTGCTCTGTCCCAGCCGGCGGGGGGTGGGGAGATCTGACCCCAGCCCCAGCCCCAGGAGACTAGAAGCTGGGAGGCCCCTGCCAGGCTCTGAGCAGCCCCTGCTGGGGGGTGGGGAGGAGCCTGCAGCCAGGCCCACATCCCCCCACAGAGAAACCCCGGTGCCCCTACCCCGCCCGGAGCCATTCACCTTTCTTATTCTTCATGTAGATGAGGAGTCCTGGCACCAGGAAGATTAGCCCCAGCACGAAGCCCCCGATGCCCGTCAGCATCTTGCTCCTGGCAGCATCAGACTGTGCCTCTGTGAGACAGGGAAAGGGGAACGGGCAGCCGGGTCAGAGCCAGAGGCCTCCAGGCCAGGCTCCCGTCAGCACCAGGGACCAGCGCAGCCGGGGCAGAGCCCGGGGCCAGAGCCCGCAGGTGCAGCTATGGGACATCAGGGCTCCTCCCGGTCTGGGATCATCAGAGATCGGGCTCCGGCTCTGCAGCGCGAGGTCTGACATCCTGCCCATTGTCAGCATGAACTCGTCTAGCCCTGGATACTCCTGTGAGCCACAGAAATGGCCAACCCCTTTGTGAACCTTGCTCAGCTCTTGGGTCCGTTATATCCTGTGGCTGTTAGTTCCACAGGGTAACTATACAGTGTGTGAAAAAAGTCCTTGCTTTTCCCAGGTGTGAATTTGCCCCCACCGTTGAGTGTCCCCTTGTCCTTGTGCTGTGAGACAGGGAGAAGAGGAGTTCCCAGCCCAGGTCAATAGATTTGGGTTAGCAGGGCTCATAAAAGTGCTCTAAAAATTGTGAGTAGGGTCGATGCTTTTGCTAAACACAAGCATAAATGTGAAAATCTGGATGTAACTGTTAAAATGTTAGAAGAAAGTTTCCCCCCACACAAGCAGTGTCCTTTCCCAAATCAGGCCAAACCTTACACTGCTAAAACCATTGAACCTCTGCTGCAACAAGAAATCATTTGTGCGTGTACTTCCTGATGCAATTCTCCCATTTGGCCAGGACAAAAACCAGATGGATCATGGCGTCTTCGTACGGATGATCAAAACTTAAATGAAGTCTCTCCAGCTGTTACAGCTGTTGTTTCCAAAATCCCTAATCTAATTAATCAGTGAATCCCAAAGCAAAATAAGTTTCTACCATTGGCACCTGTTGGGTTTGAATATAACTATAAGCTTTAGAGAATGAGTTCAGCACTTCTGGAGGAGTGCTCCCAGGGTGGACACGCATCGGTACTGGACCCCGAACCTAAATTCTCCCGAGCGTTGACATGTAAGAAATACAGCAGCAAATGAATTCCATGCCACTGAGCAGTCAGCACACCCCACCTCAACCCACCGCCGTAGCAACTAAACCAGCACCTGGATTTCAACTCCGCCCAGGGAGTATAAAAAGCAGGCAGTGAAATTAAAGTTTCAAATAAAACCAAAGTTATCAATAAATACTTCCAAGTGCTCGGAGCAGGAAAATGGAGCGTCCTACGGAAAATGCCAGCAGGAACCACTCCCGCATATTGCTGGTCAATCCAGGAGAGGGCAACAGACTCTAACACCATCTCGGAGGAGGTGAGTAAGTCTGGAGGTGTAACTAGCACGTGGGACTTATGTTTAGGACTTGTATATGCGGTGACATGTATAACTTTGTTGGTAACCTTAATAAAACTGCTCAAAGACAGATGCTCTTGTATGCGTTGGGTGCCTACGGCTCCATGTGTTCCTATGGGCTCTAAATCCAGAAGAAACAGAGACAAGGTTGTTGAACTTGAGACTGTAGCCCAGAGCTGAACCCACTGGAGTGTAATTAACCGTAAATAGAACGAAAGGCTACGGTAGACAGCGCTTTGAAGTCTTGGCTTGGGCTGGTATTTGTGGGGGCTGGGTGACCCAGAGGCTCTTACCCCAGTTCAGGCTGAGGGGGCCCCGCAGGCTGATGTGCTCCACCTGGCAGGTGTAGACGTCCCCGCGCCGGGGGCTCATCTCCAGCATCACCAGGATCTGGAAGGTCCAGTCTCCGTTCTGGAGCAGCTCCGTGGACACCACCCCGGCCGTCTGCTCCTGCCCGTTCCTGAACCACTTGATCTCGATCCCCGAGGGGTAAAACCCCGTCACGGAGCAAACCAGAAGATGGGAGTGGGGCCCAGACCCCGATGCCGTGGGGGAAACTTTCACCTTGGGCTGAACTGGGGGGAGAGAGAGAGAGCGAGCTGGGAAAGGGTCTGGAGACGGAGGCTCAGAGAGAACAGGGGCCCCTCCAGGGAAATATCCCCCTGCCCCCCCATGTGCCCAGCACCTGCCTAGGGCGATGCCCCCCAGGGTGCGTGGAGTCCAATCCCCCCAACCGTACACACGGTGCCTCTCCAGGACAGGGCATCCGACCCCCCCAAGACACCTGGCAGCTGCCCGGGGCAGGGCACCTGGGAAGTGTAAGGTCCCGTTCCCCGGGACACGCCCAGGACAGACGGGGCTCCCCATGGTGTGTGGGGTCTGATTCCCTGGCCACCCCGTTCCCCCCTCACTGCCCTGGGGTGGGGCTGGTTCTCTCCTGCCCCCATTGCCCTGGGCAGGCTCCGGCAGGAAGGGCCCGAGGGGAGTCGCGTCCCGTCACCCCCATGGGGACAGAGCCGGGGACGGTCTGACCCTCGGGGCCCCGGGAGACGGGGTCTCAGCCAGGGACCAGGGGCTGCGCTGACCCCTGCCAGTGGGGGCCCCGAGGGGGGAGGGGCGGGGTTGGGGGAGGGGAAAGTTCTGCCCCATCGCCCGGCCCCCCCAGCCCAGGAAGGGGGGTAGGAGCCGCAGCAGCGCGTGCCCCGAGGGGGGTCTGGGGGGGCGATGGGGGCTGAACCCCTCAGAGGGGCGGGGGGGGGCTGGGAAGGGGGAGGGGTCACCGGCCCCCCAGAGACTGACCCCGGGTGGGGCTCTGCTCCCTGCCGACAGGGGGCGCCGCAGCCAGATCGGGAGGGGGCGGGGGGAGGGAAAGGGGAGTTTCCCGCCCCAGCGCCTGCTGCCCCCCCCGGCTGTGGCGCGAGACGTTCGGTTCCCCCCCCCGGGGCGCGGGTGGCGGATCGCGCCCATAGAGAGGAGGAGGGCGCGGGGCAGGGCGTGTCCTGCTGCGGCCCCGCCCCCCATAGCCCCGCCCCGCCCCTGGCCCCGGCCCCCTCTCCGGCCCCGCCCCCTCAGAGCCCCGCCCCCGCCGCGCGCTCTCCTCTCCGGCCCCGCCCCCTCGGAGCCCCGCCCCCGCCGCGTGCTCACCTGTGCGGCCCCGCCCCCTCGGAGCCCCGCCCCTCCCCCGCTCACCTGTGCGGCCCCGCCCCCTCGGAGCCCCGCCCCTCCCCCGCTCACCTGTGCGGCCGACCACCTTCCCCGTCTGCGCCACCCCGTAGTTGTGCCGGCAGAACGTGTCCACCGCCGCCCGCGCGTCCGCCAGGATCGCCGGGTCCTTGTTCCAATGCTCGGCACTCGGCCGGCCCAGCTCCGTGTCCGCCACATACAGCCCCACGTCGCTGTCGAAGTGCACGTAGGGCTGCCGGTCCCAGATGTCCCGGTACAGGAACCGGACCCGCCCGGTGCCGTTGGTGTAGAGACAGTCGCCCTTCGACTGGAGCAGGAAATGCTCTGGGGGGGGACGGGCCGGGCTCAGGCTCAGGACCCGCCCCTGCCCCGGGCTCGGAGCTCAGCGGGGGGGGAACAACCCGAGCCCGGGACCCCCCAGCCCCGCCCTGGACCCACTGGGCGCCGCGGGAGCCCGCAGGTCGGGGGGGGGGGAATGACAGTGACGTGGGGAGACGTGGGGGAGGGGCGGGGGGCTGGGGGACACTGAGCGGGGGGGAGGGGCGGGGCAGGAGTAACAGCAGAGAATGGGGGTGGGGCACAGCCGGGGTGCGGGGAGACTGAGTCACGGGGGGCACAGCACACATGGGGGGGCGCAGGGGGGCGGGGAGCCAGGCCGGGGGCACTGACACGGGGGCTGGGGGCCGGTCGCTCTGGGGCAGGAGAAGGTCCCGGGGTCTGGCTCTGGAGCAGCCTGTTAATGTGGATTGACCCCAGGTTCCCCGGAGGGGGGGAAGGGTGTAAAAGGGAACGATTCTCTGCATTGGGTCTCACCCCCATGGGAGGGGCCTGGTTCCCCCCATGGCCCCTCCCCCTGCACAGCCTGGGACCCCCCCAAACACCATACAGGGAGCCGGAGCTCATGGAGAAAAGACAGACACCGACACACCCAGCACCAGCCCAGGACAGGGCTCCCCGGGTGTGTGGGGTCCAATCCCCCCCTCATACATCTGCTGTCTGCCTGGATGGGTCTCGCCAGGGCATATGGGGCTGATCCTCCCTGATACACCCAGCGCCTGCCCAGGCTCCCCGGGGTGAGCAGGGTCTGATTCCCCCAATGCACCCGTGACCAGGATGGGGCTCCCCAGGGCATGGGGGGTCTGAACCCCTTGATACACCCAGCGCCCGCCTGGCATGCGGATCCCTGGGCATGTTTGTGGGATCCAATCCAACCTCACAGATACACACAGCACCAAACTGGGACATGATCCGCAGGGTGTGTGGGGTCAGATCCCCACACCCAGATACACCCAGCACCTGCCCAGCACAGGGCTCCCCAGGGCTCTGGGTTCTGATCCCCCCCCAGATACACCCAGCGCCTGCCCAGGATGGAGCTTCCTGGGGCATGTGGGTCTGATCACCCCCCTCCCCCAGGATACACCCAGCGCCTGCCCAAGACGGGACTCCCAGGGCGCTGGGCAGTGCTTAATTTGTGCCAGGGCTGAGCCCCGGCCCCTCTTTCATTACAAATTAAGCCCCCGGGGCCCTGGGGTCTCTGCTCACCTGGGGGCTCTGTGCAATGAGCCAGGTGGGTTCTCAGCACCGTCAGTGTCACTAGCAGAGCCCCAGCCCAGCGGCTCCCAGCCCCCAGGATCCGTCCCGCCCCCATCGCTGCTCAGGAGGGAGAGATCTGGAAAGTCGTCGGGACCCCGCAGACTGAGACCTTCTCTGCCCAGCTCCGAGCACCAGACCCGGGACGCTGCCCACGGCCCCGGGGATTGGGCACCCCCAGCCCAGGGGCCAGGCAGCATCGGGTCTGGGCAGCATCATCCGTTGCCAGGCAGAGCCGGCCCCAGCAGGGCTCGGTTCCATACTTCTCCGTCGTGGGGGGCAGAGCAGGGTCTGGGGTTGGGCTGCAGGACTCGCCCGGCGCCTGCCATGGCCCTGGGTCAGCTGGAGAGCGGGGCCAGCCCAGGGACCAACCCCCCCAGAGCAGGGCCCCCAGCAATGGGACTGGGACCCTCCGTCCCCTTCCCCTGGTGCTTCGACCCTCTGCTGCGGGCTGGGGCAGGCCGGGTCTGTGGGGGGGTCTCTGGTTGTGGATAAATTTAGGCCCAGTGGAAGGTTCGGGGCTGGCCCCACAGGCAGAAGTTCTGAGCTTCCCCCACCTCCATGGGCCTGAGCTCTGCCCCCCAGGCACCCCACCAGAGCAGGGGCCTCAGTCTCCATGGGTCAGGCACAGCTCGGCCTCCCAGCTGCTCCCACCATCGATCTCCCTAAGGGGCATCTCTGGCCCCCCAGTCTCTGAGCCCCCCCCCTCCGCTGCATTCCCCCCCCCTCCCCCCCCCAGCTCCCGTGAGGCCCAGAGAAGTCAGTGACTGGCCCAGGGTCACACACTGTCTGTGGCAGGGCCGGGAATGACCCCAGCGCTCCTGGGTCCCAGGCTAGCCCCTCTCCCGCCCCTCCAGCGCCCGGCCCCTCCTGCCGGGGGCAGTGTGAACACCCCGCGCGTTAGCTGTGGGGGTGGGGGGACGGATGGCAGTGGGTTTGGGCAGGGGACACGGATCGACACACCCACACAGGGCCCTGGACAGACGCGGGGGGAGGGAGTTTGGTCACTAACAGCAGGTCGGAGCCGGTGCCAGCAGAGGGGAAAGGCCCCATGTCCCCGTCCTCACCTCCTCAGCCAGTCCGTCCCTGCTCTGGGGCCGCATGGGTGATGGGCCCGTGTCCCAGTCTTCCGTGGATGATGCCCCAAACCCCGTGTGTGGCCTGGTCTACACTTATCCCAGCAGATCTCTGTGGCTCAGGGGTGTGACCCCCCCCTCCCGCACTGGAGAGCTGGGCCGGCCAAGTCCCCCATCTGCACACAGCCGTGCTGCAGAGCAGGGTATCTGGGGGTGGCGTGAGCGCCGTGTGGGGAGACTCCACCCAGTGGCGCCGCGTCCACAATGGGGACAATCCCCCACCCCCCCTGGCGGCAGTGAATCCACATCAGGGACAACCCCCCCGGCCCTCCCCCAGCGGCGCCGTGTCCACATCAGGGACAACCCCCCACTGGCGGCGCCGTGTCCACACCAGGAGCAGGCATCTGGCCGGGAATGTGCCGTGTTGTCAGCCCCAAATGCTTTAAAATCCTGCGACGAGGTACAAATAGCAGCTGTGGGGTTTATTTGCCTTCTGCTCTTTGAGCCCCTCGGGTGCCCGGGGGTCACAGTTTGAAGCTCTCCCCACAGCCCCAAGGGCTGGACACTCACTTTTTCTCTGAGATCGAGGCTGGAATCGCCCCAGACCCACATGACTCCTGGAGCTGGGGCTTTAGGAAAACACAAGAATTGTCCTGAGACTCGTGACACAATCCTGAGAGCCGGGAACACTGAATTTCTCCGTCTCCTCTCGGCGAGGCTCCGCGCTGCTGCTCTGCCCGGTAACAGCCTGGTCGGCGCAGGGATTTCTGCCATTGGGTGCTGTGACGAAGTGGGACTGTTCTTAATGTTTCCTCTGAATAGTGTGGGGGTGACTCAGTTCCCCTATGAAGTTCTTAAGTATCTAGGGGGTGGGGTAAGGGTGTATGATCATTGCAGAGCCCTAGAGGGCAGGTGTGTGCAGGAGTCTGGACACAGAGAATGGCCGACACCCTGTTCCCTGGCAACTGATGGCCTGAGCTCTTCCGCCCTGCAAGGTGAGAGCTAAAGGGTTGGAGAACAAAGGAATCAGGTGACCTCCTGGCCCGGGAAAGGAACAAAGCCCAGAGGAGGAAGGGCTGGAGGGACTTTCAGTTTGGGGCTGGCTGGGACATGGAGCGAAGGGCAGACGTGGTTGTCTGGCTCACTGCCCCCCAAAATGGACCCAGCTGAGGGGTCCTGTTCTCTGCACCTGCAAGCTCTGTTTTAGACCATGTTCCTGTCATCTAATAAACCTCTGTTTTACTGGCTGGCTGAGAGTCAAGTCTGACTGCGAAGTTGGGGGGCAGGACCCTCTGGCTTCCCCAGGAGCCCTGTCTGAGCGGACTCGCTGGGGGAAGCGCACGGAGGGGCAGAGGATGCTGAATGCTCCGAGGTCAGACCCAGGAAGGTGGAAGCTGTGTGAGCTGTGTGTCCTGAAGACAGGCTGCTCACAGAAAGGCGACTGCCCCAGAGTCCTGACTGGCTTCATGGGGAGCAGTTCCAGAGCATCGCCCGGGGACTCCGTGACAACTGGTGGCAGCGGTGGGATGTACTGCACCCCGTGGATGGCGCTTCCTGCAGTAAGTGACTGGGGAGCAGTAAAACGAAGGGGGATTGACGAGGACCAGGCGTGCTGAAGGCTCAGAGAGGAGCGGTTTCAGGGGGCGGTAAACCCCTGGGAGTGTGTGACCAGCGAGAAGGACTGTGCAGTGATGGGGTCCCCCTGGGGACTGCAGTGAGCAGGCTCAGGGGTGGAGGAGCCTGCGGCTTGGCCCTGGGAGAGAGAAGGACTTTTGCAGTAACAGGGTTCCCCTGGGGATTGCAGCGAGCAGTCCAAGGGGCGGAGGAGTCTGCGGCTCGACCCTGGCAAAGAGGTGGTGACCTCGAAAAAGCTGGCATACTTGGGGTTCTTCCTGGAAACCGTGGGGAGCTGAGAGCACACAGGCCTGTGAGTCCACAACAACTTGGGAAGAGTAGAGTGATGGCCTGTCACCATCTCCTTAAGAAGGATATTGTAACCCTGGCAGAAAGAGAGGGTTGAGCATTGGAAAGTTCACCAAAGCAGAGTTAATCGTGCAGCTGCAGGAGGAGGACCGCTCTAGGAACAGATTCCTGACCCCAAATGGGGCGATAGCAGGATCTGGGAGCAGCTGGAGTGGTAGCCAGGCATCGCCAAGACTCCTGTCCCCGACCAGACGAGGGTCTTCACGATCGGGTTCCCCATCCGGGGATCGGAGATGCATGGGTTGGAGCTGAGTCCGAGAGAGCAAGAGGACTGTGAGAGACAGCGAGAGCCCGAGAAAGAGCTGCAGAAGCAGCAGCAGCATGAACTGGCGGTGGGGGAGCGGAGAGGCCTAGGGGACCTCCCAGGGGTGAGTGGGGATAGACCCCGGGGGGCCAGTTCCGCAGGGAACCTCGAGACTAAATTGCTGCCCCTGGTTAAGGAGTGGGGGGATGTGGATGCCCACCTCACTGCCTTTGAGCAGGCTGGAGATCTGAACCAGGGGGACCCTGCGGAAAAGCCCCGGTGTCTAGCTCCCTTCCTGGGTCCCAAGGCCGTAGACTCCGTCAGCCAGATGGATGGGGAGGCGGACGGGCTCCCACTCCTGGTCCCAACCTATATGTCTGTGTGGAGTTTCCTGGGGTCGGGCCCCTCGGACCCCCAGGGGGAGCGGAAGGTGATGGTCAATGGGGAGACGTTCCTGGGGTGGCGAGATCCTGGGACAGAGAGAACTGTTGTCAGGCCCTGGGTGGTGCAGCCTCAGATGCTGAGGGGCTGTGTGAGCTGGGTAAGGGTCCCAGGGATGAAGCCCCTCGCCCTGCCTACTGCCCAGATCCCTGTGCAGACCCAGGAGGGGTCAGGCTGGCTGGTTGTTGGGGTTCTCCGGGATATCGGCTGCGAGACCCTGTTGTGGGGTGACTGTGTCTCTTTGGGACAGGATCCAGACCCTGCTCCTGTAACTGCCAAGGGTTTGAATTTGAATCCAGGGAACCAATCGGTGGAGAGGGAAATGGTCAGTGAAAATGCAGATGACCTGGCTGGCAGCAGGGAGGAGCGGCTAGGCTCAGGCTACCTGCCTGCCTGTAACCAGACCCCTGGGGCTGGGTGGGACAGAGAGATGCTCCCTGCGCCCTTGCACACTGGAGAAGGGGCTCACGCTGGCTCTGATGCTGTGAGGAAAGCAGCGAGCTCGCTGCCTACCCTCACTGGGACAGCAAGGGCAGTGCTGAGCAAGGGGGAAGATAAGACCCCAGCTGAGTGGGGGGAGACACAGGCAGGGCAGGGGATCTGTGGGGAGTGGCAAGGTGTTGGTAAGGAAAGTCTGGATGAGCCTAGGCAGCCTTGTGAGCCGATGGCTGTGTCTAGTCAGCAGGGTGGGAAGGCGAGGAGAGTGGAAGATGAGTGTCCCTGGACCTTACCTGTTAGCTGGGTGGAGAATTGGGACAGGGAAGGAAATGTGCCTGTGTCTGTCAGGGGTATTGACTTGCCTATGGAGGGAGCTACCCTGATCTCCAAGCAGTTGTCTGTGACCAGCCTTGTGTGCTGGGACAAGGGGAATGAGATCCCAAGCTGTGTGCTTAGGAAAGGAGAAAGTGTGTCCGGCTCTTCTTTGTCTGTGGAGCAGACAGAAGGGGCCTTTCAGCCTGTGATGGTTGAGGATAGTGCAGTTGTCTCAGAGTTGGTTCTGGATTCAGCTAAAGCCCAGGAAGGGAAGGGTCCTAAGTTTGGGTCTGCTCAGGAGAATGGCCCTGTAACTAGGTCGCATCCAGTTAGTGTCTATGTAAAATCCCAGAGCCCAGACAATTCTGGTGCTTGTATTTTGCCTGTTGCTAGTGTTTTGTTGGGAAAGGGTGTTGCAACTCTGTCTAGTCAGGGTGAGATCCTAGCCAGGGCACAAGGAGAGCATGAAGGTGTGTGATTGTGTTACCTACTGAGGGTGTGGAAACCTGTAGCAAGAAGGAAAAGATTCCTGAACTTGTGTGTGGCAAAGGGAAGGAGAATGCTTCTGACCTTTTCTCTAGGAAGTCTGTCAGTTTGCCTGAAAGGGGATTGTGTAGGAATCCGCCGGATGGGCCAGAGGTAATTCTGGATGTAAGGGAGACCCAGAAAGGGTCTGTTGTTGCTCAGGAAAGTGTTCCTCTCGAGCAAGCCCTAGGTAAAGAGGGTAAGGGCAGAATTTCTGTGAGGGGTGAATTGTTGCATAGAAAAGCCCTAGGGAAAGGAATCCTCATGGAGTCTTTGCAAGCAGTTTACTGCCACTGAAGGGTGTGAAAGTGATTTAATCAAGAAAGTTTCAGTTCCTAACAATCAGAAATTTTCTGTTGTGAATGGATCCACTGACTGTCCTGTTGAAAGATCCAGTGTGGAGAGCCTTGAGAAGGTCTCAGATGAAGTGAAAGCTGTTAAGAAAGTTAAACCGTCCTATAACCAAGTGGCTGTGTTTGGCCAGCTTGATGGGGAGAAGACCCAATCCCAGTTTGAACCCCTGGGGTTTTGGGGTGGCCAAAGGGCACGGGCCGCATAAACCTTCCCACATGCGGCCTGTGAGTGCTATCGACCACCCCCGACCTAAGGGAGGGCGTGAAACTGGAAGGGCCTGGTGTAACTCCTACCAAGGAATGGGAGACATGCTGGGGCATCCATGGGAACGTTGGTGGCTTCGAACTTCCCCAGGTCACTGGCTAAAGTGACCCCGCTCAGTTCGATCTCGAAGGGGGGAGAGATGTGACGAAGTGGGACTGTTCTTAATGTTTCCTCTGAATAGTGTGGGGGTGACTCAGTTCCCCTATGAAGTTCTTAAGTATCTAGGGGGTGGGGTAAGGGTGTATGATCATTGCAGAGCCCTAGAGGGCAGGTGTGTGCAGGGGTCTGGACACAGAGAATGGCCGACACCCTGTTTCCTGGCAACTGATGGCCTGAGCTCTTCCACCCTGCAAGGTGAGAGCTAAAGGGTTGGAGAACAAAGGAATCAGGTGACCTCCTGGCCCGGGAAAGGAACAAAGCCCAGAGGAGGAAGGGCTGGAGGGACTTTCAGTTTGGGGCTGGCTGGGACATGGAGCGAAGGGCAGACGTGGTTGTCTGGCTCACTGCCCCCCAAAATGGACCCAGCTGAGGGGTCCTGTTCTCTGCACCTGCAAGCTCTGTTTTAGACCATGTTCCTGTCTTCTAATAAACCTTCTGTTTTACTGGCTGGCTGAGAGTCAAGTCTGACTGCGAAGTTGGGGTGCAGGACCCTCTGGCTTCCCCAGGAGCCCTGCCTGAGCGGACTCGCTGGGGGAAGCGCACGGAGGGGCAGAGGATGCTGAATGCTCCGAGGTCAGACCCAGGAAGGTGGAAGCTGTGTGAGCTGTGTGTCCTGAAGACAGGCTGCTCACAGAAAGGCGACTGCCCCAGAGTCCTGACTGGCTTCATGGGGAGCAGTTCCAGAGCATCGCCCGGGGACTCCGTGACAGGTGCGGGCCCCTGGGCCGGGCTCCCCTGGCCAATGCCGGGCACTGCCCCCCAGCCCTGCCCCCCCCCCCCGAGTGTGACATGTGCCCCCCCCCGGCCCCCTAGCACTGCCGGCCCCGCGCCCAGCCCAGTGTCTGGGGAGAGGAGATGGGCGCAGGACGGGGCGTCCCCATGGCCCTGCTCACCCTGCTGGCCCTGCCGGGCGCCGGGGCGGTGACAGGTACGGGCGGGGCAGGGGCTGTGACGCCTGGGCCTGGGGGGGGCAGCTTGACCCCCATTGCTCCCGACTTCCACCCCCAGGGAGGGGACAATGGGGCGCTGAGGGGTATGGGGGTCTCGTCCCATAGTAGGGAGGGGACGGAGTGGGCAGGGAGGGATGGGGGGGCTAATCTGGATGGGGTGGAAGGTGGGGGGTCTCACCCCTGTGTCAGGGAGCGGGGAGGGGAAGCCGGCACGGGGGCGGCAGAGGGATCGTGGGGAAGTCGCTGTGGTTTAGGTATGACACAGCCCTGCCCTAGGGGTACAGCCCCCCATTCCACACAGGGGAGATGGGGGAACGTTCCCCAAAGGGTCACTCCAGGGCCAGACCCTGCTGAGCAGTGAGAGCGTCTGTGCAGAGCAGGGAGCCCCTGGCCCTGCTCCCTGGCCTGTCCGCATTGTCCCCCCAGGACTCAGACCCACGGGGGGCTCTGTGGGGCACTGTCTCTCCTTGGCTAGTGGTGGCGGGTTCCCTGCTTGCAATTGCTGGGTGAGATCCTGCCGGGTGAGCTGGGATCCCTAGGACAGTGGCTCTCAAACTTTTGTACGGGTGGCCCCTTTCACACGGCAAGCTTCTGAGTGCGACCCCCCTTATAGATTAAAAATGTTTGTTTAGATATTTAACATCATTATAAATGCTAGAGGCAAAGTGGAGTTTGGGGTGGAGGTTGAGAGTTCGTGACCCCCCATGTAATAAGCTCGTGACACCCTGAGGGGTCCCGACCCCCAGTTTGAAAACCCCTGCCCTGGGATGTGGGTGCTGAAGTCCCTTGGGCCCTGGGGAATCCCAGCCTCAGCCCTGAGCCAGCTTTAATGTCTCTGGCTGGGGAGTTCCCGGGCTCCCAGCGACTGGCCCCAGGGTGTGAGTGTCAGGGGCCAGGGATTGAAATCGCCCCGAGAACCAGGTCATGGCTATGGCGGGACACAGAACGAGCCCCATGGACAGACGGGAGAATGAAATGTCCTGCAGCCGCAGCCCCAGCCCCAGCCCCAGCCCCCAACGCCCCCAGGAGCCGGTTTGGGCTGGGTCCCGTCCCCACTTACCAGCTGAGCCGGGTTTGGTCTGGTCACTGCTTGGCTGGGAGACATGAATGGAAACCAGAGAACTGAGCAGGGGTCAGTAGGGGGGTGTCACGGAGTCCCTGGGCGATGCTCGGGAACTGCTCCCTGCGAAGCCAGGCAGGACTCTGGGGAAGTCTCCTCTCTGGGAGCAGCCTGTCTGCAGGACACACAGCTCACCCGGCTCCACCTTCCTGGGTCTGACCTCGGAGCATTCAGCCTCCTCTGCCTCTCCGTGCGCTTCCCCCAGCGAGTCCGCCCAGGCGGGGTCCTGGGGAAGCCAGAGGGTCCTGCCCCCCAACTCCGCAGTCAGACGGGACTCTCAGCCCGCCGGGGAAACAGAAGGTTTATTAGACGACAGGAACATGGTCTAACACAGAGCTTTCAGGTGCAGAGAACAGGACCCCTCAGCCGGGTCCATTTTGGGGGGCAGTGAGCCAGACAACCATGGCTGCCCTTCACTCCATGTCCCCAGCCAGCCTCAAACTGAAACTCTCTCCAGCTCCTCCTCCTCTGGGCTTTGTCCCTTTCCCGGGCCAGGAGGGCACCTGATTCCTTTGTTCTCCAACCCTTTAGCTCTCACCTTGCAGGGGGGAAGGGCCCAGGCCATCAGGTGCCAGGAAACAGGGTGTCGGCCATTGTCTGTGTCCAGACCCCTGCAAACACCTGCCCTCTAGGGCTCTGCAAGGATCATACCCCCTTACCCCACCCCCTAGATACTTAAGAACTGCCTAGGGAAAACTGAGGCACCCCCACACTATTCAGAGGAAACATTAAGAACAGTCCCACTTCGTCACAGGGGGTCTCTGCTCTCTCAGTCCTTGCACTGGGGCAGCCCTAGGGGGCTTGTGCTGGGGGGACTGGGGCAGGGGCGCTCTCCCCTCGCAGTCAGTGCTGGCCCCATTGCACCCAGCAATGCTGGGGGGCGCCGTGCTCCACGCACCTGCCCCCCCCAACACCGGGGAGTCCTAGTGCAAATGTCACAGCCCGGGAGCTGGGGGGCTGCGCTGTTGGGGGAAGCGCTGAGACCCCCTCCCCTGGGCGGGGGATCAGCCCCCCAGGTGGCCGGTGCTGACGCCCGTCTCCCTGCAGCGGAGAACATGCTCTCCCAGGTGGCCTTCTACCAGCGCACGGACCCGGCCCAGCAGGAGGCCGGGGAGTTCATGTTCGAGTTCGACCAGGACGAGATCTTCCACGTGGACCTGGAGAGGAAGGAGACCGTCTGGCGCCTGCCCGACTTCGGCAAGTTCACCAGCTTCGAGGCGCAGGGCGCCCTGGGCAACATCGCCGTGCTGAAGAAGAACATGGAGATCATGATCCAGAGGTCAAACCGCACGCGGGCCCAGAACGGTACGGGGGGGCACCTTCCCCTCCAGGGGCCTGAGCCCTCCCGCCCCCTTCCCTGCCAGGGGCCTGGCCCCTTCCCCGCTTCCCCGGATCCCTCTCCCCACCTTCCTGAGCAGAGACCCCTCCCATCTCTCCCCTACCTTCCCCTCCTCGCACACCCACCCGGGCCTGATACCAGACCCCACCAGAGATTGAGAGTCTCCTCCCAGCTCCCCCCACAGCCCCTGGAGGGCTCCGGGGAGCCAGTCAGCCGGGCCAAGGCTGTGCAGGGCAGGGGGCCCAGGCAGTTCACACCTTCTGTCACGGTGTCCCTGGGCAATGCTCTGGAACTGCTCCCCATGAAGCCAGTCAGGACTCTGGGGAAGTCTCCTTTCTGGGAGCAGACTGTCTGCAGGACACAAAGCTCACACAGCTTCCACCTTCCTGGGTCTGACCTCGGAGCATTCAGCATCCTCTGCCCCTCCGTGCGCTTCCCCCAGCGAGTCCGCCCAGGCGGGGTCCTGGGGAAGCCAGAGGGTCCTGCCCCCCAACTCCGCAGTCAGACGTGACTCTCAGCCAGCCAGTAAAACAGAGATTTATTACACGGCAGGAACATGGTCTAACACAGAGCTTGTAGGTGCAGAGAACAGGACCCCTCAGCTGGGTCCATTTTTGGGGGCAGTGAGCCAGACAACCCCATCTGCCCTTCACTCCATGTCCCGGCCAGCCCCAAACTGAAACTCCCCCCAGCCCCTGCTCCTCTGGCCTTTGTTCCTTGGAGGGGGGAAGGGCCCAGGCCATCAGTTGCCAGGAAACAGGGTGTCGGCCATTGTCTGTGTCCAGACCCCTGCACACACCTGCCCTCTAGGGCTCTGCAATGATCATACACCCTTACCCCACCCCCTAGATACTTAAGAACTGCCTAGGGGAAACTGAGGCACCCCCAAACTATTCAGAGGAAACATTAAGAACAGTCCCACTTCGTCACATCTCTCCCCCCTTCAAGATCGAACTGAGCGGGGTCACTTTAGCAGGTGACCTGGGAAAGTTCGAACCCACCAACGTTCCCATGGATGCCTCAGCATCTCTCCCATTCCTTGGTAGGAGTTACACCAGGCCCTTCCAGTTTCACGCCCTCCCTTAGGTCGGGGGTGTTCGATAGCACTTGCAGGCCACATGTGGGAAGGTTTATGCGGCCTGTTCCCTTTGGCCACCCCAAAACCCCCCGGGGTCAAAGTGGGATCGGGTCTTCTCCCAGTGCTCCAATCTGGAGGGCTGCAATTCGGGCTCTCTTGGTTAAGAGCCCCCATCTTGACCTGGGCCACAAACTGTTCACTTACAGAACTAGCATGGAGACATTCCTTTCTCAACAACTGTGTCTCCCCAACAAGCTGGCCAAACACAGCCACTTGGTTACAGGACGGTTTACCTTTCTTAACAGCTTTCACTTCATCTGAGATCTTCTCAAAACTCTCCACACTGAATCTTTCAACAGGACAGTCAGTGGATCCATTCACAACAGAAAATTTCTGGCTGTTAGGAACAGAGACTTTCTTGATTAAATCACTTTCACACCCTTCAGTTGCAGTAAACTGCTTGCAAAGACTCCGTGAGGATTCCTTTCCGGAGGGCTTTTCTATGCAACAATTCACCCCTCCCAGAAATTCTGCCCTTACCCTCTTCACCGAGGGCTTGCTCTAGAGGAACACTTTCCTGAGCAACTACAGACTCTTTCTGGGTCTCCCTTACATCCAGAATTACCTCTGGCCCATCCGGCGGATTCCTACACAATCCCCTTCCAGGCAAACTTACAGACTTCCTAGATAAAAGGTCAGAAATATTCTCCTTCCCTTTGCCACACACTAGCAACAGGCAAAATACAAGCACCAGAATTGTCTGGGCTCTGGGATTTTACATAGACACTAACTGGATGCGACCTAGTTACAGGGCCATTCTCCCGAGCAGACACAAACTTAGGACCCTTCCCTTCCTGGGCTTTAGCTGAATCCAGAACCAACTCTGAGACAACTGCACGACCCTCAACCGTCACAGGCTGAAAGGCCCCTTCTGTCTGCTCCACAGACAAAGAAGAGCCGGACACACTTTCTCCTTTCCCAGACACCCAGCTTGGGATCTCATTCCTCTTGTCCCAGCACGCAAGGCTGGTCACAGACAACTGCTTGGAGATCAGGGTAGCTCCCTCCACAGGCAAGTCAATACCCCTGACAGACACAGGCACGTTTCCTTCACTGTCACAATTCTCCACCCAGCTAACAGGTAAGGTCCAGGGACACTCATCTTCCACTCTCCTCGCCTTCCCACCCTGCTGACTAGACACAGCCATCGGCTCACAAGGCTGCCTAGGCTCATCCAGACTTTCCTTACCCAGCACCTTGCCACTCCCCACAGATCCCCTGCCCTGCCTGTGTCTCCCCCCACTCAGCTGGGGTCTCAGCTCCCCCTGTGCTCAGCGCTGCCCTTGCTGTCCCAGTGGGGGCAGGCAGCGAGCTCCCTGCTTTCCTCACAGCATCAGAGCCAGCGTGAGCCCCTTCTCCAGTGTGCAAGGGCGCAGGGAGCATCTCTCTGTCCCACCCAGCCCCAGGGGTCTGGTTACAGGCAGGCAGGTAGCCTGAGCCTAGCCGCTCCTCCCCCCTGCCAGCCAGGTCATCTGCATTTTCACTGACCATTTCCCTCTCCACCGATTGGTTCCCTGGATTCAAATTCAAACCCTTGGCAGTTACAGGAGCAGGGCCTGGATCCTGTCCCAAAGAGACACAGTCCCCCCCCCAACAGGGTCTCGAAACCGATATCCCGGAGAACCCCAACGATCAGCCAGCCCGACACCTCCTGGGTCTGCACAGGGATCTGGGCCATAGGCAGGGCGAGGGGCTTCATCCCTGGGACCCTCACCCAGCTCACCCAGCCCCTCAGCATCTGAGGCTGCACCACCCAGGGCCTGACAACAGTTCTCTCTGTCCCAGGATCTCGCCACCCCAGGAATGTCTCCCCATTGACCGTCACCTTCCGCTCCCACTGGGGGTCCGAGGGGCCTGGCCCCAGGAAACTCCACCCAGACATATAGGTTGGGGTCAGGAGTGGGAGCCTGTCCACCTCCCCACCCATCTGGCTGACAGAGTCTATGGCCTTGGGACCCAGCAAGGGAGCTAGACACCGGGGCTTTTCCGCAGGGTCCCCCTGGTTCAAATCTCCAGCCTGCTCAAAGGCAGTGGGGTGGCATCCACATCCCCCCCCTCCTTAACTAGGGGCAGCAATTTAGTCTCGAGGGTCCCTGTGGAACTGGCCCCCTGGGGTCTATCCCCACTCACCCCTGGGGGGTCCCCTAGGCCTCTCCGCTCCCCCATCGCCAGTTCATGCAGCTGCTGCTTCTGCAGCTCTTTCTCGGGCTCTCGCTGTCTCTCACAGTCCTCTTGCTCTCTCGGACTCAGCTCCAATCCCGTCCGTCTCCGATCCCCCGATGGGGAACCCGATCGTGAAGACCCTCGTCTGGTCGGGGATAGGAGTCTTGGGGATGCCTGGCTCCTACTCCAGCTGCTCCCAGATCCTGCTATAGCCCCATTTGGGGTCAGGAATCTGTTCCTTAGAGCGGTCATCCTCCTCCAGCTGCACGATGAACTGTGCTTTGGTGAACTTTCCAATGCTCAACCCTCTCTTTCTGCACAGGGTTACAATGTCCTTCTTCAGGAGACGGTGACAGGCCGTCACTCCGCTCTTCCCAAGTTGTTGTGGACTCACAGGCCTGTGTGCTCTCAGCTCCCCACGGTTTCCAGGGAGAACCCCTAGTGTGCCAGCCCTTCTCGAGGTCACCACCTCTTTGCCAGGTCGAGCTGCAGACTCCTCCGCCCTGGGACCGCTCGCTGCAATCCCCCGGGGGACCCTGTTACTGCAAAAGTCCTTCTCTCTGGTCACACACTTCCAGGAGTTAACCGCCCCCTGAAACCGTCTCTCTCTGAATCTTCAGCACGCCCGGTCCCCGTCAATCCCCCTTCGTTTTACTGCTCCCCAGTCACTTACTACAGGAAGCGCCGTCCACGGGGTGCAGTAGATCCCACCGCTACCACCAGTTGTCACGGAGTCCCCGGGCGATGCTCTGGAACTGCTCCCCATGAAGCCAGTCAGGACTCTGGGGCAGTCGCCTTTCTGTGAGCAGCCTGTCTGCAGGACACACAGCTCACACAGCTTCCACCTTCCTGGGTCTGACCTCGGAGCATTCAGCATCCTCTGCCCCTCTGTGCGCTTCCCACAGCGAGTCCGCTCAGGCGGGGCTCCTGGAGAAGCCAGAGGGTCCTGCACCCCAGCTTCGCAGTCAGACGTGACTCTCAGCCAGCCAGGAAAACAGAAGGTTTATTAGACGACAGGAACATGGTCTAACACAGAGCTTGTAGGTGCAGAGAACAGGACCCCTCAGCTGGGTCCATTTTGGGGGGCAGTGAGCCAGACAACCACGTCTGCACTTCAATCCTCCTCCCCAACCAGCCCAAACTGAAACTCCCTCCAGCCCCTCCTCCTCTGGGCTTTGTCCCTTTCCCGGGCCAGGAGGTCACCGGATTCCTTTGTTCTCCAACCCTTTAGCTCTCACCTTGCAGGGGGGAAGGGCCCAGGCCATCAGTTGCCCTGAAAGAGGGTGTCGGCCATTCTTTGTGTCCATACCCCTGCACACACCTGCCCTCTAGGGCTCTGCAATGATCATACACCCTTACCCCACCCCCTAGATACTTAAGAACTGCCTAGGGGAAACTGAGGCACTCCCACAATATTCAGAGGAAACATTAAGAACAGTCCCACTTCGTCACACCCTCCAGGCTGGTGGCCCAGGGCATCTCTTTGCCAAGGGCTGTTCCTTCCTGTGCCCAGCCCCAGGCCCTGCCCCTGAGGGATTCTCTCGCCGGCCCCTGGTGCCCCATGAGCAGTCAGGGCAGGGAGCTGGGATGGCCCCGGTGACACCCCCACAGTCCTGGGGAGAGACCCCTGAGCTGGAGCGTGAGCACCAGGGACTGGCTGGCTCGGGGGGCAGGGAATGGGGCACGGGGCCTTTCCCCTCTAGGGGGTGCTGGCTCCAATCTGGTCCCAGGGCTGGGACTGGCTGGCTATGGGGCAGGCAATAGGACCCACTCACCCCTGTCTCCCCAGTGCCCCCTGAGGTGACCGTGTTCCCCGAAGACCCCGTGGAGCTGGGGGAGCCCAACGTCCTGATCTGCTTCGTGGACAAGTTCTCCCCACCCGTGCTCAGCATGACGTGGCTGAAGAACGGGCAGGAGGTGACGGGGGGCGTCTCTGAGACCGACTTCTACCCCCGCCAGGACAACTCCTTCCGCAAGTTCTCCTACCTGCCCTTCCTCCCCAGCCAGGGCGACTTCTACGACTGCCGGGTGGAGCACTGGGGGCTGCCCGAGCCCTTCACGAAGCACTGGGGTAAGGCTGGGGTGCCCGGGGACCCCGCTGGGCACAGTGCTGGGAGCCAGGATGCCTGGGTTCTGTCCTGGCTCTGGGAGGGGAGTGGGGGCTAGTGGGTCAGAGAGGGGGCAGGGCTGGGAGCCAGGACTCCTGGGTTCTATCCCAGCTCTGGAAGGGAAGGTTGAGAACAGCCCCCCTCACTCCGTGCCCTGTCCCTCTCCCCCTCTCTCCAGAAGTCCAGGTGCCCACCCCCGTCCCCGAGACCACCGAGACCCTGGTGTGCGCCCTGGGCCTGGCCGTGGGCATCATCGGCATCATCGCGGGCACTATCCTCATCATCAAGGGCATGAAGATGAACGCCGCCCGCAACCCGCGGGGCCCCTTGTGAGTAGCCGCTGCCCGGGGAGGGCTCCTGCTGCACCCGCAGCCCCTGGGCCCACACGGCACTCCCCGGGGAGACCCCCACCTGTTGTGTGTCCCCCAGCCAGCCACAGCCCCATAGCCCATCCAGCACCCACTGGGGAGACTCTCCACACCCGCTGTGCTCCTCCCAGCCAGCACCCCCCTGTGTCACAGGGAAACTCCTTGGCAGTGCTGCGAAGTGGCCCCGATCCCTGCCAGCTTCGTGTTGGGGCCCAGAGCTCCTGGTAACTGACCCTCTTTGCCTTTCAGATAAACGCAGGGAGGAGCCGGCGCCCCTGAATCCCCCAGGTGCCTTCGTGAGACCGACTCACACTGCCCCCCCCCCCACGCTGTCCCCAGTGTCCCTGCTCCGTGCCCGTTGGTGCCAGCTGCTGTACCCCGACCCCGTAACCGTGACAAGCCAACCCGCTAGAGACTCACCGGGGAGCCGGCCCGTCGGACTTCCCTCACCCACCACGCTGCCGGGCTTGGGAGGGGGCACCTATCCAGGGAGAGGGCTGCTGCCCCGTGGGGCTGGGAATGGGGATCGCCCCTCGTCGGGGGCAGCAGGGCCCACGGGGCTGATCCAAACCCCATTGCCGTCGTGGGGAAGGTTTCTCTTGACTCCAGTGGGTGCTGGATTGGGCCCCGAGCCCGGCCCCTGTTGGCCAGAGGCTGCTGTCAGGCACCCCAGGTAAAGCCCCTCCAGCCATTACCCAGCAGGCTTTGGGCCAGATTCGGCCATTCCCGGTCAATGGGGTCCCTGTGGGATGGGATCAGGCCCATGGCTGGGGGTGGGGCAGCCCCAGCGCCCGGCTAAAGGCCCCATGGCACCCGTGTGCTGCTCCCCCGGGTCCAAGGGCCCAGCGTGGGGTCTGTGTGGGAAGGGCCCAGTCCCTGTATAGCCCCCGCCCCATGTGTGTCCACAGCCCGGCCGCCCCCCATCTCGCTCTGCAGCTTTGCGAACAGCCATAAAATGGGTTTTGGGGACGTTTTTTATCATGATTTTAAATCTGGTCAGTCTGGGCCGTGCCCGCGGCAGCCTGTGTTAGCCCAGCCCAGCCGCAGTCGGTCCAGGAGCCCCGGGTTATAGCGGGAGTTAAGGGCGTTTGGTAGAAGGGCTAAGGAAGGGGCCAGGACTCCTGGGTTCAGTCCCAGCTCTGGGCGGGGAGTGGGGGCTAGTGGGGGAGAACTGGGAGTCAGGATTCCGGGGGTCGATTCCCGTTGCTGACACGGACTTGCTGCGAGTTGTGACGCACCCTATGCCTGTTTCCCCTTGTGTGACAAATGGCCAGTCTCCTCCTGCCATGGTGGTGGGGGCTCTGGGGCTGAGGGATGGTCCCTGAAGAGCCTTGAGATCGTCCCATGTCCAGGAGCCCTGGAGAAGGGCAGGACTCATGGGCCAGGGTCCCCCAGGACTGAACCCCGCAGGGCGAGCGGCTGCAGAGAGATGCTGGCCTGTCTGGGTGCTGCGGTGACGTCCCCCAGGCTGGGGTCACGGTGACGCGAAAGGCAGATCCCCCCCACCCCAAACACGGCACTGAGCCCCCAACCCAGCGCTTCCTTGCACCCCCTCGCTGGCACCTGCTGGGAGACCCCTGTGATGGTTCCCCCCCTGCCCCATGGTGCCACTTGGAAGTGGGGCACCACTGAGCGCACCTGACTTACCAGCGAGGGCTCCCTTTATACCATACTGCTCTGCAGCCTGCCAAGGCCCGCCCCCCCCGCCCCCCCCGGCTTCAGCCTGCAGCTTACCAGCACACACACAGGTCGGGACACACCCAGCTGCAGCTTCACACAGATGCTAAGATCAGCTCTGCATGGGAAGGCTCAGCTAAGGAACTGCCCGGTACTCAAGTGCACACCCCCCTCTAGAGGGTAAACCCCAAATTATACCATCTTGCACTGCACAGAGATGGGTACAGCATAAGCTCATGAAATTCACCCCCTCCCTCAGTGTGGAGAGAAATATGCACAGCCTTCTGCCCCCGGTTATGATTTTCACACCCTGGGTGAAACACAAAACAAAAACAAGTTTGCCAAACTTAACTCCCTCCGCCTATGATTTATTTCTAATAGATGCTTTGGATTGTTCAAACTGGTCAGCTAGAGTAGCCAGTTCATCGACAGTTTTTCACCTTTTTATCCCAGAAACGCTGTTTTACATCGTCATTACTCAGACTCAGGAAATGCTCCTGAGCAACATGATCAGCCATTTCTGCAGAGCTTGTAACACCTTTTCCCCCTTAGCCATCTGTCACGGAGTGTGGGGGAGTCCAGGCCCTGCACCCCTCTTCCTGGGATTCACTGAGACTCTCAGCCAGCCAGTAAAACAGAAGGTTTATTGGACAACAGGAACACAGTCCAAAACAGAGCTTGTGGGGACACCCAGGACCCCTCAGTCAAGTCCTTCTGGGGGAGCAGGGAGCTTAGACCCCAGCCCTGGGGTTCCCTGTGTTCCTCCCCCCAGCCCCCACCTGAAACTAAACCCCCCCAGCAGGCTCCCTGCTGCAGCCTCCGTCCACATTCCTGGGCAGAGGTGTCACCTCCCCCTCCCCCTCCTGGCTCAGGTAACAGGCTCTCAGGTCTCCCGACCCCAGGGCACATCCCCAGGTCAACACTCCCCCCTCCCTGCTGCTTCACATCGTCACATCTCTCCCCCCTTCGAGACTGAACTGAGCGGGGTCACTGTGACCAGTGACCTGGGGAAGTTCGGGGCCCCTCTCCGGGACAGCGCATCCGCTATCAGGTTGGCACTTCCCTTCACGTGGACCACGTCCATGTCGTAATCCTGCAGGAGCAGGCTCCACCTCAGGAGCTTGGCGTTGGCTCCTTTCATCTGGTGCAGCCAGGTCAGGGGAGAGTGGTCGGTGTACACGGTGAAGTGTCGCCCGAAGAGATAGGGCTCTAGTTTCTTGAGGGCCCACACCATGGCCAGGCACTCCTTCTCGATGGCCGCGTAGTGTTGCTCCCGGGGTAGCAACTTCTTGCTCAGATACACGATGGGGTGTCTCTCCCCCTTTTCATCCTCCTGCATTAACACCGCTCCCAGTCCCGTGTCGGAGGCGTCGGTGAACACCACAAAGGGCTTGTCAAAGTCTGGGTTTGCCAGAACTGGGCCACTGACCAGAGCCTCCTTCAGCGCCCGGAAAGCCTCCTGGCACTGCTCGGTCCAGACCACCTTGTCTGGCTTCCCCTTCTTGCATAGCTCAGTGATGGGGGTGGCTATGGCGCTAAAGTGGGGCACAAATCTTCGGTAGTATCCTGCCATCCCAATAAAGGCTTGGACCTGCTTTTTGGTGTGGGGAGCGGGCCAGTCTCTGATCACCTCCACCTTGGCCGGTTCTGGCTTTAGGCGGCCGCTCCCCACTCGATGGCCCAGGTAAGATACTTCAGCCATCCCCACCTTGCACTTTTCCGCTTTGACAGTCAGCCCAGCCCCCTGGAGTCGGTCCAGCACTTGTCTAACCTGGGACACGTGGTCCTCCCAGGTCTGGCTAAAGACACAGATGTCGTCAATATACGCCACGGCAAAACTCTCCATCCCCCTCAGGAGCTGGTCCACCAGGCGCTGGAAGGTGGCCGGCGCTCCCTTGAGGCCGAAAGGCAGGGTCAGGAACTCATAGAGCCCCAGCGGGGTGATAAAGGCCGATTTCAGCCGGGCATCTGCATCCAGCGGCACTTGCCAGTAGCCCTTTGTAAGATCCATGGTGGTAAGGTACCGAGCTCCTCCCAGCTTGTCTAGGAGCTCGTCCGGCCTGGGCATGGGGTAGGCATCAGATACAGTGATGGCATTGAGCTTCCGATAGTCCACACAGAACCGGACCGACCCATCCTTTTTGGGGACCAGCACCACTGGCGAGGCCCAAGGGCTGGCCGATGGCTGGATCACCCCCAAAGCCAGCATGTCCCGGACCTCTCTTTCCAGGTCCTGAGCAGTTTTCCCCGTGACTCGGAAGGGGGAGCATCTTATCGGCGGGTGCGACCCCGTCTGCACCCGGTGGACAGTCAGATTAGTGCGTCCAGGCTGGTTGGAAAACAGCTGTCGGTATGGATGCAGCACCCCCCTGACCTCAGCTTGCTGGGCAGGGGTTAGCTGATCCGAGAGGGGAATTGTTTCCAGGGGGGAACCAGCTCTGGTCCCAGGGAACAGATCTACTAAAGGGTCATCTCCCTGCTCCTCCCACTGACCACACACAGCTAACACCACATTCCCCCTGGCATAATATGGCTTCACCATATTCACATGGTACACCCGGCAGTGGTGCGCCCGGTTCGACAGCTCCACCACATAGTTTACCTCATTGAGCTGCTTGACGACCTTGAACGGGCCCTCCCAGGCGGCCTGTAGTTTGTTCTTTCTCACGGGGATGAGAACCATCACCTGGTCCCCGGTGGCGTAGGCCCGGGCCCGCGCCGTGCGGTCATACCAGACCTTCTGCTTCCTCTGGGCTCTGGCCAGATTCTCCCTGGCCAGGCCCATGAGTTCAGCCAGTCTCTCTCGGAAGATCAGGACATACTCCACCACTGACTCTCCATCGGGAGTGGCCTTCCCCTCCCACTCGTCTCTCATCAGGTCCAGGGGGCCCCTCACCCTCCTTCCATATAACAGTTCGAAAGGCGAAAATCCGGTAGACTCCTGGGGCACCTCCCTGTACGCGAACAGCAGGTGAGGTAAGTACTTGTCCCAATCCTGCGGGTGCTGGTTCATAAAGGTTTTCAGCATCATCTTCAGCGTCCCGTTAAACCTCTCCACCAGCCCATTGGACTGGGGGTGATATGCTGAGGCCCAGTCGTGCCGGACCCCACATTTCTCCCACAAGCACCAGAGCAGGGCTGACATGAAGTTGGAGCCTTGGTCTGTCAAGACTTCCCTGGGGAACCCCACTCGGCTGAAAATGGTCAGGAGCGCATCTGCCACGGTGTCTGCTTCAATGGACGCTAAGGGCACTGCCTCGGGGTAGCGGGTGGCGAAATCTACCACCACCAGAATGTATTTCTTCCCCGACCGGGTCGTCTTGCTGAGAGGCCCCACGATGTCCAAGGCCACCTTCTGGAAAGGCTCCTCTATGATGGGCAAAGGTCTCAAAGCCGCTTTCCCCTTGTCCCGGGCCTTCCCCACCCTCTGACAGGGGTCGCAGGATCGGCAATACTGCCGGACGGTGGTAAAGACCCCGGGCCAGTAAAAGTTCTGTAGCAACCTCTGCCGGGTGCGCCGGATTCCCTGGTGCCCTGCGAGGGGGATGTCATGGGCCAGGGACAGGAGCTTGCGGCGATACTTCTGGGGGACCCCCAGCTGCCTCCTGATCCCACAGGACTCCACTTCCCCTGGGGGAGCCCATTCTCGGTACAGGAACCCCTTCTCCCACAGGAACCTCTCCTGGCAGCCTCTCCTCATGGTCCGTCCCACACTGAGGTCGGCCAGGTCCCTGAGCTTCCGCAAGGAGGGGTCTTTCCTCAACTCGGCCTGGAACTCAGTGGTTGGGGAAGGGATGGGGCCCGGTTCCCCCTCAGTGGTCAGGTCTGAGGCCTCAGCCTCTCTGAGCCGTGCCCCTCGGTGCTCCCTCCCCACCAGGGTAGGGTCCTGTGCCTCCGGTGTGGTACCCTCCCCAAGGTCAGGGTGCAGTGCCCCTCGCCGGCTCTGGCTACGGGTCACAACCAGGGCGGTCTGGGGGTTGCTTGGCCAGTCCTCTAGGTCTCCCCCCATCAAAACTTCAGTGGGCAAATGGTGGTGCACCCCCACATCCTTGGGGCCCTCCTTGGCCCCCCATTTCAGGTGCACCCTTGCCACGGGCACCTTAAATGGGGTCCCGCCCACCCCCGTCAGGGTCAGGTAGGTGTTGGGCACCACCCGATCTGGGGCCACCACCTCGGGCCGGGCCAGCGTCACCTCCGCCCCCGTATCCCAGTATCCATTGACCTTCCTCCCATCCACCTCCAGGGGAACAAGGCACTCTCTCCGGAGGGACAGCCCCGCGCCCACCCTGTAAACTGAGCACCCTGAGTCCAGAGCCTCCAGCCCTCTGGCGGGGCTGGCTGGGGGTACTCTTCCCTCCTGAGCAGGTGGTAAACTGGTAGCCCCCCTTTCCTGGGTCGTCTGCCCCTCGTCCAGCTGAGTCCCTACCCAGTTAACCCTGGGTAGGTTGGGTCTGCTCAGTTTGTCCCTGAGCCCGGGGCACTGGGCCCGTACGTGGCCTCTCTGGCCACAGTGATAGCAGCTCAGGTCACGTTGGTCCCCTCGAGCGGGTCGGAGGGGCCCGATGCCAGGCGTTCCCCTTGGGAGGGGGTTCTCCCTATTTCCCCGCTGGGAGGCCCCATGGTGACTCTCTCTCTGCATCGGGGGGGGCCTGTTCTTTTGGGACTCCTCCCTGCTACCCCCTGACCGACTGTTCACAAACTCGTCGGCCAGCTGCCCTGCGTGCTGGGGGTTCGCGAGCTTTTTGTCCACCAGCCACAGCCTCAGGTCGGAAGGGCACTGCTCATACAGGTGCTCCAGTACGATCAGGTCCAGCAGGTCCTCTTTAGCTTGGGCCCCCGCTGTCCACTTGCGGGCATATCCCTGCATCCGGTTGGCCAGTTGTAGGTAGGTGACCTCAGGCGTTTTACGCTGACCCCAGAACCTTCTCCGGTACATCTCGGGGGTCAGCCCAAACTCACGGAGCAGGGCCTGTTTGAACAGTTCATAGTCCCCTGCCTCTGCCCCTGTCATCCGGCTGTACACCTCCACGGCTTTGGGGCCCAGTAAGGGGGTGAGGAACTGGAGCCTGTCTGCAGGGTCAACCCTGTGCAGCTCGCAGGCATTCTCAAAGGCCGTCAGGAAGCTATCGATGTCCTCCCCCTCCTTCCGCTGGGCCAGGAGGCACTTATCAAAGCTCCCTGCAGTCTTGGGTCCCCCCCTCACTCAGCGCAGCCGGGGCCCCACTGCTCCTCAGCCTGGCCAGCTCCAGTTCATGCTGTCTTTGTTTCTCCTTCTCCTGACGCTCCCTCTCCTTCTCCTGACGCTCCCGCTCCTTCTCCTCCTGCTCATGTTGACGTTGTTTCTCCTCATGTTGACGTTGTTTTTCATGATCCTCCAGCTCCCTCATTTTCCTCTCCCTCTCCCATTCCAGCCGCATCCGCTCCAGGGATGGGGAGCTCCGCCGGGAGGATCCCCTGCTGGCTGCTGGGGTCAGGATGCCCTCGGTATTCGCTGGGCTTCCCCCAGCCCCTCCCCCAGGCCTAGGTAGGAAGGGTCTCGGGGTGTCCTGGGCAGCAGTCTGACCCCTCCCAGCCCGGTCAGGCCCCAGGGCCCACGCTGCATCCCCCGGGCGGCTTCCCTCAGGGACAGGGATCGGTCATCCAAGCGATCCCTCTCCTCCAGCTGGGCAATCAGCTGTTCCTTGGTGGACCTCCCGATGCGCAGCCCCCTCTGCCTGCACAGCTCCACCAGGTCGCTCTTAAGGCGTTTAGCGTACATCTCCCTGCTGGCCACTCGCAGGCCGGGCAGCTGTCCACGGTTTCCAGGAAAAGCCCCTAGTGTGCCAGTCCTTCTTGAGGTCACCACCTCTTTGCCAGGGTCGAGCTGCAGACTCCTCCGCCCCTGGGACCACTCGCTGCAATCCCCCGGGGGACCCTGTTACTGCAAAAGTCCTTCTCTCTGGTCACACACTCCCAGGGGTTAACCGCCCCCTGGAACCGTCTCTCTCTGAATCTTCAGCACACCTGGTCCCCGTCAATCCCCCTTCGTTTTACTGTTCCCCAGTCACTTACTGCAGGAAGCGCCGTTCACGGGGTGCAGTAGATCCCACCGCTGCCACCAGTTGTCACGGAGTGTGGGGGGAGTCCAGGCCCTGCACCCCTCTTCCTGGGATTCACTGAGACTCTCAGCCAGCCAGTAAAACAGAAGGTTTATTGGACAACAGGAACACAGTCCAAAACAGAGCTTGTGGGTACACCCAGGACCCCTCAGTGAAGTCCTTCTGGGGGAGCAGGGAGCTTAGACCCCAGCCCTGGGGTTCCCTGTGTTCCTCCACCCAGCCCCAACCTGAAACTAAACCCACCGAGCAGGTTCCCTGCTGCAGCCTCCGTCCACATTCCTGGGCAGAGGTGTTACCTCCCCCTCCCCCTCCTGGCTCAGGTAACAGGCTCTCAGGTCTCCCGTCCCCAGGGCACATTCCCAGGTCAACACTCCCCCCTCCCTGCTGCGTCACATCGTCACACCATCACATCTCTCATCTGCTTCCACAGGCCACATTACTCATTCCAGCCCCTCTCTTTAGACTTCTGAAGTTTACTCAATCTGCTTCAAGTGTGAAAGTGTTTTAAAAGCATTTCCTTGAATATACCATAATCTGCAGCATCACCAATAGGCATCTTACTGAATCTGTCCAGAGCTTTCCCAGACAACTTTGCAACCAACATGGGCATCTTTTGGTCTTCAGGAATCTCATGGAGCACATACAGCCTCTCAAGGTGATGAAATATTCAGCAATGTCCCCTGTCTCGCTGTATGCAGGACACAACCGCTCCCATTGGTGGATTTTTGGAGCGGTGGGACCTGTGGTGTGTCTGTGGGGCGCTGGTTCCGCCCCTCTATCAAGTCCAGTTCATGCTTCCTCTCTCTTTCCTTCTCCTCCATGGTGAGCTTCTGGGCCTCGATTTCCTTATCAGCCTCTATCGGTCTCAGTTCCAGGGCGTTCTGGTGCGCAGCCTCTTGTCCGGCATCTCTGCTTCTGTGGTTCTTTGCTCTGCTGCTTCTCCTGCATTGATCTCCAGCTGCTTTAATTCCATTTGCCTTTTGCTCCCTCCATCTCTCCCCTCCCCACTACCCGCCTATCCCTCCCCCTTGGCTGTCCCTCACCATCCCTCGCTCAGCGCGTCGTCCCCCTGCCTGGCTTGGTTACTTACCCTGCTGCCTGCCCCCTTCCCCACCCCACCCTCTGCCCTCCCCACTCCCTGCCCCCACCCTCACGGGGCGGCCATGTGTCCGTGGGAAACACCTTGAGCTCTGTGGGCCAGTGACATTTTCCCACGGGGCGGCTCCACCCCCGCGGCGCTGACCCGGCTTCCAGCCCATGGGGAACCACGGCCGGGAACCGTGGCCAGTGGGAGCTGTGGGGGGCGGGGCCAGAGCTGCCGGGCCCCGCCCCCACAGTCAGGCGGGGCGGGGAGCCGCAGGCAGCCCCTCAGCCCGGGGAGCGGCAGGCGTCTGTCACTGTCAGACAGACACAGAGGGGGTGGGGGTTGGACAGACAGATGGAGGCCGGGGGAGCCGGAGCAGCGATGGGCACCCTTGGCCCCGTGCGGTCCGTGGGGGGGTGCCCCTTTCAGTGCGACAGCCCTTCTCCCGGGGATCCACTCTCTCTCTCGGGGTTAAGCCCCTCCATCTCCTGGAGCTGCACCGCTCTGAGCCTAGCACCCCTGGCTCTGCCGTGGGCCCCCTCAGGGAGTCCCCTCGCTCTGGACCCCCGGGGCCTCCACCCCCCAAAGGGGATGATGCCCCCCTGTTCTCTAGACCGGAGCGACTCTCCGCCGGCGTAAAACAGGAGGGGTTACTGAGCGTCTGAACCCAGCACAGGAAACTCTCCGGGCCTCAGGCCTGGCCTCCCTCAGCCCAGCACATCCCAGTCTCCCCTGCATCTGGGGGGGCCCTGCCTGCTCCCTCTCTCCAGCTCCGAGCCCCCCTGCTTCCCAGCTGGGCATCTGATCTCACCGGCCCCAAGGCCCTCCCCCCCATCCATTGTCTCCTCTCCAGGTAAACAGAGTCGCCCGGGCCCCCTCTCCTCTCTTTGCAGCCCATTGTCGTCCCGCTGGCCAGACCCGGCTGGGCCTCCTGAGCTGGGCCTCTGGGTCACCGGTCACCAGGTCACCAGTCGCTGGGGTCTCCATTCTCCACGCCAGTGGTTGGGGTCCCAAGTTCCCTCGCTGGTCCTCTGTAACAATAAACTCCCTCTCCCATCACCTCCGTAAACCCGTAGCACCGAGGGAAACTGAGTCCCACCCCCTCTGCATGCAACCCATTCACAAAACCAAGAAAATCCCCCACAGGAAACAAGGAAAACCAAGAGACTCCCGCACTTTGTCACACTCCCCCTTTGCCTTCCCCCTCCCCCCCAGCCCATTGACCCCCGTGCCCAGTGGGAGCTGTCCCTGAGGCAGGGCGCCTGCTTGCAGACTCAGACCTGCCTGGTGCCTGCACAGCGCGGGGAGGGGGAGCCACAGGTGAGCAAGCCCCAGTCCTCAGCATCATCACAGCCACAGCCATTCTCTGTTTGGGGATTTCATTTCCCCGGGGCGAGTAATTCTAGCTGCTCTTCCCTTCCAGACAGCTGGTGGCTTTTCCCGTAAGAAACCGCACACCTGCTTTGCAAAGACGTCCATGCATCCCTGTTCACTTGCCAGGTGTCTTTTCTGGTTGTTCATTTATTCTGTTAACTCAGTTTCAGAGGCAGTTTTAAAAGTCCCTTGAATTATAGCTGGTTTTTGCCTTTGGTCCAAAGGCACGTGGAAGAGGTGCAGACTTTTATTTCTGTGGCCGAACCCACCCGATGCGGAAATGTGAGTGTCGGAGCTAGGAAAGCTCTGCAAGGGTAAGGGACCCTTCAGGACATTGTCCTCAAGTCATTCCTTCTTCTGGGCATCCCACTCTATTGTTCCCTCCTGCAGTGACAGTGATCAGTGTCTCCACCCACGGGGGAGACGGTTTGTTTTTTTCTAAAAGCAGTTATTTTATTTACTTTATTTTATTTTAAGAATTTAGAGGCCACACACAAGACAAAGAAAATAACCAGTGACTTCTGTCACGGAGTGTGGGGGAGTCCAGGCCCTGCACCCCTCTTCCTGGGATTCACTGAGACTCTCAGCCAGCCAGTAAAACAGAAGGTTTATTGGACAACAGGAACACAGTCCAAAACAGAGCTTGTGGGTACACCCAGGACCCCTCAGTCAAGTCCTCCTGGGGGAGCAGGGAGCTTAGACCCCAGCCCTGGGGTTCCCTGCGTTCCTCCACCCAGCCCCCAACCTGAAACTAAACCCCCCGAGCAGGTTCCCTGCTGCAAGCCTCCTGTTCACATTCCTGGGCAGAGGTGTCACCTCCCCCTCCCCCTCCTGGCTCAGGTGACAGGCTCTCAGGTCTCCCGTCCCCAGGGCACATTCCCAGGTCAACACTCCCCCCTCCCTGCTGCGTCACATCGTCACACCTACTGATAACATCCTCTTTTTGCTCCACAATGTGCATCCACCAATGTGATCTATGCCATCATGTGCCAGCAATGCCCCTCTGCCATGTACATTGGTCAAACTGGACAGTCTCTACGTAAAAGAATAAATGGACACAAATCAGATGTCAAGAATTATAACATTCATAAACCAGTCGGAGAACACTTCAATCTCTCTGGTCACGCGATTACAGACATGAAAGTTGCGATATTACAACAGAAAAACTTCAAAACCAGACTCCAGCGAGAGACTGCTGAATTGGAATTCATTTGCAAATTGGATACAATTAACTTAGGCTTGAATAGAGACTGGGAGTGGCTAAGTCATTATGCAAGGTAACCTATTTCCCCTTGTTTTTTCCTACCCCTCCCCCCCCGCCCATTAGACGTTCTTGTTAATCCCTGGATTTGTGCTGGAAATGGCCCAACTTGATTATCATGCACATTGTAAGGAGAGTGATCACTTTAGATAAGCTATTACCAGCAGGAGAGTGGGGTGGGGGGAGAGAAAACCTTTTGTAGTGGTAAATACCCATTTTTTCATACTTTGTGTGTATGAAAAGATCTTCGATACTTTCCACAGTATGCATCCGATGAAGTGAGCTGTAGCTCACGAAAGCTTATGCTGAAATAAATTGGTTAGTCTCTAGGGTGCCACAAGTACTCCTTTTCTTTTTACAAAGTGCATTAGCTCTTGAATCCGGTTATTCACTGTCGTCATTTTCTCAGTAGCTTCTTCAAGTTGTCGGGCAGATTCACTTTATTTAATCACTTGCATTTCAAGCTCGTCAGTTCTCCATGTCAGCTCTTCTTTGGTTTTCGTTAGTTCAACAGTAATTTTCCCCAGTTTTTCTTCAAGCCAAGCAATCGCTTCCTGTGGGTCTTCTAGGGATCCAATATACCTGCGACCTTCTTCTGCCTGCTTCTTAATATCAGTGACATCATCTTGCAAAAAATCAATAATGCCCTCAAGAGCAGTACACTTTACGGGATCTCCATTCTCGCCTCCTTCCAGCATTCCAGCTCTTTCATTACAGTGGGAATTCTTCACCTCCTGTTCTTCATCCAGGTTTTTGGCACATTCATTTACCAAATCCTCGTAGATTTCCAAGCGTTGTTCAGAATCTTCTTCCAGCAACTCTCGATCCTGAGAAAGGCATTGCTTGAAAACTGTTTCCCGTTGAGCAAAATACGGAGTAAATTCTTGTGCGCCTTCTTCATGAATTTTTAATTCCAAGATTAATTTATCTTTGCTCTCATTGATCAGCTTGCTTTCCAAGTCTTCTATTGGAGTTAGCAGTCTCAGATACTCTTCTTTTCCAAGAATTACTTTCTTTTCCTCCTCCTCATTTGCCGTCTCTTTTGCCAGATCATGCTCTTCATGTGTGTCATTGTTATTCACAGTTAAATGCTCATCGTCTTCTATCACATCTTCCAGGCTCCTGTCCCAAAGTACAGGGGCTCTTCTTCTTGCTACCTGCATTTTCGTGTCAGCGTTATTTACGAGAGACGCGTTTCGTCATATGCAGCACCACACTGGCTGATGTTTACCATCCTATAAAGCTTCCCTTTTCCCCTGAAAAAGGCTTGATGGAAGCGAGTGTCCCGAAATGGTACGTGCAGCTGCAGCTTTGGCTGTTGACTGTTCTTGAGTGCATGGGGGCATTTGCCTAGAATCAGTAGAGAAGTGTTAATATTTCCACTCTCTTTCAATCTATCACCCTCATTGCGCGTCTTGGAACGTCTTTCTGAGCCAGCAAGACCACAGAGCGCCACTTCACGGACTCGGGTTACAGCAGGAGCTTCACGATCTTCCATCTTTAGCCTTTGAACAGTGGATACGCTGCGACTTCTACGGGAGTGAGGATCCCGCTTGCTGCAAGCAACACTCTGGTGCTTCAGCCCGAGCTGCAGAAGCTGAAAAGCTGCTTTTGAATCCGAAATCTGAATCCACGGCAGATCTTTCACATCAGAGCAGCCTCTGATGTCTTGGGCAAGACACGGCACCCTTCTTTTCTGGTCATTTGACCCTGGGAGCGACATGTGGTAAACGCACTCGTTGTCAAGCTCACAAAAGGACACCCAGACAGAAGACGTCCTGTCACTTGCCACGCTCGCCCACGGTCGGTGGTTCAGGGTCTTTTCTGGGTTCTTCCAAGTCTGCAGATGATTCGGAAGTTTCGCTGTGAGTGTTGGTGCTGTTTTGAGAGTCTACCTCTTTCGCTGGGCGAAGGATTGAATGTTTCACAGCAATGTCTTCTCTCACTGGTCGTTAGTCGGCCTTATATCATCTCTATGGCCAAGGGGTGTGAAGTCCATATCTGGACACACTTTGCCATCTCCCACAGGGGTCAACCCTGCAGCCACTCTGCCTCTACGCTTGTTCTCTGTCCGCGCCCCCTACCAGCCCCTCTGGCCTCCCTGGGATCCCCCCTCCCGTTACTCCCGCTGGGTCTCTCTTCTTTCGCCAGAGCTTCGCGTGAAGGAAAGTCTGTCATGGCAGCTTCTTCGCTCTGTCATGTATTTAATTGTGATGTATTTATTAAGTGTTAATTAATGTACTAGGGGAGTCCCCCTTCGGCCCAGCACCAGACACCATTTTCTACCCTCTGGGCCCGAGGGGAAACGCCCGGCCAGGTCCGTGTCCGGCAGCGGGAGGAGCTGGAACGAGATCCCAGAGGCTGAGAACGGCGCGGGAGGGGGACACAGGCAGGTCATTAAGGGGCTAGAGGCCCCGATCCTGCAAACGTGCCGAGCTACGAGCTGGTGAGCGACCCCCTGGATTTTGTCCGAAGCCGCATGTGCTGACGTGCTCTGCTGGTTTGGGGTCAAACTGAGCCCCCCCCCCATGCTGCGTTTCCCCCCCACATACCCACCCCAGCAAGGTCCCCCCAGCTGGGCCCCGGCGGCCCCATCGCCATAGGGCTTAGAGCTCCCCCAGCTCTCCAGTGCTGCCCCTGTCCCAGCGTTGGGGGGCGCAGGGGGCTCCCTGGAGGAGAGGGGCCGACCGGCCGAGGAGCTGGGCTCAGAGGTGTCCAGGCAGGCGCCCGGAGCTGGTTGCAGTAGCAGCCCGGGGAGGGGCGTTTTTAACGGGTGTGAAATGTGAATGTTGATGGTCTCTGTGTTTGGGGGGTTACGGGCCTGGGGCCAGGGGATCCCTGGAATCACCCGAGCCAGGGCTCTTGGGGGTGCAGTCCTGGGTCTCTGAAATGTCCCCCGGGTTCTGCTGAGCCAGCCTGGCCTCCTGCGTAACTCGGCCCTGGGGATTTCAGCCGGGATCCCTGCGTCCGGCCTCGCCCGGAGCTTGTCCTGACGGGCTGTAAGTCCGCCCGGCTACGGCCCAGGCTGGCCCCCCCAGACCGGCTGTGACTCGAGGTCGCTCCATGAGTCAGTCCCGAGTGACCCCGCCTGGGGACCCGGCCCTCCATAGCCAGGCCCTACAGCCGCCTGGCACTGCCCTGGGACCCGGCCTGCTCCCTGCTCAGCCAGGCCCCACCAAGGCCCCCCTACCATGGGACCCTGCCCTCTCTGACAGGGGTGGAGGTGGGGGAGCAGGGCTGTAGTTCCCCCTAGGGTCCCCCCACGTGTCTCCTGCCCTGGGGGAGGGTCTGTCCCTTGCAAATGCCCAGCTCTAAAGACAAGATCTTGTGTTGATGGCAGCCGTTGCTGGGTGGGCACGAGCTGGGTGGGCAGGGGGGAGAGGGCCTGACCCCCACCCCAGGGGGAGCAGCTGGTGTTTGCAGAGCCCCTAGATTCCCCCCACTGCTGCTCACACCCTGTCCTGCTCTCTGGAGCCCTGTGGGGCAGGCTGTCGGCTCTGGGATGGGATTCGCTATGTGTCAGAGAGTCCCTGGGTGATGCTTTGGATCTGCTCCCCACAAAGCCAGGCAGGACTCTGGGGAAGTCTCCTCTCTGGGAGCAGCCTGTCTGCAGGACACACAGCTCCCCCGGCTCCACCTTCCTGGGTCTGACCCCAGAGCCTCCAGCCTCCTCTGCCCCTCCGTGCGCTTCCCCCAGCGAGTCCGCCCAGGCTGGCTCCTGGGGAAGCCAGAGGGTCCTGCCCCCCAACTCCGCAGTCAGACGTGACTCTCAGCCAGCCGGGGAAACAGAAGGTTTATTAGATGACAGAAACATGGTCTAACACAGAGCTGGTAGGTGCAGAGAACAGGACCCCTCAGCTGGGTCCATTTTGGGGGGCAGTGAGCCAGACAACCACATCTGCACTTCACTCCATGTCCCAGCCAGCCCCAAACTGAAACTCTCTCCAGCCCTGCCCTGCTCTGGGCTTCGTCCCTTTCCCGGGCCAGGAGGGCACCGGATTCCTTTGTTCTCCAACCCTTTAGCTCTCACCTTGCAGGGGGGAAGGGCCTGGCCATCAGACTGAGCACCCCAGATGGACAGACAGCCCCCATGCTTGTCTCTAGCATGTGGGGGTGGGCGGCTGGGAGCCAGGGCTCCTGGGTACTGTCCTAGCTCTGTGAGGGGAGTGGGGTCTAGTGGGGGGGGGGCTGGGAACCAGGACTCCTGGGTTCTATCACAGTTCTGTGGCTTCTGACAAGTCCCTTGCCCTCAGTGTCCCCCTCTGTACCGTGGGGTGAGGACACCGACCGGGGCTGCATTTCACTCGTAGTTTATTCCTCTCCAGTGCAGGTATGGGGCTGGGCCAGGCCCCCGGATGCCGGCCAGGCTGCAGCCCCGGGTGGTTTTGGGTGGAAAGTCCCTGGCACCGAAATAACGCCCGCCCATGGGACCCTGGTGTCTCACTGACACACCAACAAGCAGGATGCTGGGCCGGGGTTAGCAGCTCCGGGGCTCGGCCAGGGGCAGCGCGGCACCGACCCGGCATCACCGGGCGCCGGGCAGAGTCGGGCCGGGGAGCAGAGTGTGTTGGATGGTGCTGGGGCCTGGGGCGGGGGGCTCAGAACCATCCCTGGGGGCGGGGGGAAGTGAAACCACGTGAGGGGGAAAAGCAGACGTCAGTCTGTCTGTCTGTCCACCCACAGGCGGACGGGGTGTGAAACGACGTAGGGAGTTAACCCTTTCGGGGTCGCGGGGCCTGAGAAATGTCTCCACTGGGCTGTGAGCAATTGCACGGGGACTTTCTGCTGACACCGGATTGACGGCCCTGGACTGCAAAGGCCCCATGTCCTGGCCCTGGCCCCCTGAGCCAGCCAGTCCCTCCCCCCCCCATCCCGGCCCTTCAGCACAGCCCCGTCCTCTTGCCCTCCCAGACGGAGCCTGTGCAGGGAAAGCCCGGCGGGGCCGCGCTCTAGGGCTGGAGTCTGCAGGGGCCCGTACTCAGAGCTGGGCTGGAACCCAGGAGTCCTGGTGCCCAGGGCTGGGCTCTGTCTGGCCCATGGGGCTGCCGTAGCTGCACCTGTCACGGAGTCCCCGGGCGATGCTCTGGAACTGCTCCCCATGAAGCCAGTCAGGACTCTGGGGCAGTCGCCTTCCGGTGAGCAGCCTGTCTGCAGGGCACAAAGCTCACCGAGCTTCCACCTTCCTGGGTCTGACCTCGGAGCATTCAGCATCCTCTGCCCCTCCGTGTGCTTCCCACAGCGAGTCCGCTTAGGCGGGGCTCCTGGGGAAGCCAGAGGGTCCTGCACCCCAACTTCGCAGTCAGACGGGACTCTCAGCCAGCCAGTAAAACAGAGGTTTATTAGACGACAGGAACATGGTCTAAAACGGAGCTTGCAGGTGCAGAGAACAGGACCCCTCAGCTGGGTCCATTTTGGGGGGGGGGCAGTGAGCCAGACAACCACGTCTGCCCTTCACTCCATGTCCTAGCCAGCCCCAAACTGAAACTCCCTCCAGCCCCTCCTCCTCTGGGCTTTGTTCCTTTCCCGGGCCAGGAGGTCACCTGATTCCTTTGTTCTCCAACCCTTCAGCTCTCACCTTGCAGGGGGGAAGGGCTCAGGCCATCAGTTGCCAGGAAACAGGGTGTAGGCCATCCTCTGTGTCCAGACCCCTGCACACACCTGCCCTCTAGGGCTCTGCAGTGATCATACACCCTTACCCCACCCCCTAGATACTTAAGAACTGCCTAGGGGAAACTGAGGCACCCCCACACTATTCAGAGGAAACATTAAGAACAGTCCCACTTCGTCACAGCACCATAGTTAGGTGTGACACAGACTTTGGTTAGCGCAGCGGCAGGATGGTGAATAGCCGAGGCGGGGGTGTGGCAGGGGGGCAGGAGCAGGGCCGGGATGGTCCGTGTGGGGCGCTGGAGAGAGGAGACTTCATGGCAGGGGGGCCTTGGCCAGCAGTAGGAGCAGCAGGCCAGGCTCTGAGTGACTCACACAGATTCACGCCCTGGCCCTGTGTCCCCTCCCGCAGGGACAGCCCATGGGAGCAGCTGACAGGGACGTCCCCACGGCCTCGTCTCCCCGCTCTTCGGGACACTCCCCCACCAGGGTCCCACAGCTCTTTGCACCCCGATAGCCCTGGGGCCAATTCCCCCCACAGAAATGCAGCCACCGCTGGGGTGGGGCCTGGCAGTTGGGAAACAGCACATGGCACTTTGGGACAAGAAGTGACGGGGACGCCAGTACCCAATGGGAGCAGTGCGGGGAAGGGCCAGGGGAGCATTAATGGCCATGGCGGGGCAGGGTCTGGGGCTGGTGTCTCCCCGGGAGCCCTGGGGCAGGGTAACAGCAACAGAGCAGGGCCGGGCTGGGGGGAGGGGGAATGTGAGCACCCAGCCCACATATCGCCCCAGAGGTTGTGGGGTCCCCTATAGCTGGGACCCCACAAGCAACCCCCCCAGCGGGATGTGGGACTCTGACTGGGATGGGGCTCTGGTGTCACTGGTGAGTCTCTGGGCCCCTGGGTGGATGGGGCTGTGACTCCCTGGAGGGTTTGGACTCCTGGATAATAACTGCCCTGCCCCATAGCCCAGCTCAATGACAGCCCTCCCATCCCAGCCCGGCCCCGTCGCTGACCCCCAGCTGGGGTGTCCGTGCTCTTGGGGTGCCCCCCAGGCTCACCAGGGGGACGGGAGCATCCCCCCCTCTGCAGCTGCCTCTCCCCTGGGAAAGGAACTTGGGGCCCCCACTCCCCACGGCCTCCTCCCTGCTGCCCCCACCCCTGGGGAAGGAACCGGTCTGCACTGGGACTGGGAACCCACAGCCTCCCCCAGGGGTCACCCCCACCCCCAGAGCTCCCCTCTGGGGTCCTCCCCCTCCCTCCCGTCAGATCCGGCCCTGCCCAGGGCCCTCCCCAGCACAATAACCCTGATCCCTCCAGCCGCTAAATGGCCCCATGGTGTGTCTGGGGAGTCCCCTCCCCCAGGGCAGCTGCTCTGTGCCCTGTGTCCCGCTCCCCCCAGCCAGAGCCCAGCGGGCCCAGTGGCCCCAGCCCTGTCCCGGCCCCGGGGGAGCAGTGAGCACGGAGCCGGGGGGGGGGCTGGGGATGGTTTATTAGGGTGCAGCAGTTCTAACAGCGCCCGGCCTCGGTCCGGCTTCCCCCCGGGCTGTGGAGCAGCGTCCCCCAAAGGTTCCCCGAGGGCCGCGGGGTCAGCGAGAGGGAACGTGGGGCTGGGCTGGGGCAGGGAAAGGGTTAAAGCAGGAGGGGTCGCCCCCGGGGCAGACCCTGTGGGGACTGAGGGGCAGGGACAGGTCCCCAGGCGGGGGCAGCGCGGGCTGGAGCCAGGCAGAGCGCGGGGAGCAGACGGGGACGGGAAGGGACCGGCCCCAGGTTCTGCATTCTCCAGGCTGGGCGAGGGGCTGGGAGAGACGGACGGAAACTCCTGCCGGCCGGGGGTCCGACGCCCAGGATCTAACTCAGGAGCCCTGCAGGGAGAGGGGAGAGAAATCAGCCCCTGGCCGTGGGGCTAGCGGGAGGGACGGGGGATTTTCTCTGCCAGGCCCCAGGGCGCCCCCAGGGACTCTGCCCGGCAGCCGCAGGGCTGGGCGATGCTCGGCAGGACCCAGGACCCTCTGCCCCCGGGAGCAGCTTGGGGATCGGCCTGAACGGGGACCGAGGGACCCGCAGACTCCTCCTCCGCGGTGCCAACGCCCCATTGCCCAGCTGCCCTGGGGCTGAGCCGGGCGGGTGTCATGGGCCGAGGGGCAGTAGCAGCGGTCCCACGGGTGTCGCAGGCAGCCTGTGGTCAGTGTGGGGGGAGGCGGGTTTAACAGGGGGAGGGGAATTGAAATTACCTGCAGGTTGGGGAATGGGGTGCCCTGAAAAACAAAGAGAGACATGGTCACAGCCGTGGGCAGGGGGAGCCGGATCCTGGGGGTCAGAGCTCCAGCCCCTGCCCCACGGCATGGAATGCCCCTAACTAGGACCCCAGCCCCCGTCTAACCCCCAGACCTGGGGTTCCCCCCCAGCCTATTATTACAGTATTGTAAATCCCTGCCCCAGGATCCCTGCTTTGAGGGAGGGGACGGGAAAGGCTCTGAGCCCCGGGGTAGGGGCAGCTCCCCGCACTGCGAGGTGCCGGGGTCTCTGTCCCACCCCGGGGCCTCGGCTGGGGGAGGGGAGAGTGGGAGCTCCCAGCCTGGCCCCGGGGCCCCCCACTGAGATCGCCCCACGGCCCCTGCTCTGTCCCTGCCCTAAGGGGCGGGGGCAGGGGCGGGGGCGGGGGCGGGGGGGGAGATCTGACCCGGCCCCAGCCCCAGCAGACTAGAAGCTGGGGGGCCCCTGCCAGGCTCTGAACAGCCCCTGCTGGGGTGTGGGGAGGAGCCTGCAGCCAGGCCCACATCCCCCCCCAGAGAAACCCTGGTGCCCCGTCCCCGCCCGGAGCCATTCACCTTTCTTATTCTTCAGGTAGATGAGGAGTCCTGGCACCAGGAAGATCAGCCCCAGCACGAAGCCCCCGACGCCCGTCAGCATCTTGCTCCTGGCAGCATCAGACTGTGCCTCTGTGAGACAGGGAAAGGGGAAGGGGCAGCCGGGTCAGAGCCAGAGGCCTCCGGGCCAGGCTCCCGTCAGCACCAGGGACCAGCGCCAGCCGGGGCAGAGCCTGGGGCCAGAGCCCGCAGGTGCAGCTATGGGACATCAGGGCTCCTCCCGGTCTGGGATCATCAGAGATCGGGCTCAGGCTCTGCAGCGCGAGGTCTGACATCCTGCCCATTGTCAGCATGAACTCGTCTAGCCCTGGATACTCCTGTGAGCCACAGAAATGGCCAATCCCTTTGTGAACCTTGCTCAGCTCTTGGGTCCGTTATATCCTGTGGCTGTTAGTTCCACAGGGTAACTACACAGTGTGTGAAAAAAGTCCTTGCTTTTCCCAGGTGTGAATTTGCCCCCTCCATCGAGCGTCCCCTTGTCCTTGTGCTGTGAGACAGGGAGAACAGGAGTTCCCAGCCCAGGTCAATAGATTTGGGTTAGCAGGGCTCATACAAGTGCTCTAAAAATTGTGAGTAGGGTCGATGCTTTTGCTAAACACAAGCATAAATGTAAAAATCTGGATGTAACTGTTAAAATGTTAGAAGAAAGTTTCCCCCCACACAAGCAGTGTCCTTTCCCAAATCAGGCCAAACCTTATACTGCTAAAACCATTGAACCTCTGCTGCAACAAGAAATCATTTGTGTGTGTACTTCCAGGTGCAATTCTCCCATTTGGCCAGGACAAAAACCAGATGGATCACTGTGTCTTAGTATGGATGATCAAAACTTAAATGAAGTCTCTCCAGCTGTTACAGCTGTTGTTTCCAAAATCCCTAATCTAATTAATCTGTAAATCCCAAAGCAAAATAAGTTTCTACCATTGGCACCTGTTGGGTTTGAACATAACTATAAGCTTTAGAGAATGAGTTCAGCACTTCTGGAGGAGTGCTCCCAGGGTGGACACGCATCGGTACTGGACCCCGAACCTAAATTCTCCCGAGCGTTGCCATGTAAGAAATACAGCAGCAAATGAATTCCATGCCACTGAGCAGTCAGCACACCCCACCTCAACCCACCGCCGTAGCAACTAAACCAGCACCTGGATTTCAACTCCGCCCAGGGAGTATAAAAAGCAGGAAGTGAAATTAAAGTTTTAAATAAAACCAAAGTTACCAATGAATACTTCCAAGTGCTCGGAGCAGGAAAATGGAGCGTCCTATGGAAAACGCCAGCAGGAACCACTCCCGCATATTGCTGGTCAATCCAGGAGAGGGCAACAGACTCTAACACCATCTCGGAGGAGGTGAGTAAGTCTGGAGGTGTAACTAGCACGTGGGACTTATGTTTAGGAGTTGTATATGCGGTGACATGTATAACTTTGTTGGTAACCTTCATAAAACTGCTAAAGGACTTGTATGCGTTGGGTTCCTACGATTCCATGTGTTCCTATGGGCTCTAAATCCAGAAGAAACGGAGACAAGGTTGTTGAACTTGAGACTGTAGCCCAGAGCTGAACCCACTGGAGTGTAATTAACCGTAAATAGAACGAAAGGCTACGGTAGACAGCGCTTTGAAGTCTTGGCTTGGGCTGGTATTTGTGGGGGCTGGGTGACCCAGAGGCTCTTACCCCAGTTCACGCTGAGGGGGCCCCGCAGGCTGATGTGCTCCACCTGGCAGGTGTAGACGTCCCCGCGCCGGGGGCTCATCTCCAGCATCACCAGGATCTGGAAGGTCCAGTCTCCGTTCTGGAGCAGCTCCGTGGACACCACCCCGGCCGTCTGCTCCTGCCCGTTCTTCAGCCACTTGATCTCGATCCCCGAGGGGTAAAACCCCGTCACGGAGCAAACCAGAAGATGGGAGTGGGGCCCAGACCCCGATGTCGTGGGGGAAACTTTCACCTTGGGCTGAACTGGGGGGAGAGAGAGCTGGGAAAGGGTCTGGAGATGGACGGGGGCTCAGAGAGAACAGGGGCCCCTCCAGGGAAATATTCCCCCCCCCACATGTGCCCCGCACCTGCCTAGGGCGATGCCCCCCAGGGTGTGTGGAGTCCAGTCCCCCCAACCATACACACGGTGCCTTTCCAGGACAGGGCATCCGACCCCCCCAAGACACCTGGCAGCTGCCCGGGGCAGGGCACCCGGGATGTGTAAGGTCCCGTTCCCCGGGACACGCCCAGGACAGATGGGGCTCCCCGTGGTGTGTGGGGTCTGATTCCCTGGCCACCCCGTTCCCCCCTCACTGCCCTGGGGTGGGGCTGGTTCTCTCCTGCCCCCCGTTGCCCTGGGCAGGCTCCGGCAGGAAGGGCCCGAGGGGAGTCGCGTCCCGTCACCCCCATGGGGACAGAGCCGGGGACGGTCTGACCCTCGGGGTCCTGGGAGACGGGGTCTCAGCCAGGGACCAGGGGCTGCGCTGACCCCTGCCAGTGGGGACCCCGAGGGGGGAGGGGTGGGGTTGGGGGAGGGGAAAGTTCTGCCCCATCGCCCGGCCCCCCAGCCCAGGAAGGGGGGTAGGAGTCGCAGCAGCCGCCTGCCCCTAGGGGGGTCTGGGGGGGCGATGGGGGCTGAACCCCTCCGAGGGGCGGGGGGGCTGGGAAGGGGGAGGGGTCACCGGCCCCCCAGAGACTGACCCCGGGTGGGGCTCTGCTCCCTGCCGACAGGGGGCGCCGCAGCCAGATCGGGAGGGGGCGGGGGGAGGGAAAGGGGAGTTTCCCGCCCCAGCGCCTGCTGCCCCCCCCCGCTGTGGCGCGAGACGTTCGGTTCCCCCCGCCGGGGCGCGGGTGGCGGATCGCGCCCATAGAGAGGTGGAGGGCGCGGGGCAGGGCGTGTCCTGCTGCGGCCCCGCCCCTCATAGCCCCGCCCCTGGCCCCGCCCCCCGCTCATCTCTCCGGTCGACGCTGAACGGCTGCACCGCCCCGTAGTTGTGCCGGCACCGGTCCACCTCCCCCCGCTGCTGTGTCAGGAACGCCGTGTCCTTGTTCCAATACTCGGCTGTGCCCCGGCCCAGCTCCGTGTCCGCCACGTGCACCCCCAGCTCGCTGTCGAAGTGCACGAACGGCTGCCGGTCCCAGATGTAGCGCTCCAGGAACCGGACCCGCCCGGTGCCGTTGGTGTAGAGACAGTCGAGCTTTGACTGGAACAGGAAATGCTCTGGGGGGGGACGGGCCGGGCTCAGGCTCAGGACCCGCCCCTGCCCCGGGGCTCGGAGCTCAGCGGGGGGGGAACAACCCGAGCCCCGGGACCCCCCCAGCCCCGCCCTGGATCCACTGGGCGCCGCGGGAGCCCGCAGGTCTGAGGGGGGGGAATGACAGTGACGTGGGGAGACGTGGGGGAGGGGCGGGGGGCTGGGGGACACTGAGCGGGGGGGCGGGGCGGGGCAGGAGGAACAGCAGAGAATGGGGGTGGGGCACAGCCGGGGCGCGGGGAGACTGAGTCACGGGGGGCACAGCACACATGGGGGGGCGCAGGGGGGCGGGGAGCCAGGCCGGGGGCACTGACACGGGGGCTGGGGGCCGGTCGCTGTGGGGCAGGAGAGGGTCCCGGGGTCTGGCTCTGGAGCAGCCTGTTAATGTGGATTGACCCCAGGCTCCCCGGAGGGGGGGAAGGGTGTAAAAGGGAACGATTCTCTGCATTGGGTCTCACCCCCGTGGGAGGGGCCTGGTTCCCCCCATGGCCCCTCCCCCTGCACAGCCTGGGACCCCCCCAAACACCACACAGGGAGCCGGCGCTCATGGAGAAAAGACAGAGACCAACACACCCAGCACCGGCCCAGGACAGGGCTCCCCGGGTGTGTGGGGTCCAATCCCCGCCTCATACATCGGCTGTCTGCCTGGATGGGTCTCACCAGGGCATATGGGGCTGATCCTCCCTGATACACCCAGCGCCTGCCCAGGCTCCCCGGGGTGAGGAGGGTCTGATTCCCCCAATGCACCCGTGACCAGGATGGGGCTCCCAGGGCATGGGGGGTCTGAACCCCTTGATACACCCAGCGCCCGCCTGGCATGCGGCTCCCTGGGCATGTTTGTGGGATCCAATCCAACCTCACAGATACACACAGCACCAAACGGGGACATGATCCGCAGGATGTGTGGGGTCAGATCCCCCCCAGATACACCCAGCACAGGGCTCCCCAGGGCGCTGGGGTATGATCCCCCCCCAGATACACCCAGTGCCTGCCCAGGATGGAGCTTCCTGGGGCGTGTGGGTCTGATCACCCCCTCCCCCAGGATACACCCAGCGCCTGCCCAGGACGGGGCTCCCCGGGGCACTGGGGTCTCTGCTCACCTCGGGGCTCCGTGCAATGAGCCAGGTGGGTTCTCAGCACCGTTAGTGTCACTAGCAGAGCCCCAGCCCAGCGGCTCCCAGCCCCCAGGATCCGACCCGCCCCCATCGCTGCTCAGGAGGGAGAGATCTGGAAAGTCGTCGGGACCCCGCAGACTGAGACCTTCTCTGCCCAGCTTCGAGCACCAGCCCCAGGACGCTGCCCACGGCCCCGGGGATTGGGCACCCCCAGCCCAGGGGCCAGGCAGCATCGGGTCTGGGCAGCATCATCCGTTGCCAGGCAGAGCCGGCCCCAGCAGGGCTCGGTTCCATACTTCTCCCTCGTAGGGGGCAGAGCAGGGCCTGGGGTCGGGCTGCAGGACTCGCCCGGCGCCTGCCATGGCCCTGGGGCAGCTGGAGAGCGGGGCCAGCCCAGGGACCAGCCCCCACCAGAGCAGGGCCCCCAGCAATGGGCCTGGGACCCTCCGTCCCCTTCCCCTGGTGCCTCGACACCCTGCTGCGGGCTGGGGCAGGCCGGGTCTGTGGGGGGGTCTCTGGTTGTGGATAAATTTAGGCCCAGTGGAAGGTTCGGGGCTGGCCCCACAGGCAGAAGTTCTTGAGCTTCCCCCACCCCCACCTCCATGGGCCTGAGCTCTGCCCCCCGGACCCTGGTAGAGACGTTCAGTTTCCATGGGGCAGGCACAGCTCAGCCTCCCAGCTGCTCCCACCATCGATCTCCCTAAGGGGCATCTCTGGCCCCCCTGTCTCTGAGCCCCTCCCCCTCTCCGCTGCATCTCCCCCCCCCCCCCCGCCAGCTCCTGTGAGGCCCAGAGAAGTCAGTGACTGGCCCAGGGTCACACACTGTCTGTGGCAGGGCCGGAAATGACCCCAGGGCTCCTGGGTCCCAGGCTAGCCCCTATCCCGCCCCTCCAGCGCCCGGCCCCTCCTGCCGGGGGGCAGTGTGAACACCCAGCGCGTTAGCGGGGTGGGGGTACGGATGGCAGCGGGTTTGGGCAGGGGACACGGCTCAACACACCCACACAGGGCCCAGGACAGACCCCTATGGGAGGGGGTTTGGTCACTAACAGCAGGTCGGAGCCGGTGCCAGCAGAGGGGAAAGGCCCCATGTCTCCGTCCCCACCTCCTCAGCCAGTCCGTCCCCGCCCTGTGGCCTCATGGGTGATGGTCCCGTGTCCCAGTCTTCCATGGATGATGCCCCAAACCCCGTGTGTGGCCTGGTCTACACTTGTCCCGGCAGATCTCTGTGGCTCAGGGGTGTGACCCCCCCCTCCCGCACTGGAGAGCTGGGCCGGCCAAGTCCCCCATCTGCACCCAGCCGTGCTGCAGAGCAGGGTGTCTGGGGGTGGCGTGAGCGCCGTCTGGGGAGACTCCACCCAGTGGCGCCCCGTCCACACTGGGGACAATCCCCCACCCCCCCTGGCGGCAGTGAATCCACATCAGGGACAACCCCCCCGGCCCTCCCCCAGCGGCGCCGTGTCCACATCAGGAGCAGGCATCTGGCCGGGAATGTGCCGTGTGGTCAGCCCCAAATGCTTTAAAATCCTGCGACGAGGTACAAATAGCAGCTGTGGGGTTTATTTGCCTTCTGCTCTTTGAGCCCTTCGGGTGCCCGGGGGTCACAGTTTGAAGCTCTCCCCACAGCCCCAAGGGCTGGACACTCACTTTGTCTCTAAGATCGAGGCTGGAATCGTCCCAGACCCACGTGACTCCTGGAGCTGGGGCTTTAGGAAAACACAAGAATTATCCTGAGACTCGTGACACAATCCTGAGAGCCGGGAACACTGAATTTCTCCATCTCCTCTCGGCGAGGCTCCGCGCTGCTGCTCTGCCTGGTAACAGCCTGGTCGGCGCAGGGATTTCTGCCATTGGGTGCGGGCCCCTGCGCCGGGCTCCCCTGGCCAATGCTGGGCACTGCCCCCCAGCCCTGCCCCCCCCCCGAGTGTGACATGTGCCCCCCCCGGCCCCTTAGCACTGCCAGTCCCTCGCCCAGCCCAGTGTCCGGGGAGAGGAGATGGGCGCAGGATGGGGCGTCCCCATGGCCCAGCTGGCCCTGCTCACCCTGCTGGCCCTGCCGGGCGCCGGGGCAGTGACAGGTACGGGCGGGGCAGGGGCTGTGACGCCTGGGCCTGGGGGGGGGGCAGCTTGACCCCCATAGCGCCCGGCTCCCACCCCCAGGGAGGGGACAATGGGGGGCTCAGGGGCATGGGGAGAGCTGCAGGGAGGAGGGTCTCGTCCCATAGTAGGGAGGGGACGGGGTGGGCAGGGCGGGATGCGGGGGCTGATCTGGAACGGGTGGAAGGTGGGGGGTCTCACCCCTGTGTCAGGGAGGGGGGAGGGGAAGCCGGCACGGGGGCAGCAGAGGGATCGTGGGGAAGTGGCTGTGGTTTGGGTATGACACAGCCCTGCCCTAGGGGTACAGCCCCCCATTCCACACAGGGGAGATGGGGGAACGTTCCCCAAAGGGTCACTCCAGGGCCAGACCCTGCTGAGCAGTGAGAGTGTCTGTGCAGAGCAGGGAGCCCCTGGCCCTGCTCCCTGGCCTGTCCGCATTGTCCCCCCAGGACTCAGACCCACGGGGGGCTCTGTGGGGCACTGTCTCTCCTTGGCTAGTGGTGGTGGGTTCCCTGCTTGCAATCGCTGGGTGAGATCCTGCCGGGCGAGCTGGGATCCCTAGGACAGTGGCTCTCAAACTTTTGTATGGGTGGCCCCTTTCACACGGCAAGCTTCTGAGTGCGACCCCCCTTATAGATTAAAAATGTTTGTTTAGATATTTAACATCATTATAAATGCTAGAGGCAAAGTGGAGTTTGGGGTGGAGGTTGAGAGTTCGTGACCCCCCCCTTGTAATAAGCTCATGACACCCTGAGGGGTCCCGACCCCCAGTTTGAGAACCCCTGCCCTGGGATGTGGGTGCTGAAATCCCTTGGGCCCTGGGGAATCCCAGCCTCAGCCCTGAGCCAGCTTTAATGTCTCTGGCTGGGGAGTTCCCGGGCTCCCAGTGACCGGCCCCGGCGTGTGATTGTCGGGGGCCAGGGATTGAAATCGCCCCGAGAACCAGGTCATGGCTATGGCGGGACACAGAACGAGCCCCATGGACAGACGGGAGAATGAAATGTCCTGCAGCCGCAGCCCCAGCCCCAGCCCCAGCCCCCAACGCCCCCAGGAGCCGGTTTGGGCTGGGTCCCGTCCCCACTTGCCAGCTGAGCCGGGTTTGGTCTGGTCACTGCTTGGCTGGGAGACATGAATGGAAACCAGGCGCTGAGACCCCCTCCCCTGGGTGGGGGATCAGCCCCCCAGGTGGCCGGTGCTGACGCCCGTCTCCCCGCAGCGGAGAACATGCTCTCCCAGGTGGCCTTCTACCAGCGCACGGACCCAGCCCAGCGCGAGGCCGGGGAGTTCATGTTCGAGTTCGACCAGGACGAGATCTTCCACGTGGACCTGGAGAGGAAGGAGACCGTCTGGCGCCTGCCCGACTTCGGCAAGTTCACCAGCTTCGAGGCGCAGGGCGCCCTGGGCAACATCGCCGTGCTGAAGAAGAACATGGAGATCATGATCCAGAGGTCCAACCGCACGCGGGCCCAGAACGGTACGGGGGGGCACCTTCCCCGCCTGGGGCCTGAGCCCTCCCCCCACCTTCCCTGCCAGGGGCCTGGCCCCTTCCCCGCTTCCCCGGATCCCTCTCCCCACCTTCCTGAGCAGAGACCCCTCCCATCTCTCCCCTACCTTCCCCTCCTCGCACACCCACCCGGGCCTGATACCAGACCCCACCAGAGATTGAGAGTCTCCTCCCAGCTCCCCCCACAGCCCCTGGAGGGCTCCGGGGAGCCAGTCAGCTGGGCCAGGGCTGTGCAAGGCAGGGGCCCCGGGCAGTTCACACCCTCTGCCACGGTGTCCCTAGGCGTTGCTCTGGAACTGCTCCCCGAGAAGCCAGGCAGGACTCTGGGGAAGTCTCCTTTCTGTGAGCAGCCTGTCTGCAGGACACACAGCTCACACAGCTTCCACCTTCCTGGGTCTGACCTCGGAGCATTCAGCCTCCTCTGCCCCTCCGTGCGCTTCCCCCAGCGAGTCCGCCCAGGCGGGGTCCTGGGGAAGCCAGAGGGTCCTGCCCCCCAACTCCGCAGTCAGACGTGACTCTCAGCCAGCCAGTAAAACAGAGGTTTATTAGATGACAGGAACATGGTCTAACACAGAGCTTGCAGGTGCAGAGAACAGGACCCCTCAGCTGGGTCCATTTTGGGGGGCAGTGAGCCAGACAACCCCGTCTGCCCTTCACTCCATGTCCCGGCCAGCCCCAAACTGAAAACTCCCTCCAGCCCCTCCTCCTCTGGGCTTTGTCCCTTTCCCGGGCCAGGAGATCACCTGATTCCTTTTTTCTCCAACCCTTTAGCTCTCACCTTGCAGGGGGGAAGGGCCCAGGCCATCAGGTGCCAGGAAACAGGGTGTCGGCCATCCTCTGTGTCCAGACCCCTGCACACACCTGCCCTCTAGGGCTCTGCAATGATCATACACCCTTACCCCACCCCCTAGATACTTAAGAACTGCCTAGGGGAAACTGAGGCACCCCCACACTATTCAGAGGAAACATTAAGAACAGTCTCACTTCGTCACACCCTCCAGGCTGGTGCCCCAGGGCATCTCTTTGCCAAGGGCTGTTCCTTGCCCGTGCCCAGCCCCAGGCCCTGCCCCTGAGGGATTCTCTCGCCGGCCCCTGGTGCCCCATGAGCAGTCAGGGCAGGGAGCTGGGACGGCCCCGGTGACACCCCCACAGTCCTGGGGAGAGACCCCTGAGCTGGAGCGTGAGCACCAGGGACTGGCTGGCTCGGGGGGCAGGGAATGGGGCACGGGGCCTTTCCCCTCTAGGGGGTGCTGGCTCCAATCTGGTCCCAGGGCAGGGACTGGCTGGCTATGGGGCAGGCAATGGGACCCACTAACTCCTGTCTCCCCAGTGCCCCCTGAGGTGACCGTGTTCCCCGAAGATCCCGTGGAGCTGGGGGAGCCCAACGTCCTGATCTGCTTCGTGGACAAGTTCTCCCCACCCGTGCTCAGCATGACGTGGCTGAAGAACGGGCAGGAGGTGATGGGGGGCGTCTCCGAGACCGACTTCTACCCCCGCCAGGACAACTCCTTCCGCAAGTTCTCCTACCTGCCCTTCCTCCCCAGCCAGGGCGACTTCTACGACTGCCGGGTGGAGCACTGGGGGCTGCCCGAGCCCTTCACAAAGCACTGGGGTAAGGCTGGGATGCCCGGGAACCCCATGGGGCACAGGGCTGGGAGCCAGGATGCCTGGGTTCTGTCCTGGCTCTGGGAGGGGAGTGGGGGCTAGTGGGTCAGAGCAGGGGCAGGGCTGGGAGCCAGGACTCCTGGGTTCTATCCCAGCTCTGGGAGGGAAGGTAGAGAACAGCCCCCCTCACTCAGTGCCCTGTCCCTCTCCCCCTCTCTCCAGAAGCCCAGATGCCCACCCCCGTCCCCGAGACCACCGAGACCCTGGTGTGCGCCCTGGGCCTGGCCGTGGGCATCATCGGTATCATCGCGGGCACCATCCTCATCATCAAGGGCATGAAGATGAACGCCGCCCGCAACCCGCGGGGCCCCTTGTGAGTAGCCGGTGCCCGGGGAGGGCACCCGCTGCACCCGCAGCCCCTGGGCCCACACAGCACTCCCCGGGGAGACCCCCACCTGTTGTGTGTCCCCCAGCCAGCCACAGCCCCATAGCCCATCCAGCACCCACTGGGGAGACCCACGCACCCGCTGTGCTCCTCCCAGCCAGCACCCCCCTGTGTCACAGGGAAACTCCCGGGCAGTGCTGGGAAGTGGCCCCGATCCCTGCCAGCTTCGTGTTGGGGCCCAGAGCTCCTGGTAACTGACCCTCTTTGCCTTTCAGATAAACGCGGGGAGGAGTCGGCGCCCCTGAATCCCCCAGGTGCCTTCGTGAGACCGACTCACACTGCCCCCCCGCTGTCCCCAGTGTCCCTGCTCCGTGCCCGTTGGTGCCAGCTGCTGTACCCCGACCCCGTAACCGTGACAAGCCAACCCGCTAGAGACTCACCGGGGAGCCGGCCCCTCGGACTTCCCTCACCCACCACGCTGCCGGGCTTGGGAGGGGGCACCTATCCAGGGAGAGGGCTGCTGCCCCGTGGGGCTGGGAATGGGGATCGCCCCTTGTCGGGGGCAGCAGGGCCCACGGGGCTGATCCAAACCCCATTGCCATCGTGGGGAAGGTTTCTCTTGACTCCAGTGGGCGCTGGATTGGGCCCCGAGCCTGGCCCCTATTGGGCTGCTGTCAGTCACCCCGGGTAAAGCCCCTCCAGCCATTACCCAGAAGGCTTTGGGCCAGATTCGGCCATTCCCAGTCAATGGGGTCCCTGTGGGATGGGATCAGGCCCATGGCTGGGGGTGGGGCAGCCCCAGTGCCCGGCTAAAGGCCCCATGGCACCTGTGTGCGGCTCCCCTGGGTCCAAGGGCCCAGCGCGGGGTCTGTGTGGGAAGGGCCCAGTCCCTGTATAGCCCCCGCCCCGTGTGTGTCCACAGCCCGGCCGCCCCCCATCTCGCTCTGCAGCTTTGCGAACAGCCATAAAATGGGTTTTGGGGACGTTTTTTATCATGATTTTAAATCTGGTCAGTCTGGGCCGTGCCCGCGGCAGCCTGTGTTAGCCCAGCCCAGCCGCAGTCGGTCCAGGGGCCCCGGGTTATAGCGGGAGTTAAGGGCATTTGGTAGAAGGGCTAAGGAAGGGGCCAGGACTCCTGGGTTCTGTCCCGGCTCTGGGTGGGGAGTGGGGGCTAGTGGGGGAGAACTGGGAGTCAGGATTCGGGGGGTCGATTCCCGTTGCTGACACGGACTTGCTGCGAGTTGTGATGCACCCTATTCCTGTTTCCCCTTGTGTGACAAATGGCCAGTCTCCTCCTGCCATGGTGGTGGGGGCTCTGGGGCTGAGGGATGGTCCCTGAAGAGCTTTGAGATCGTCCCATGGCCGAGAGCCCTGGAGAAGGGCAGGACTCATGGGCCAGGGTCCCCCGGGACTGAACCCCGCAGGGCGAGCGGCTGCAGAGAGATGCTGGCCTGTCTAGGTGCTGCGGTGACGTCTCCCAGGCTGGGGTCACTGTGATGCGAAAGGCAGATCCCCCCCCCACCCCAAACACGGCACTGAGCCCCCAACCCAGCGCTTCCTTGCACCCCTGCACTGGCACCTGCGGGGAGACCCCTGTGATGGTTCCCCCCTCCCGCCCCATGGTGCCACTTGGAAGTGGGGCACCACTGAGCCCACCTGACTCACCAGCGAGGGCTCCCTTTACACCGTACTGCTCTGCAGCCTGCCAAGCCCCCCCCCCCCCCCCCCCGGCTTCAGCCTGCACGTTACCAGCACACACAGAGGTAGGGACACCCCCAGCTGCAGCTTCACACAGATGCTGAGATCAGCTCTGCATGGCAAGGCTCAGCTAAGGAACTGCCCGGTACTCAAGTGCACACCCCCCTCTAGAGGGTAAACCCCAAATTATACCGTCTTGCACTGCACAGAGATGGGTACAGCATAAGCTCATGAAATTCACCCCCTCCCTCAGTGTGGAGAGGAATATGCACAGCCTTCTGCCCCCGGTTATGATTTTCACACCCTGGGTTTAGACAAAACAAAAACAAGTTTACCAAACTTAACCCCCTCCGCATGTGATTTATTTCTAATAGATGCTTGGGATTGTTCAAACTGGTCAGCTAGAGTAGCCAGTTCATAGACAGTTTTCATCTTTTTCTCCCACAAATGCTGTTTTACATCGTCATTACTCAGACTCAGGAAATGCTCCGGAGCAACATGATCAGCCATTTCTGCAGAGCTTGTAACACCTTTTCCCCCTTGCCCATCACATCTCTCATCTGCTTCCACAGGCCACATTACTCATTCCAGCCCCTCTCTTCAGGCTTCTGAAGTTTACTCAATCTGCTTCAAGTGTGAAAGTGTTTTAAAACCATTTCCTTGAATTTACCATAATCTGCAGCATCACCAATAGGCATCTTACTGAATCTGTCCAGAGCTTTCCCAGACAACTTTGCAACCAACATGGGCATCTTTTGGTCTTCAGGAATCTCATGGAGCACATACAGCCTCTCAAGGTGATGAAATATTCAGCAATGTCCCCTGTCTCGCTGTATGCAGGACACAACCGCTCCCATTGGTGGATTTTTGGAGCGGTGGGACCCGTGGTGTGTCTCTGTGGGGCGCTGGTTCCGCCCCTCTATCAAGTCCAGTTCATGCTTCCTCTCTCTTTCCTTCTCCTCCATGGCGAGCTTCTGGGCCTCGATTTCCTTGTCAGCCTCTATCGGTCTCAGTTCCAGGGCGTTCTGGTGCGCAGCCTCTTGTCCGGCATCTCTGCTTCTGTGGTTCTTTGCTCTGCTGCTTCTCCTGCATTGATCTCCAGCTGCTTTAATTCCATTTGCCTTTTGCTCCCTCCATCTCTCCCCTCCCCACTACCCGCCTATCCCTCCCCCTTGGCTGTCCCTCACCATCCCTCGCTCAGCGCGTCGTCCCCCTGCCTGGCTTGGTTACTTACCCTGCTGCCTGCCCCCTTCCCCACCCCACCCTCTGCCCTCCCCTCTCCCTGCCCCCACCCTCACGGGGCAGCCATGTGTCCGTGGGAAACACCTTGAGCTCTGTGGACCAGTGACTGACCCGGCTTCCAGCCCATGGGGAACCGCGGCCAGTGGGAGCTGCGGGGGGCGGGGCCAGAGCTGCCGGGCCCCGCCCCCACAGTCGGGCTGGGGGGAGCCGCAGGCAGCCCCTCAGCCCAGGGAGCAGCAGGCGTCTGTCACTGTCAGACAGACACAGACGGGGTGGGGGCTGGGACAGACAGATGGGGGCCGGGGGAGCCGGAGCAGCGATGGGCACCCTGGGGTTGGCATTAAATACCGACTACAGAGGGGGCTTCCTGGGGGGGCGCTATAGCAACCCCCCCCCACCACAGAGCAGATCTGGGCTGCAGCTAGCTCCATCCATCACTCCCCCCCGCCCCACAGAGACCCACAAAACCCTCTGCGCCCCCCCCTCGAGAAACCCCCACCGGCCCCTGTGCCCCCGTCACTCCTCTCCAGAGAGCGCCCCCCCTTTATGCCTCCAGAGACAGCTCCCCTCCCCCCTGCTCCCTACCATCTCACTGTCACGGACTCACATATCATGCCCACTCTTGGCCCCGTGCGGTCCGTGGGGGGTGCCCCTTTCAGTGAGACAGCCCTTCTCCCGGGGGTCTACTCTCTCTTGGGGTTAAGCCCCTCCATCTCCTGGAGCTGCACCGCTCTGAGCCTTAGCACCCCTGTCTCTCACCATGGGCCCCCTCAGGGAGTCACCTCGCTCTGGACCCCCGGGGCCTCCACCCCCCAAAGGGGACGACGCAGCCCATTGTCGTCCCGCTGGCCAGACCTGGCTGGGCCTCCTGAGCTGGGCCTCTGGGTCACCGGTCACCAGGTCACCAGTCGCTGGGGTCTCCATTCTCCACGCCAGTGGTTGGGGTCCCAAGTTCCCTCGATGGTCCTCTGTAACAATAAACTCCCTCTCCCATCACCTCCGTAAACCCGTAGCACCGAGGGAAACTGAGTCCCACCCCCTCTGCATGCAACCCATTCACAAAACCAAGAAAATCCCCCCACAGGAAACAAGGAAAAGCAAGAAACTCCCCCACTTCATCACACTCCCCCTTTGCCTTCCCCCTCCCCCCCAGCCCTTTGGCCCCCGTGACCAGTGGGAGCTGCCCCTGAGGCAGGGCGCCTGCTTGCAGACTCAGACCTGCCTGGTGCCTGCACAGCACGGGGAGGGGGAGCCACAGGTGAGCAAGCCCCAGTCCTCAACATCATCACAGCCACAGCCATTCTCTGTTTGGGGATTTCATTTCCCCGGGGCGAGTAATTCTAGCTGCTCTTCCCTTCCAGACAGCTGGTGGCTTTTCCCGTAAGAAACCGCACACCTGCTTTGCAAAGACGTCCATGCATCCCTGTTCACTTGCCAGGTGTCTTTTCTGGTTGTTCATTTATTTTGGTAACTCAGTTTCAGAGGCAGTTTTAAAAGTCCCTTGAATTGTACCTGGTTTTTGCCCCACTGGTCCAAAGGCACGTGGAAGAGGTGCAGACTTTTATTTCTGTGGCCGAACCCACCCGATGCGGAAATGTGAGTGTCGGAGCTAGGAAAGCTCTGCCAGGGTAAGGGACCCTTCAGGACATTGTCCTCAAGTCATTCCTTCTTCTGGGCATCCCACTCTATTGTTCCCTCCTGCAGTGACAGTGATCAGTGTCTCCACCCACGGGGGAGACGGTTTATTTTTTCTAAAAGCAGTTATTTTATTTACTTTATTTTATTTTAAGAATTTAGAGGCCACACACAAGACAAAGAAAATAACCAGTGACTTCTGTCACGGAGTGTGCGGGAGTCCAGGCCCTGCACCCCTCTTCCTGGGATTCACTGAGACTCTCAGCCAGCCAGTAAAACAGAAGGTTTATTGGACAACAGGAACACCGTCCAAAACAGAGCTTGTGGGTACACCCAGGACCCCTCAGTCAAGTCCTTCTGGGGGAGCAGGGAGCTTAGACCCCAGCCCTGGGGTTCCCTGTGTTCCTCCACCCAGCCCCAAACTGAAACTAAACCCACCGAGCAGGTTCCCTGCTGCAGCCTCTGTCCACATTCCTGGGCAGAGGTGTTACCTCCCCCTCCCCCTCCTGGCTCAGGTGACAGGCTCTCAGGTCTCCCGTCCCCAGGGCACATTCCCAGGTCAACACTCCCCCCTCCCTGCTGCGTCACATCGTCACACCTACTGATAACATCCTCTTTTTGCTCCACAATGTGCATCCACCAATGTGATCTATGCCATCATGTGCCAGCAATGCCCCTCTGCCATGTACATTGGTCAAACTGGACAGTCTCTACGTAAAAGAATAAATGGACACAAATCAGATGTCAAGAATTATAACATTCAAAAACCAGTCGGAGAACACTTCAATCTCTCTGGTCACGCGATTACAGACATGAAAGTTGCGATATTACAACAGAAAAACTTCAAAACCAGACTCCAGCGAGAGACTGCTGAATTGGAATTCATTTGCAAATTGGATACAATTAACTTAGGCTTGAATAGAGACTGGGAGTGGCTAAGTCATTATGCAAGGTAACCTATTTCCCCTTGTTTTTTCCTACCCCCCCCGCCCATCAGACGTTCTTGTTAAACCCTGGATTTGTGCTGGAAATGGCCCACCTTGATTATCATGCACATTGTAAGGAGAGTGATCACTTTAGATAAGCTATTACCAGCAGGAGAGTGGGGTGGGGGGAGAGAAAACCTTTTGTAGTGGTAAATACCCATTTTTTCATGCTTTGTGTGTATAAAAAGATCTTCGATACTTTCCACAGTATGCATCCGATGAAGTGAGCTGTAGCTCACGAAAGCTCATGCTCAAATAAATTGGTTAGTCTCTAAGGTGCCACAAGTACTCCTTTTCTTTTTACAATGTGCATTAGCTCTTGAATCCGGTTATTCACTGTCGTCATTTTCTCAGTAGCTTCTTCAAGTTGTCGGGCAGATTCACTTTATTTAATCACTTGCATTTCAAGCTCGTCAGTTCTCCATGTCAGCTCTTCTTTGGTTTTAGTTAGTTCAACAGTAACTTTCCCCAGTTTTTCTTCAAGCCAAGCAGTCGCTTCCTGTGGGTCTTCTAGAGATCCAATATACCTGCGACCTCCTTCTGCCTGCTTCTTAATATCAGGGACATCATCTTGCAGAGAATCAGTAATGCCCTCAAGAGCAGTACACTTTTCGGGATCTCCATTGTCACCTCCTTCCAGCATTCCAGCTCTTTCATTACAGTGGGAATTCTTCACCTCCTGTTCTTCATCCAGGTTTCTGGCACATTCATTTACCAAATCCTCGTAGATTTCCAAGCGTTGTTCAGAATCTTCTTCCAGCAACTCTGGATCCTGAGAAAGGCATTGCTTGAAAACTGTTTCCCGTTGAGCAAAATACGGAGTAAATTCTTGTGCGCCTTCTTCATGAATTTTTAATTCCAAGATTAATTTATCTTTGCTCTCATTGATCAGCTTGCTTTCCAAGTCTTCTATTGGAGTTAGCAGTCTCAGATACTCTTCTTTTCCAAGAATTACTTTCTTTTCCTCCTCCTCATTTGCCGTCTCTTTTGCCAGATCATGCTCTTCATGTGTGTCATTGTTATTCACAGTTAAATGCTCATCGTCTTCTATCACATCTTCCAGGCTCCTGTCCCAAAGTACAGGGGCTCTTCTTCTTGCTACCTGCATTTTCGTGTCAGCGTTATTTACGAGAGACGCGTTTCGTCATATGCAGCACCACACTGGCTGATGTTTACCATCCGATAAAGCTTCCCTTTTCCCCTGAAAAAGGCTTGATGGAAGCGAGTGTCCCGAAATGGTACGTGCAGCTGCAGCTTTGGCTGTTGACTGTTCTTGAGTGCATGGGGGCATTTGCCTAGGATCAGTAGAGAAGTGTTAATATTTCCACTCTCTTTCAATCTATCACCCTCATTGCGCGTCTTGGAACGTCTTTCTGAGCCAGCAAGACCACAGAGCGCCACTTCACGGACTCGGGTTACAGCAGGAGCTTCACGATCTTCCATCTTTAGCCTTTGAACAGTGGATACGCTGCGACTTCTACGGGAGTGAGGATCCCGCTTGCTGCAAGCAACACTCTGGTGCTTCAGCCCGAGCTGCAGAAGCTGAAAAACTGCTTTTGAATCCGAAATCTGAATCCACGGCAGATCTTTCACATCAGAGCAGCCTCTGACGTCTTGGGCAAGACACGGCACCCTTCTTTTCTGGTCATTTGACCCTGGGAGCAACACGTGGTAAACGCACTCGTTGTCAAGCTCACAAAAGGACACCCAGACAGAAGACGTCCTGTCACTTGCCACGCTCGCCCACGGTCGGTGGTTCAGGGTCTTTTCTGGGTTCTTCCAAGTCTGCAGATGATTCGGAAGTTTTGCTGTGAGTGTTGGTGCTGTTTTGAGAGTCTACCTCTTTCGCTGGGCGAAGGATTGAATGTTTCACAGCAATGTCTTCTCTCACTGGTCGTTAGTCGGCCTTATATCATCTCTACGGCCAAGGGGTGTGAAGTCCATATCTGGACACACTTTGCCATCTCCCACAGGGGTGAACCCTGCAGCCACTCTGCCTCTACGCTTGTTCTCTGTCCGCGCCCCCTACCAGCCCCTCTGGCCTCCCTGGGATCCCCCCTCCCGTTACTCCCGCTGGGTCTCTCTTCTTTCGCCAGAGCTTCTCGTGGAGGAAAGTCTGTCATGGCAGCTTCTTCGCTCTGTCATGTATTTAATTGTGATGTGTTTTTTAAGCGTTAATTAATGTACTAGGGGAGTCCCCCTTCGGCCCAGCACTAGACACCATGTTCTACCCTCTGGGCCCGAGGGGAAACGCCCGGCCGGGTCCGTGTCCGGCAGCGGGAGGAGCTGGAACGAGATCCCAGGGGCTGAGAACGGCGGGGGAGGGGGACGCAGGCAGGTCACTAAGGGGCTAGAGGCCCCGATCCTGCAAACGTGCCGAGCTATGAGCTGGTGAGCGACCCCCTGGATTATGTGAGAAGCCGCGTGTGCTGATGTGCTCTGCTGGTTTGAGGTCAAACTGAGCCCCCCTCCCATGCTGCGTTTCCCCCCCACACCCACCCCAGCAAGGTCCCCCCAGCTGGGCCCCGGCGGCCCCATCGCCATAGGGCTTAGAGCTCCCCCAGCTCTCCAGTGCTGCCCCTGTCCCAGCGTTGGGGGGCGCAGGGGGCTCCCTGGAGGAGAGGGGCCGACCGGCCGAGGAGCTGGGCTCAGAGGTGTCCAGGCAGGCGCCCGGAGCTGGTTGCGGTAGCAGCCCGGGGAGGGGCGTTTTTAACGGGTGTGAAATGTGAATGTTGATGGTCTCTGTTTTGGGGGGTTACGGGCCTGGGGCCAGGGGATCCCCGGAATCGCCCGAGCCAGTGCTCTTGGGGGTGCTGTCCTGGGTCTCTGAAACATCCCCCGGGTTCTGCTCAGCCAGCCTGGCCTCCTGCGTAACTCGGCCCTGGGGATTTCAGCCGGGATCCCTGCGTCCGGCCTCGCCCGGAGCTTGTCCTGACGGGCTGTACGTCCGCCCGGCTACGGCCCAGGCTGGCCCCCCCAGACCGGCTGTGACTCGAGGTCGCTCCATGAGTCAGTCCCGAGTGACCCCGCCTGGGGACCCGGCCCTCCATAGCCAGGCCCTACAGCCGCCTGGCACTGCCCTAGGACCCGGCCTGCCCCCTGCTCAGCCTGGCCCCACCAAGGCCCCCCTACCATGGGACCCTGCCCTCTCTGACAGGTGTGGAGGTGGGGGAGCAGGGCTGTAGTTCCCCCTGGGGTCCCCCCATGTGTCTCCTGCCCTGGGGGAGTGTCTGTCCCTTGCAAATGCCCAGCTCTAAAGACAAGATCTTGTGGTGGTGGCAGCTGTTGCTGGGTGGGCACGAGCTGGGTGGGCAGGGGGGAGAGGGCCTGACCCCGCCCCAGGGGGAGCAGCTGGTGTTTGCAGAGCCCCTGGATTCCCCCCACTGCTGCTCACACCCTGTCCTGCTCTCTGGAGCCCCGTGGGGCAGGCTGTCGGCTCTGGGATGGGATTCGCTACGTGTCACGGAGTCCCCGGGCGATGCTCTGGACCTGCTCCCCACAAAGCCAGGCAGGACTCTGGGGAAGTCTCCTCTCTGGGAGCAGCCTGTCTGCAGGACACACAGCTCCCCCGGCTCCACCTTCCTGGGTCTGACCTCGGAGCATTCAGCATCCCCTGCCCCACCATGCGCTTCCCGCAGTGAGTCCGCCCAGGCGGGGTCCTGGGGAAGCCAGAGGGTCCTGCCCCCCAACTCCGCAGTCAGACGGGACTCTCAGCCAGCCAGTAAAACAGAGGTTTATTAGACGACAGGAACATGGTCTAACACAGAGCTTGTAGGTGCAGAGAATGGGACCCCTCAGCTTGGTCCATTTTGGGGGGCAGTGAGCCAGACAACCACGTCTGCCCTTCACTCCATGTCCCCAGCCAGCCCCAAACTGAAACTCCCTCCAGCCTCTCCTCCTCTGGGCTTTGTCCCTTTCCGGGGCCAGGAGGGCACCGGATTCCTTTGTTCTCCAGCCCTTTAGCTCTCACCTCGCAGGGGGGAAGGGCCCAGGGCATCAGTGGCCAGGAGACAGAGTGTCGCCATTTCTGTACCCTGGCCCTTTGCTCTGCAACAATTACACCCCCTTATCCCACCCCCTAGAGACTTAAGAACTGCCTAGGGGAAACTGAGGCACCCCTATAGTATTCAGAGGAAACATTAAGAACAGTCCCGCTTCGTCACACTATGGGTCTGTGCCGGGCTGGGATGGGGCAGGAGGATCCCTTGGCCTGGGGTCCCTGCAGGGAGCAGCATTTTCTGACGCCGTGGGGACAGGGAGCGACCCGTGTCTGTCTCTGAGAGCGTCACGGGGGGGCGCTCCGTTCACCCCCGCAGCAGCACCCTCTCCATAGAGCTCGGGGGGGCGGGGAGCAGGAACATGGGGTGGGGTGGGGGGAATCCAGCGGGGGAAGCACAGGATGGCCTTGATTTCTTGGGAAGTGCCTCACCCATGAGGGAGGGGACGTGTCCGACAGACCCCCAAACACACACACACAGAACCCGCCCACAGGAAACTGTCCTAGCTCTGCGAGGGGAGCGGGGTCTAGTGCGGGGGGCGGGGAACCAGGACTCCTGGGTTCTATCACAGTTCTGTGGCTTCTGACAAGTCGCTTGCCCTCAGTGTCCCCCTCTGTACCGTGGGGTGAGGACACCGACCGGGGCTGCATTTCACTCGTAGTTTATTCCTCTCCAGTGCAGGTGTGGGGCTGGGCCAGGTCCCCGATGCCGGCCAGGCTGCAGGCCCGGGTGGTTTTGGGTGGAAAGTCCCTGGCAACGAAATAACGCCCGCCCATGGGACCCTGGTGTCTCACTTACGCACCAACAAGCAGGACGCTGGGCCGGGGTTAGCACCTCCGGGGCTCGGCCAGGGGCAGCGCGGCACCGACCCGGCATCACCGGGCGCCGGGCAGAGTCGGGCCGGGGAGCAGAGCGTGTTGGATGCTGCTGGGGCCCGGGGCTAGGGGCTCAGAACCATCCCTAGGGGCGGGGGGGAGTGAAACCAGGTGAGGGGGAAAAGCAGACGTCAGTCTGTCTGTCTGTCCACCCACAGGCGGACGGGGTGTGAAACGACGTAGGGAGTTAACCCTTTCGGGGTCGCGGGGCCTGAGAAATGTCTCCACTGGGCTGTGAGCAATTGCACGGGGACTTTCTGCTGACACCGGATTGACGGCCCTGGACTGCAAAGGCCCCATGTCCTGGCCCTGGCCCCCTGAGCCAGCCAGTCCCTCCCCCCACATCCCGGCCCTTCAGCGCAGCCCTGTCCACTTGCCCTCCCAGACGGAGCCTGTGCAGGGAAAGCCCGGTGGGGCCGCGCTCTAGGGCTGGAGTCTGCAGGGGCCTGTACTCAGAGCTGGGCTGGAAACCAGGAGCTCTGCGGCTGCCTCTCCCCTGGGAAAGGGGCTTGGGGCCCCTGCCCCCCACGGCCTCCTCCCTGCTGCCCCCACCCCTGGGGAAGGAACCGGTCTGCACTGGCACTGGGAACCCACAGCCTCCCCCAGGGGTCACCCCCACCCCCAGAGCCCCCCTCTGGGGTCCTCCCCCTCCCTCCCTCCCTCCCGTCAGATCCGGCCCTGCCCAGGGCCCTCCCCAGCACAACAACCCTGATCCCTCCAGCCGCTAAATGGCCCCATGGTGTGTCTGGGGAGTCCCCTCCCCCAGGGCAGCTGCTCTGTGCCCTGCGTCCCGCTCCCCCCAGCCAGAGCCCAGCGTGCCCAGTGGCCCCAGCCCTGTCCCAGCCCCGGGGGAGCAGTGAGCACGGAGCCGGGGGGGGGCTGGGGTGGTTTATTAGGGTGCAGCAGTTCTAACAGCGCCCGGCCTCGGTCCGGCTTCCCCCCGGGCTGTGGAGCAGCGTCCCCCAAAGGTTCCCCGAGGGCCGCGGGGTCAGCGAGAGGGAACGTGGGGCTGGGCTGGGGCAGGGAAAGGGTTAACGCAGGAGGGGTCGCCCCCGGAGCAGACCCTGTGGGGACTGAGGGGCAGGGACGGGTCCCCAGGCGGGGGCAGCGCGGGCTGGAGCCGGGCAGAGCGCGGGGAGCAGACGGTGATGGGAAGGGACCGGCCCCAGGTTCTGCATTCTCCGGGCTGAGCGAGGGGCTGGGAGAGACGGATGGAAACTCCTGCTGGCCGGGGGTCCGACGCCCAGGATCTAACTCAGGAGCCCTGCAGGGAGAGGGGAGAGAAATCAGCCCCTGGCCGTGGGGCTAGCGGGAGGGATGGGGGATTTTCTCTGCCAGGCCCCAGGGCGCCCCCAGGGACTCTGCCCGGCAGCCGCAGGACTGGGCGATGCTCGGCAGGACCCAGGACCCTCTGCCCCCGGGAGCAGCTCGGGGATCGGCCTGAACGGGGACCGAGAGAGCTGCAGACTCCTCCTCCGTGGTGCCAACGCCCCATTGCCCAGCTGCCCCGGTGCTGAGCCGGGCGGGTGTCATGGGCCGAGGGGCAGAACAGCGGCCCCACGGGTGTCCCAGGCAGCCTGTGGTCAGTGTGGGGGGAGGCGGGTTTAACAGGGGGAGGGGAATTGAAATTACCTGCAGGTTGGGGAATGGGGCGCCCTGAAAAACAAAGAGAGACATGGTCAAAGCCGTGGGCAGGGGTAGCCGGATCCTAGGGGTCAGAGCTCCAGCCCCCGCCCCACGGCATGGAACGCCCCTCACTAGGACCCCAGCCCCCATCTAACCCCCAGACCTGGGGTTCCCCCCCAGTCTGTTATTACAGTATTGTAAATCCCTGCCCCAGGATCCCTGCCTCGGGGGAGGGGACGGGAAAGGCTTTGAGCGCAGGGTAGGGGCAGCTCCCCGCACTGCGAGGTGCCGGGGTCTCTGTCCCACCCCGGGGCCTCGGCTGGGGGAGGGGAGAGTGGGAGCTCCCAGCTTGGCCCCGGGGCCCCCGACTGAGATCGCCCCATGGCCCCTGCTCTGTCCCTGCCCTAAGGGGCGGGGGGGGGGGAGATCTGACCCAGCCCCAGGAGATTAGAAGCTGGGAGGCCCCTGCCAGACTCTGAGCAGCCCCTGCTGCGGGGTGGGGAGGAGCCTGCAGCCAGGCCCACATCCCCCCACAGAGAAACCCTGGTGCCCCGCCCCCGCCCGGAGCCATTCACCTTTCTTATTCTTCAGGTAGATGAGGAGTCCTGGCACCAGGAAGATCAGCCCCAGCACGAAGCCCCCGACGCCCGTCAGCATCTTGCTCCTGGCAGCATCAGACTGTGCCTCTGTGAGACAGGGAAAGGGGAACGGGCAGCCGGGTCAGAGCCAGAGGCCTCCGGGCCAGGCTCCCGTCAGCACCAGGGACCAGCGCCAGCCGGGGCAGAGCCTGGGGCCAGAGCCCGCAGGTGCAGCTGTGGGACATCAGGGCTCCTCCCGGTCTGTGATCATCAGAGATCGGGCTCAGGCTCTGCAGCGCGAGGTCTGACATCCTGCCCATTGCCAGCATGAACTCGTCTAGCCCTGGATACTCCTGTGAGCCACAGAAATGGCCAACCCCTTTGTGAACCTTGCTCAGCTCTTGGGTCCGTTATATCCCGTGGCTGTTAGTTCCACAGGGTAACTACACAGTGTGTGAAAAAAGTCCTTGCTTTTCCCAGGTGTGAATTTGCCCCCTCCATCGAGTGTCCCCTTGTCCTCGTGCTGTGAGACAGGGAGAACAGGAGTTCCCAGCCCAGGTCAATAGATTTGGGTTAGCAGGGCTCATACAAGTGCTCTAAAAATTGTGAGTAGGGTCGATGCTTTTGCTAAACACAAGCATAAATGTAAAAATCTGGATGTAACTGTTAAAATTTTATAAGAAAATTTCCCCCCCATAAAAGCAGTGTCCTTTTCCAAATCAGGCCAAACCTTATAGTGCTAAAACCATTGAACCTCTGCTGCAACAAGAAATCATTTGTGCGTGTACTTCCATGTGCAATTCTCCCATTTGGCCAGGACAAAAACCAGATGGATCATGGCGTCTTCGTACGGATGATCAAAACTTAAATGAAGTCTCTCCAGCTGTTACAGCTGTTGTTTCCAAAATCCCTAATCTAATTAATCTGTGAATCCCAAAGCAAAATAAGTTTCTACCATTGGCACCTGTTGGGTTTGACTATAACTATAAGCTTTAGAGAATGAGTTCAGCACTTCTGGAGGAGTGCTCGCAGGGTGGACACGCATCGGTACTGGACCCCGAAACTAAATTCTCCCGAGCGTTGCCATGTAAGAAATACAGCAGCAAATGAATTCCATGCCACTGAGCAGTCAGCACACCCCACCTCAACCCACCGCCGTAGCAACTAAACCAGCACCCTGGATTTCAACTCCGCCGAGGGAGTATAAAAAGCAGGAAGTGAAATTAAAGTTTCAAATAAAACCAAAGTTACCAATGAATACTTCCAAGTGCTCGGAGCAGGAAAATGGAGCGTCCTACGGAAAATGCCAGCAGGAACCACTCCCGCATATTGATGGTCAATCCAGGAGAGGGCAACAGACTCTAACACCATCTCGGAGGAGGTGAGTAAGTCTGGAGGTGTAACTAGCACGTGGGACTTATGTTTAGGACTTGTATATGCGGTGACATGTATAACTTTGTTGGTAACTTTCATAAAACTGCTAAAGGACTTGTATGCGTTGGGTTCCTACGATTCCATGTGTTCCTACGGGCTCTAAATCCAGAAGAAACAGAGACAACGTTGTGGAACTTGAGACTGTAGCCCAGAGCTGAACCCACTGGAGTGTAATTAACCGTAAATAGAACGAAAGGCTACGGTAGACAGCGCTTTGAAGTCTTGGCTTGGGCTGGTATTTGTGGGGGCTGGGTGACCCAGAGGCTCTTACCCCAGTTCACGCTGAGGGGGCCCCGCAGGCTGATGTGCTCCACCTGGCAGGTGTAGACGTCCCCGCGCCGGGGGCTCATCTCCAGCATCACCAGGATCTGGAAGGTCCAGTCTCCGTTCTGGAGCAGCTCCGTGGACACCACCCCGGCCGTCTGCTCCTGCCCGTTCTTCAGCCACTTGATCTCGATCCCCGAGGGGTAAAACCCCGTCACGGAGCAAACCAGCAGGTGGGAGTGGGGCCCAGACCCCGATGTCGTGGGGGAAACTTTCACCTTGGGCTGAACTGGGGGGAGAGAGAGCGAGAGCTGGGAAAGGGTCTGGAGATGGACGGAGGCTCAGAGAGAACAGGGGCCCCTCCAGGGAAATATTCCCCCCCCACACACACGTGCCCAGCACCTGCCTAGGGCGATGCTCCCCAGGGTGTGTGGAGTCCAATCCCCCCAACCGTACACACGGCGCCTTTCCAGGACAGGGCATCCGACCCCCCCAAGACACCTGGCAGGTGCCTGGGGCAGGGCACCCGGGATGTGTAAGGTCCCGTTCCCCGGGACACGCCCAGGACAGATGGGGCTCCCCGTGGTGTGTGGGGTCTGATTCCCTGGCCACCCCGTTCCCCCCTCACTGGCCTGGGGTGGGGCTGGTTCTCTCCTGCCCCCCGTTGCCCTGGGCAGGCTCCGGCAGGAAGGGCCCGAGGGGAGTCGCGTCTCGTCACCCCCATGGGGACAGAGCCGGGGACGGTCTGACCCTCGGGGCCCCGGGAGACGGGGTCTCAGCCAGGGACCAGGGGCTGCGCTGACCCCTGCCAGTGGGGATGCCGAGGGGGGAGGGGTGGGGTTGGGGGAGGGGAAAGATCTGCCCCATCGCCCGGCCCCCCAGCCCAGGAAGGGGGGTAGGAGCCGCAGCAGCCGCCTGCCCTGAGGGGGGTCGGGGGGGCGATGGGGGCTGAACCCCTCCGAGGGGCGTGGGGGCTGGGAAGGGGGAGGGGTCACCGGCCCCCCAGAGACTGACCCCGGGTGGGGCTCTGCTCCCTGCCGACAGGGGGCGCCGCAGCCAGATCGGGAGGGGGCGGGGGGAGGGAAAGGGGAGTTTCCCGCCCCAGCGCCTGCTGCCCCCCCCCGCTGTGGCGCGAGACGTTCGGTTCCCCCCCCCGGGGTGCGGGTGGCGGATCGCGCCCATAGAGAGGAGGAGGGCGCGGGGCAGGGCGTGTCCTGCTGCGGCCCCGCCCCTCATAGCCCCGCCCCTGGCCCCGGCCCCCGGCCCCCGCTCCCTCTCCGGCCCCGCCCCCTCAGAGCCCCGCCCCCGCCGCGCGCTCTCCTCTCCGGCCCCGCCCCTTCGGAGCCCCGCCCCTCCCCCGCACTCACCGCTCCGGTCGATGGTGAACGGCTCGAACACCCCGTAGTTGTGCCGGCAGAACCGGTCCACCTCCCCCCGCTGCTGTGCCAGGATCGCCGGGTCCTTGTTCCAATGCTCGGCACTCGGCCGGCCCAGCTCCGTGTCCGCCACGTGCACCCCCAGCTCGCTGTCGAAGTGCACGATCTGCTGCCGGTCCCAGATGTAGCGCTGCAGGTACCGGACCCGCCCGGTGCCGTTGGTGTAGAGACACTCGCCCTTCGCCTGGAACAGGAAATGCTCTGGGGGGGGAGACGGGCCGGGCTCAGGCTCAGGACCCGCCCCTGCCCCGGGCTCGGAGCTCAGCGGGGGGGGAACAACCCGAGCCCGGGACCCCCCCAGCCCCGCCCTGGACCCACTGGGCGCCGCGGGAGCCCGCAGGTCGGGGGGGGGAATGACAGTGACGTGGGGAGACGTGGGGGAGGGGCAGGGGGGCTGGGGGACACGGGGGGCGGGGCGGGGCAGGAGGAACAGCAGAGAATGGGGGTGGGGCACAGCCGGGGTGCGGGGAGACTGAGTCACGGGGGGCACAGCACACATGGGGGGGCGCAGGGGGGCGGGGAGCCAGGCCGGGGGCACTGACACGGGGGCTGGGGGCCGGTCGCTCTGGGGCAGGAGAAGGTCCCGGGGTCTGGCTCTGGAGCAGCCTGTTAATGTGGATTGACCCCAGGTTCCCCGGAGGGAGGGGAAGGGTGTAAAAGGGAACAATTCTCTGCATTGGGTCTCACCCCCATGGGAGGGGCCTGGTTCCCCCCATGGCCCCTCCCGCTCCCCAGCCTGGGGCCCCCCCAAACACCACACAGGGAGCCGGCGCTCATGGAGAAAAGACAGACACCGACACACCCAGCACCGGCCCAGGACAGGGCTCCCCGGGTGTGTGGGGTCCAATCCCCGCCTCATACATCGGCTGTCTGCCTGGATGGGTCTCGCCAGGGCATATGGGGCTGATCCTCCCTCATACACCCAGCGCCTGCCCAGGCTCCCCGGGGTGAGCAGGGTCTGATTCCCCCAATGCACCCGTGACCAGGATGGGGCTCCCAGGGCATGGGGGGTCTGAACCCCTTGCTACACCCAGCACCCGCCTGGCATGCAGCTCCCTGGGCATGTAGGTGGGGTCCAATCCAACCTCACAGATACACACAGCACCGAACTGGGACATGATCCGCAGGATGTGTGGGGTCAGATCCCCCCCAGATACACCCAGCACAGGGCTCCCCGGGGCTCTGGGGTCTGATCCCCCCCCCCCCAGATACACCCAGTGCCTGCCCAGGATGGAGCTTCCTGGGGCGTGTGGGTCTGATCACTCCCCTCCCCCAGGATACACCCAGCGCCTGCCCAGGACGGGGTTCCCCGGGGCGCTGGGGTCTCTGCTCACCTGGGGGCTCTGTGCAATGAGCCAGGTGGGTTCTCAGCACCGTCAGTGTCACGAGCAGAGCCCCAGCCCAGCGGCTCCCGGCCCCCAGGATCCAACCAGTCCCCATCGCTGCTCAGGAGGGAGAGATCTGGAAAGTCGTCGGGACCCCGCAGACTGAGACCTTCTCTGCCCAGCTCCGAGCACCAGACCCGGGACGCTGCCCACGGCCACGGGGATTGGGCACCCCCAGCCCAGGGGCCAGTCAGCATCGGGTCTGGGCAGCATCATCCGTTGCCAGGCAGAGCCGGCCCCAGCAGGGCTCGGTTCCATACTTCTCCCTCGTAGGGGGCAGAGCAGGGTCTGGGGTTGGGCTGCAGGACTCGCCCGGCGCCTGCCATGGCCCCGGGGCAGCTGGAGAGCGGGGCCAGCCCAGGGACCAGCCCCCACCAGAGCAGGGCCCCCAGCAATGGGACTGGGACCCTCCGTCCCCTTCCCCTGGTGCCTCGACACCCTGCTGCGGGCTGGGCAGGCCGGGTCTGTGGGGGGGTCTCTGGTTGTGGATAAATTTAGGCCCAGTGGAAGGTTCGGGGCTGGCCCCACAGGCAGAAGTTCTTGAGCTTCCCCCACCCCCACCTCCATGGGCCTGAGCTCTGCCCCCCGGGACCCTGCTAGAGACGTTCAGTCTCCATGGGGCAGGCACAGCTCAGCCTCCCAGCTGCTCCCACCATCGATCTCCCTAAGGGGCATCTCTGGCCCCCCTGTCTCTGAGCCCCTCCCCCTCTCCGCTGCATTCCCCCCCCCCCCCCCCCCAGCTCCTGTGAGGCCCAGAGAAGTCAGTGACTGGCCCAGGGTCACACAGGGTCTGTGGCAGGGCCGGGAATGACCCCAGCGCTCCTGGGTCCCAGGCTGTGACGAAGTGGGACTGTTCTTAATGTTTCCTCTGAATAGTGTGGGGGTGACTCAGTTCCCCTATGAAGTTCTTAAGTATCTAGGGGGTGGGGTAAGGGTGTATGATCATTGCAGAGCCCTAGAGGGCAGGTGTGTGCAGGAGTCTGGACACAGAGAATGGCCGACACCCTGTTTCCTGGCAACTGATGGCCTGAGCTCTTCCGCCCTGCAAGGTGAGAGCTAAAGGGTTGGAGAACAAAGGAATCAGGTGACCTCCTGGCCCGGGAAAGGAACAAAGCCCAGAGGAGGAGGGGCTGGAGGGACTTTCAGTTTGGGGCTGGCTGGGACATGGAGTGAAGGGCAGACGTGGTTGTCTGGCTCACTGCCCCCCAAAATGGACCCAGCTGAGGGGTCCTGTTCTCTGCACCTGCAAGCTCTGTTTTAGACCATGTTCCTGTCATCTAATAAACCTCTGTTTTACTGGCTGGCTGAGAGTCAAGTCTGACTGCGAAGTTGGGGTGCAGGACCCTCTGGCTTCCCCAGGAGCCCTGTCTGAGCGGACTCGCTGGGGGAAGCGCACGGAGGGGCAGAGGATGCTGAATGCTCCGAGGTCAGACCCAGGAAGGTGGAAGCTGGGTGAGCTGTGTGTCCTGAAGACAGGCTGTTCACAGAAAGGCGACTGCCCCAGAGTCCTGACTGGCTTCATGGGGAGCAGTTCCAGAGCATCGCCCGGGGACTCCGTGACAACTGGTGGCAGCGGTGGGATGTACTGCACCCCGTGGATGGCGCTTCCTGCAGTAAGTGACTGGGGAGCAGTAAAACGAAGGGGGATTGATGAGGACCAGGCGTGCTGAAGGCTCAGAGAGGAGCGGTTTCAGGGGGCGGTAAACCCCTGGGAGTGTGTGACCAGCGAGAAGGACTGTGCAGTAATGGGGTCCCCCTGGGGACTGCAGTGAGCAGGCTCAGGGGTGGAGGAGCCTGCGGCTTGGCCCTGGGAGAGAGAAGGACTTTTGCAGTAACAGGGTTCCCCTGGGGATTGCAGCGAGCAGTCCAAGGGGCGGAGGAGTCTGCGGCTCGACCCTGGCAAAGAGGTGGTGACCTCGAAAAAGCTGGCATACTTGGGGTTCTTCCTGGAAACCGTGGGGAGCTGAGAGCACACAGGCTTGTGAGTCCACAACAACGTGGGAAGAGCGGAGTGACGGCCTGTCACTGTTTCCTTAAGAAGGACATTGTAACCCTGTGCAGAAAGCGAGGGTTGAGCATTGGAAAGTTCACCAAGGCACAGTTAATCGTGCAGCTGGAGGAGGAGGACCGCTCTAGGAACAGATTCCTGACCCAAATGGGGCTATCGCAGGATCTGGGAGCAGCTGGAGTGGTAGCCAGGCATCGCCAAGACTCCTGTCCCCGACCAGACGAGGGTCTTCACGATCGGGTTCCCCATCCGGGGATCGGAGATGCATGGGTTGGAGCTGAGTCCGAGAGAGCAAGAGGACTGTGAGAGACAGCGAGAGCCCGAGAAAGAGCTGCAGAAGCAGCAGCAGCATGAACTGGCGGTGGGGGAGCGGAGAGGCCTAGGGGACCTCCCAGAGATGAGTGGGGATAGACCCCGGGGGGCCAGTTCCACAGGGAACCTCCAGACTAAATTGCTGCCCCTGGTTAAGGAGTGGGGGGATGTGGATGCCCACCTCACTGCCTTTGAGCAGGCTGGAGATCTGAACCAGGGGGACCCTGCGGAAAAGCCCCGGTGTCTAGCTCCCTCGCTGGGTCCCAAGGCCGTAGACTTCGTCAGCCAGATGGATGGGGAGGTGGACGGGCTCCCACTCCTGGTCCCAACCTATATGTCTGGGTGGAGTTTCCTGGGGCCAGGCCCCTCGGACCCCCAGTGGGAGCGGAAGGTGATGGTCAATGGGGAGACATTCCTGGGGTGGCGAGATCCTGGGACAGAGAGAACTGTTGTCAGGCCCTGGGTGGTGCAGCCTCAGATGCTGAGGGGCTGTGTGAGCTGGGTAAGGGTCCCAGGGATGAAGCCCCTCGCCCTGCCTATGGCCCAGATCCCTGTGCAGACCCAGGAGGGGTCAGGCTGGCTGGTTGTTGGGGTTCTCTGGGATATCGGCTGCGAGACCCTGTTGTGGGGTGACTGTGTCTCTTTGGGACAGGATCCAGACCCTGCTCCTGTAACTGCCGAGGGTTTGAATTTGAATCCAGGGAACCAATCGGTGGAGAGGGAAATGGTCAGTGAAAATGCAGATGACCTGGCTGGCAGCAGGGAGGAGCGGCTAGGCTCAGGCTACCTGCCTGCCTGTAACCAGACCCCTGGGGCTGGGTGGGACAGAGAGATGCTCCCTGCGCCCTTGCACACTGGAGAAGGGGCTCACGCTGGCTCTGATGCAGTGAGGAAAGCAGCGAGCTCGCTGCCTACCCTCACTGGGACAGCAAGGGCAGTGCTGAGCAAGGGGGAAGCTAAGACCCCAGCTGAGTGGGGGGAGACACAGGCAGGGCAGGGGATCTGTGGGGAGTGGCAAGGTGTTGGTAAGGAAAGTCTGGATGAGCCTAGGCAGCCTTGTGAGCCGATGGCTGTGTCTAGTCAGCAGGGTGGGAAGGCGAGGAGAGTGGAAGATGAGTGTCCCTGGACCTTACCTGTTAGCTGGGTGGAGAATTGGGACAGGGAAGGAAATGTGCCTGTGTCTGTCAGGGGTATTGACTTGCCTATGGAGGGAGCTACCCTGATCTCCAAGCAGTTGTCTGTGACCAGCCTTGTGTGCTGGGACAAGGGGAATGAGATCCCAAGCTGTGTGTCTAGGAAAGGAGAAAGTGTGTCCGGCTCTTCTTTGTCTGTGGAGCAGACAGAAGGGGCCTTTCAGCCTGTGATGGTTGAGGATAGTGCAGTTGTCTCAGAGTTGGTTCTGGATTCAGCTAAAGCCCAGGAAGGGAAGGGTCCTAAGTTTGGGTCTGCTCAGGAGAATGGCCCTGTAACTAGGTCGCATCCAGTTAGTGTCTATGTAAAATCCCAGAGCCCAGACAATTCTGGTGCTTGTATTTTGCCTGTTGCTAGTGTTTTGTTGGGAAAGGGTGTCGCAACTCTGTCTAATCAGGGTGAGATCCTAGCCAGGGCACAAGGAGAGCATGAAGGTGTGTGATTGTGTTACCTACTGAGGGTGTGGAAACCTGTAGCAAGAAGGAAAAGATTCCTGAACTTGTGTGTGGCAAAGGGAAGGAGAATGCTTCTGACCTTTTCTCTAGGAAGTCTGTCAGTTTGCCTGAAAGGGGATTGTGTAGGAATCCGCCGGATGGGCCAGAGGTAATTCTGGATGTAAGGGAGACCCAGAAAGGGTCTGTTGTTGCTCAGGAAAGTGTTCCTCTAGAGCAAGCCCTAGGTAAAGAGGGTAAGAGCAGAATTTCTGTGAGGGGTGAATTGTTGCATAGAAAAGCCCTAGGGAAAGGAATCCTCATGGAGTCTTTGCAAGCAGTTTACTGCCACTGAAGGGTGTGAAAGTGATTTAATCAAGACAGTTTCAGTTCCTAACAGCCAGAAATTTTCTGTTGTGAATGGATCCACTGACTGTCCTGTTGAAAGATCCAGTGTGGAGAGCCTTGAGAAGGTCTCAGATGAAGTGAAAGCTGTTAAGAAAGTTAAACCGTCCTATAACCAAGTGGCTGTGTTTGGCCAGCTGGATGGGGAGAAGACCCAATCCCAGTTTGACCCCCTGGGGTTTTGGGGTGGCCAAAGGGCACGGGCCGCAGAAACCTTCCCACATGCGGCCTGCGAGTGCTATCGACCACCCCCGACCTAAGGGAGGGCGTGAAACTGGAAGGGCCTGGTGTAACTCCTACCAAGGAATGGGAGAGATGCTGGGGCATCCATGGGAACGTTGGTGGCTTCGAACTTCCCCAGGTCACTGGCTAAAGTGACCCCGCTCAGTTCGATCTCGAAGGGGGGAGAGATGTGACGAAGTGGGACTGTTCTTAATGTTTCCTCTGAATAGTGTGGGGGTGACTCAGTTCCCCTATGAAGTTCTTAAGTATCTAGGGGGTGGGGTAAGGGTGTATGATCATTGCAGAGCCCTAGAGGGCAGGTGTGTGCAGGAGTCTGGACACAGAGAATGGCCGACACCCTGTTTCCTGGCAACTGATGGCCTGAGCTCTTCCGCCCTGCAAGGTGAGAGCTAAAGGGTTGGAGAACAAAGGAATCAGGTGACCTCCTGGCCCGGGAAAGGAACAAAGCCCAGAGGAGGAGGGGCTGGAGGGACTTTCAGTTTGGGGCTGGCTGGGACATGGAGTGAAGGGCAGACGTGGTTGTCTGGCTCACTGCCCCCCAAAATGGACCCAGCTGAGGGGTCCTGTTCTCTGCACCTGCAAGCTCTGTTTTAGACCATGTTCCTGTCATCTAATAAACCTCTGTTTTACTGGCTGGCTGAGAGTCAAGTCTGACTGCGAAGTTGGGGTGCAGGACCCTCTGGCTTCCCCAGGAGCCCTGTCTGAGCGGACTCGCTGGGGGAAGCGCACGGAGGGGCAGAGGATGCTGAATGCTCCGAGGTCAGACCCAGGAAGGTGGAAGCTGGGTGAGCTGTGTGTCCTGAAGACAGGCTGCTCACAGAAAGGCGACTGCCCCAGAGTCCTGACTGGCTTCATGGGGAGCAGTTCCAGAGCATCGCCCGGGGACTCCGTGACACAGGCTAGCCCCTATCCCGCCCCTCCAGCGCCCGGCCCCGCCTGCCGGAGGCAGTGTGAACACTCAGCGCGTTAGCGGGGTGGGGGTGGGGGGACGGATGGCTGCGGGTTTGAGCAGGGGACACGGCTCAACACACCCACACAGGGCCCAGGACAGACGCGGGGGGAGGGGGTTTGGTCACTAACAGCAGGTCGGAGCCGGTGCCAGCAGAGGGGAAAGGCCCCATGTCTCCGTCCCCACCTCCTCAGCCAGTCCGTCCCCGCCCTGTGGCCTCATGGGTAATGGTCCCGTGTCCCAATCTTCCATGGATGATGCCCCAAACCCCGTGTGTGGCCTGGTCTACACTTGTCCCGGCAGATCTCTGTGGCTCAGGGGTGTGACCCCCCCCTCCCGCACTGGAGAGCTGGGCCGGCCAAGTCCCCCATCTGCACCCAGCCGTGCTGCAGAGCAGGGTGTCTGGGGGTGGCGTGAGCGCCGTGTGGGGAGACCCCACCCAGTGTCGCCGCGTCCACACTGGGGACAATCCCCCACCCCCCCGGTGGCGGCGCATCCACATCAGGGACAACCCCCCCGGCCCTCCCCCAGTGGCGCCGTGTCCACATCAGGGACAACCCCCACTGGCGGCGCCGTGTCCACACCAGGAGCAGGCGTCTGGCCGGGAACGTGCCGTGTTGTCAGCCCCAAATGCTTTAAAATCCTGCAACGAGGTACAAATACCAGCTGTGGGGTTTATTTGCCTTCTGCTCTTTGAGCCCTTCGGGTGCCGGGGGGTCACAGTTTGAAGCTCTCCCCACAGCCCCAAGGGCTGGACACTCACTTTGTCTCTAAGATCGAGGCTGGAATCGTCCCAGACCCACGTGACTCCTGGAGCTGGGGCTTTAGGAAAACACAAGAATTATCCTGAGACTCGTGACACAATCCTGAGAGCCGGGAACACTGAATTTCTCCGTCTCCTCTCGGCGAGGCTCCGCGCTGCTGCTCTGCCCGGTAACAGCCTGGTCGGCGCAGGGATTTCTGCCATTGGGTGCGGGCCCCTGGGCTGGGCTCCCCTGGCCAATGCCGGGGCTGCCCCCCAGCCCTGCCCCCCCCCCAGGGTGTGACATGTGCCCCCCCCGGCCCCCTAGCACTGCCGGCCCCGCGCCCAGCCCAGTGTCCGGGGAGAGGAGATGGGCGCAGGACGGGGCGTCCCCATGGCCCAGCTGGCCCTGCTCACCCTGCTGGCCCTGCCGGGCGCCGGGGCGGTGACAGGTACGGGTGGGGCAGGGGCTGTGACGCCTGGGCCTGGGGGGGGGCAGCTTGACCCCCATAGCGCCCGGCTCCCACCCCCAGGGAGGGAAAAATGGGGGGCTCAGGGGCATGGGGGGAGCTGCAGGGAGGAGGGTCTCGTCCCATAGTAGGGAGGGGACAGGGTGGGCAGGGAGGGGTGGGGAGGCTGATCTGGATGGGTTGGAAGGTGGGGGGTCTCACCCCTGTGTCAGGGAGGGGGGAGGGGAAGCCGGCACGGGGGCAGCAGAGGGATCGTGGGGAAGTCGCTATGGTTTGGGTATGACACAGCCCTGCCCTAGGGGTACAGCCCCCCATTCCACACAGGGGAGATGGGGGAACGTTCCCCAAAGGGTCACTCCAGGGCCAGACCCTGCTGAGCAGTGAGAGCGTCTCTGCAGAGCAGGGAGCCCCTGGCCCTGCTCCCCGGCCTGTCCCCATTGTCCCCCCAGGACTCAGACCCACGGGGGGCTCTGTGGGGCACTGTCTCTCCTTGGCTAGTGGTGGTGGGTTCCCTGCTTGCAATCGCTGGGTGAGATCCTGCCAGGTGAGCTGGGATCCCTAGGACAGTGGCTCTCAAACTTTTGTACGGGTGGCCCCTTTCACACAGCAAGCTTCTGAGTGCGACCCCCCTTATAGATTAAAAATGTTTGTTTAGATATTTAACATCATTATAAATGCTAGAGGCAAAGTGGAGTTTGGGGTGGAGGTTGAGAGTTCATGACCCCCCATGTAATAAGCTCGTGACACCCTGAGGGGTCCCGACCCCCAGTTTGAGAACCCCTGCCCTGGGATGTGGGTGCTGAAGTCCCTTGGGCCCTGGGGGATCCCAGCCTCAGCCCCAAGCCAGACCCCTCCCCCTCCCGGAGGGTGTCTGACCCCCCCAGTGCAACTTTAGTGTCTCTGGCTGGGGAATTCCCAGGCTCCCAGTGACCGGCCCCGGGGTGTGAGTGTCAGGGGCCAGGGATTGAAATCGCCCCGAGAACCAGGTCATGGCTATGGCGGGACACAGAACGAGCCCCATGGACAGACGGGAGAATGAAATGTCCTGCAGCCGCAGCCCCCAACGCCCCCAGGAGCCTTTTTGGGCTGGGTCCCGTCCCCCCTTGCCAGCTAAGCCGGGTTTGGTCTGGTCCCTGCTTGGCTGGGAGACATGAATGGAAACCAGGGAACCGAGCAGGGGTCAGTAGGGGGGTCTCTGCTCTCTCAGTCCTTGCACCGGGGCAGCCCTAGGGGGCTTGTGCTGGGGGGACTGGGGCAGGGGCGCTCTCCCCTCGCAGTCAGTGCTGGCCCCATTGCCCCCAGCAATGCTGGGGGGCGCCGTGCTCCACGCACCTGCTCCCCCAACACCGGGGAGTCCTAGTGCAAACGTCACAGCCCGGGAGCTGGGGGGCTGTGCTGTTGGGGGAAGTACTGAGACTCCCTCCCCCGGGCGGGGGATCAGCCCCCCAGGGGGCCGGTGCTGATGCCCGTCTCCCCGCAGCGGAGAACATGCTCTCCCAGGTGGCCTTCTACCAGCGCACGGACCCGGCCCAGCAGGAGGCCGGGGAGTTCATGTTCGAGTTCGACCAGGACGAGATCTTCCACGTGGACCTGGAGAGGAAGGAGACCGTCTGGCGCCTGCCCGACTTCGGCAAGTTCACCAGCTTCGAGGCGCAGGGCGCCCTGGGCAACATCGCCGTGCTGAAGAAGAACATGGAGATCATGATCCAGAGGTCAAACCGCACGCGGGCCCAGAACGGTACGGGGGGGCACCTTCCCCGCCAGGGGCCTGAGCCCTCCCGCCCCCTTCCCTGCCAGGGGCCTGAGCCCTTCCCCGCTTCCCCGGATCCCTCTCCCCACCTTCCTGAGCAGAGACCCCTCCCATCTCTCCCCTACCTTCCCCTCCTCGCACATCCACCCGGGCCTGATACCAGACCCCACCAGAGATTGAGAGTCTCCTCCCAGCTCCCCCCACAGCCCCTGGAGGGCTCCGGGGAGCCAGTCAGCCAGGCCAGGGCTGTGCAGGGCAGGGGCCCGGGCAGTTCACACCCTCCAGGCTGGTGGCCCAGGGCATCTCTTTGCCGAGGGCTGTTCCTTGCCCCTGCCCAGCCCCAGGCCCTGCCCCTGAGGGATTCTCTCGCCGGCCCCTGGTGCCCCATGAGCCGTCAGGGCAGGGAGCTGGGACGGCCCCGGTGACGCCCCCACAGTCCTGGGGAGAGACCCCTGAGCTGGAGCATGAGTACCAGGGACTGGCTGGCTCAGGGGGGCAGGGAATGGGGCACGGGGCCTTTCCCCTCTAGGGGGTGCTGGCTCCGATCCGGTCCCAAGGCAGGGATTGGCTGGCTCAGGGGCAGGCAATGGGATCCACAAACCCCTGTCTCCCCAGTGCCCCCTGAGGTGACCGTGTTCCCCGAAGACCCCGTGGAGCTGGGGGAGCCCAACATCCTGATCTGCTTCGTGGACAAGTTCTCCCCACCCGTGCTCAGCATGACGTGGCTGAAGAATGGGCAGGAGGTGACGGGGGGCGTCTCTGAGACCGACTTCTACCCCCGCCAGGACAACTCCTTCCGCAAGTTCTCCTACCTGCCCTTCCTCCCCAGCCAGGGCGACTTCTACGACTGCCGGGTGGAGCACTGGGGGCTGCCCGAGCCCTTCACGAAGCACTGGGGTAAGGCTGGGGTGCCCGGCCACCCCGCTGGGCACAGGGCTGGGAGCCAGGACTCCTGGGTTCTGTCCTGGCTCTGGGATGGGAGTGGGGACTAGTGAGTCAGAGCGGGGGCAAAACTGGGTGCTCAGACACCTGGGTTCTATCCCAGCTCTGGGAGGGAAGGTTGGGAACAGCCCCCCTCACTCCATGCCCTGTCCCTCTCCCCCTCTCTTCAGAAGTCCAGGTGCCCACCCCCGTCCCCGAGACCACCGAGACCCTGGTGTGCGCCCTGGGCCTGGCTGTGGGCATCATCGGCATCATCGCGGGCACCATCCTCATCATCAAGGGCATGAAGATGAACGCCGCCCGCAACCCGCGGGGCCCCTTGTGAGTAGCCACTGCCCGGGGAGGGCACCCGCTACACCCGCAGCCCCTGGGCCCACCCAGCACCCCCTGGGGAGACCCCCCCCACCTGCTGTGCTCCCCCAGCCAGCCACAGCCCCTCCTCCACCCAGCACCCGCTGGGGAGTGTTACCAGATTTGCCCATGACTTTGGGGTATGCTCATTTATTAGGGTTACTCTTCTGGGGGGCGGGGGGGTCTGTAATTCTATCCATGTACTGCTTGTGTCACTTGTGTGTTCATAAAGAGCTCTGCTTCTCCCTCCTGCAAGTCCCCTCCCAGCGGAGCGATCCTGCAGCCCTCGGTTCCCTGGGGCTGGGTTCCTCCAAACACAGACGCCGTCTGAGTGGACCGGGTCAATCAGCACTTTCAATCTGCCGCCCTTATATGCCCCTGGACTCGTAGTCTGGGTCGAGCAGCACTTCCAAGCTGCCAGCCTCTTATGTCCCAGGTTCAGCACGTCCCTATCCCCACTTTCACGTTAGAATTGTTCTGGTCGTAACCCACTGGATGAGCAAACCCCACGATATCTGGGGGCACTACGGGGATCTTTAGCTTAGGTAAGAGAAGCGTTGCTCCAGAGTAAACGGGGAAGCTAAAAACACAAAAGCGTAAAGTTCAGAGGGAGAGGGAGCGAAGCAACCAGCTTAACCATAAAAGTTATTTATTGAATAATAGTGATAACCACACAAGGAGAGCCTAAACCGACAGAACATTATTAAAAGTTACAAAAGTCATATATAGAAAACTGGAGCTGATCAAACAAGTCAGGGTTAGAACGTTATACCTGAGGTAGAAAAGAAAACAGAGAGAGAAAGAGAGGGATCTCACCACTCCATGAAGCCTGAATGGGTCGGGGTTCCCAGGTGGCGGGGGTAGCTCGGGGTCCTGAGTGCTGGAGACAGGCAGAGCCCCCAGCACGGTCAGTCAGGAGAAGATGAAATCCCAGTGGAATTGATACAGAGTTTCGGTCCATGCATCAGAACACTGACTGGAGGGTGGGTCGGGGTTTTTTGTAGGGAAACAACAAGGGATCAAGGGAGAACACTAGATTTGTTTATGGGTAATCTGATGACTCAGGATAGACTAGACAGGAAGAGCTGATCACTCCTGGCTCTGGGAGGTGTTCCTTCCAGGGAGCTCACAGTGCAATTAGGCAGCTTCGGTATTTTGGGATATCAATCAAGGATTCATTACTAGGATTGGTCTGATAACGGCTGAGCTGGGTGTGTGCAGGTTCATTAACATCTGGAGCAGAGATCCCCCATCATGCCGTGCTTCCCTGGGCCCAGAGTTCAGTGCGGTTCTTGCGTGGGAATCTCTGTTCTCCATTCTGTGTGCTAATGGGGATGCCTCCCTGTCCCATCTTTGATGCAGATGAGGCTGGGGGAGTTGCCTTAATCCGGTCACCCTTGTCAGGAGGGGTCTAGGTGTGTCTCCCAGCGCCCTTCACTGCTCTCTGCAAGTCTTTTCTCTGATCGGTTTTGGATCAAGCAGAGGCTGGGGGCGGAGGGGGTGTCCTTCATGGGTCAGACAGGCTGGATACTGCGCCCTGGTTCCCCAAGAACACAGAGCTGACGGGTATCAGGAGACTCCCACCCGCTGTGCCCAGCCCAGCCCCCACCTAGCTCCCCCTGCATCAATGGGAGGCTCCCTGGGGGCGCTGGGGAACAGCCCTGATCCCTGCCATCCTCGCATTGGGGCCTGGGGCTCCTGGTAACTGACGCTCTTTGCCTTTCAGATAAACGCGGGGCGGAGCCGGGGCCCCTGAATCCTTCCCAGGTGCCTTCGTGAGACCCGCTCGCGCCACCCACCCCCCTCAGCTCTGCCCCCAGCGTCCCTGCTCCGTGTCCGCCAGTGTCAGCTTCTGTACCCAGCTGGGAGCCCCCTGGCCCCATGCCTGTGACAAGCCAACCCCCTAGAGACTCACCGGGGAGCCAGCCCCTCGAGCTTCCCCCGCACCCTCTGCTGGGCTTGGGAGGGGGGCGCCTATCCAGGGAGAGGGCTGCAGCCCCATGGGGCTGGGAATGGGGGTCGCCCCTCATCGGGGGGCAGAAGGGGAGAGGGCTGCTGCCCCGTGGGGCTAGGAATGAGGGTTGCCCCTTGTCAGGGGTCAGAAGTGCCCATGGGGCTGATCCAAACCCCATTGCTGTCATGGGGAAGGTTTCTCTTGACTCCAGTGGGCGCTGGATTGGGCCCCAAGCCCGGCCCCTGTTGGCCAGAGGCTGCTGTCAGGCACCCCAGGAAAAACCCCTCCAGCCATTACCCAGCAGGCTTTGGGGCAGATTCGGCCATTCGAGGTCAATGGGGTCCCCACGGGGCGGGATCGGGCCCATGGCTGGGGGTGGGGCAGCCCCAGCGCCCGGCTAAAGGCCCCATGGCACCCGTGTGTGGCTCCCCCGGGTCCAAGGGCCCAGCGCGGGGTCTGTGTGGGAAGGGCCCGGTCCCTGTATAGCCCCCGCCCCGTGTGTGTCCACAGACCGGCCGCCCCCGATCTCGCTCTGTAGCTTTGCTAACAGCAATAAAGTGGATTTTGGGGACGTTTCTGAGGTTTTGATCTTTATTTAAAATCTGGTCGGTCTGGGCCGTGCCCGCGGCAGCCTGTGTTAGCCCAGCCCAGCCGCAGTCGGTCCAGGGGCGCCGGGTTATAGCGGGAGTTAAGGGAGTTTGGTATGAGGGTTAAGGAAGGGCCAGGACTCCTGGGTTCTATCCCAGCTCTGTGGTTTATCCAAGGGAAGGTTCCTGGGGAGGAGGTTTCTGCGAGCAGGGGGCTCTTTGGTCTCACAGACAAAGCTGAACGAGAGCCAATATCTGGCAGCTGAAGTGAGACAACTTCAGACGAGAAATGAGACACATTTTTAACCGGGAGAGGGACTAACCGTGGCAAGAGCTGAGCCAGGGACGTGGTGGATGCGCCAGCCCTTGGAGTCGGTACGTCAGGCTGGGACGTCTCTTTCTAACAGACCCGCTCTAGCTCGACTACCAGACATGGGCTGGCTGCCGGGATCCCTGGGTGTGACTCTGCCCTGAGCCGTGCTGGAGCTCAGACCAGGTGCTCAGAACAGTCTCTTCTGGCCTTGACAGCTCTGGGTCCCTGACAGGGGTGTGGGGTGAGGGCCCCAGGGACATGGTACCGACCTTCAGGAGAGGCCAGCAGAGCGCTCCTGGCGATTACTGCCCCGCCAGGGGGTGGGTGAGGAGGGAGAGACCAATGGGTAGAACTGAAGACTGAAGAGTGGTGGGGTGGGCAGGGGCTGGGGGGATTCAGAGACAGGGGTCGGCAGGGTCTGGGGCTCAGGGCACTGCCTGGAGGGTGGGGGTGGGTCTCAGGGGCACCCTGGACAGGGTGTAGCAGGGGCTGGGCTCAGGCAGGGACCATGATGGGAGGTTCTGGGGTTACCCAGTGTGGGGTTTGGGGCTAGGGGTTGGGATTCATGGGTCAGGGGTTACCCGGGGTGGGGCTGAGGGAGGGGCTGGGATTCAGGAGGGCCCGGCAGGTCAGGGGCCACAGGGCTGCCGGGAGCTGGCTGCCCGCCAGCAGGGCACATGGAGGCTGATGCCCCTCCGGCCGGCCGGGGTGTCTCTGCAGCTCGGGGCGCGCCCTGTCCCCTGGGGTGGGGGATGGAGCAGGCACGGCTCATGCAGAGCCTGGACCCGGCTCTCGCTGCAGCAGTTTCACCCGGTGACCTGGTGGCCCCAGGGCCTGCGATTGGTCCTTCTGGACCCGCACCCGGTGCGCAGAAAGCCCCGGCAAAGCCCTGGGTTCCCAGGAGCACGTGCCAGGGAACCGATCCTGGGAGAGTCTCTGGTACCGGCCCAGCATGGGGGATGGGGAGCAGCTCCCAGCACATAACTGCATGAGGGCAGCTAAGCCAGACAGGGCGGCTGGGCCAGCTCAGAAAATCCTGCCGGGACCCCACATCCCCTCAGCTCACTCCCCACCCCAAGGGCTACCGGCCTTTCCCTCGGTGAAAGGATCCCCGAGCTCACAGACCCCACCCCCAGAGCTCCCCCTGACAGCTCACAGACCCCTCACAGATTCCACAGACACAGAAAAAGTTGTGCCGGGCAAGAAGCCATCCTGGTTAAAAGGAGATGTGGAAACAATGATCAAACATTAAAAAATCAACATGCAAAGGATGGAAAAAGGGGAAGTAAATGGCAACAAATATAAGTTACAAGTAAACAAATACAGGCGACGGATAAGGGAAGCTAAAGGATTCAATGGCCAACAGGGTTAAGGACAATAAGATGACATTTTAAAATCCTAATTCAACCCGACTCTGACCCCTGTCACACCTGTGCTCGCAGCTGGCCCCATCCCAGCCCCTCTGCCCCTGTGTGCCCTGAGGCTGCTGGGTCCCACAGCCCAGCCTCCCCCTCCTCAGGTTAACCCCCTCCATGGCTCTCCGTGCATCTCCGGGTCGGGGGGGGGGGGGTCCTGTGTCCCTGGGCAGGGCTGGTGCGAGCGTCGGTTCTCCCCTCCACCCAGCCCTCGGGGCTTTTCCCAGAAAGCTTCCACTTCACCTTGAACTCAAGTAATCCCCCCAAATCCCGGCCAATCAACGCACGGCTCCAGGCAGCATCATCGGTCTCCGGCGGAGCCCGGCTGTCAGGGCTGCGCTGGGGCTGGTGGAGCTGAGAGGTGCTGCTGGAGGGAAGGGGGGAGGGGGATGGGGTCAGCGGCTGCCCCCCCCCCCCCGCAGGCTCAGTACAGCCCCCCCTCCACCGGCAGGGAGCGGAGTTCAGCCGCCCTCTGACCTCAGGGGATTTTTGCGCAAAGCCTGAAATCAGGATCCGGAGTGGGGGAGGGCACCAGAGACCAAGCTGCCCCCCAGGCCTCGGTCCTGAGTCTGAGCCCCCCCGACCCAGCCCTTCCCCAGCACCCAGCTCACCCCAGGACAGCCAGCGGGGCCCAGTACATGGGGAACTGGGAGCCAGGACTCCTGGGTTCTCTTCCCCAGCTTGAGGCGTCTGGTGGGTGACGGGGGGAGGGGCTGGGAGCCAGGACTCCTGGGTTCAGTTCCCCCCTTTGGCACTACTGTGCTGTGTGCACTGGGGTAAATCCCTCCCTGTCTGGCACTCCGTTCCCAGCTCTGACGTGGGGCTGGCGACCCCCAGTTGTCTTGTTGTCTTAGGCTGTAACGTCCCGAGGGCAGAGCCCGTGTGTCTGGGCAGCGCCTGGCACAACACAGCCCCGATCCCAGCTGGGGTCTGTGCAGCCCCTGGGGCGGGGGGGATGGCTGGCTCACGGGGGCAGGGAATGGGGCACAGGCCCTTTCCCATCTTGGGGGGGAGGGAGCGGCCCCGATCCAGCCCCAGGTTTGGCTCTTCAGCTGCCTGCTCCAGTCACTCCAAACCCACCCCTGAGCCAAGCGCAGCCGGTTGGTACCATCCCGATTTCCAGCCCCAGCGGTTGATTGGTGGCCTCCAGGGCTTTCCCTGCACAGCCGGCTCCGGGCAGTAGTGTGGTGCTGGATGCAGACGCTGAGCCCATGCACTGAATGGGGTGGGGGCTGCAGGGAGGAGGGTCTCTTAAACTTCAGTACCAGGCAAACTAGTCGAAACTATAGTATAAAGAACAAAACTATCAGACACAGAGATGAACACCGTTTGTTGGGGAAGGGTCAACACAGCCTTTGTAAAGGGAAATCATGCCTCACCAATCTAGGATAATGCTTTGTGTATAACAAGCATGTGGACAAGGGGGATCCAGTGGATATAGTTTACTTAGATTTTCCAAAAGCCTTTGACAAGGTCCCTCACCAAAGGCTCTTAAGCAAAGTGAGCTGTCATGGGATAAGAGGGAAGGTCCTCTCATGGATCAGTAACTGATTAAAAGACAGGAAACAAAGGGTAGGAATAAACAGTCAGTTTTCAGAATGGAGAGAGGTAACTAGTGGTGTCCCCCAGGGCTCTGTACTGGGCCCAGTCCTAGTCAACATAGTCATAAATGATCAGGGAAAAGGAGTAAACAGGGAGGTGGTGAAATTTGCAGATGATACAAAACTATGCAGGATAGCTAAGTCCAAAGCAGACTGCGAAGAGTTACAAAGGGGTCTCACAAAACTGGGTGACTGGGCAACAAACTGGCAGATGAAATTCAATATTGATAAATGCAAAGCAATGAACACTGGAAAACATCATCCCAACTATACATACAAAACGATGGGGTCTGAATTAGCTGTTACTACTCAAGAAAGATCTTGGAGTCACTGTGGATAGTTCTCTGAAAACATCCACTCAATGTGCAGCGGCAGCCAAAAAAGCAAACAGAATGTTGGGAACCATTCGGAAAGGGACAGATAATAAGACAGAAAATATCCTATTGCCACTAAACAAGACCATGGTTCGCCCACACCTTGAATACTGCATGCAGATCTGGTCGCCCCATCTCACAAAAGATCTATTGGAATTGGAAAAGGTTCAGAAAAGGGCAACTGAAATGACTAGGAGTATGGAAAAGCTTCCGTATGAGGAGCGGTTAATAAGACTTTTTTAATAAATGGGACTTTTCAGCTTGGAAAAGAGACACCTAAGGTCTATAAAATCCTGATGGGTGTGGAGAAAGTAGATAAGGAAGTGTTATTTATTCCTTCTCATAACACAAGAACTAGGGGTCACCCAGTGAAATGAATCGGCAGCAGGTTTAAAACAAACAAAAGGAAGTATTTCGTCACATGACACACAGTCAACCTGTGGAACTCCTTGCCAGAGGATGTTGTGAAGGCCAAGACTATAACAGGGTTCAAAAAAGAAGTAGATAACTTCATGGAAGAGAGGTCCATCAGTGGCTATTAGCCCGGTTGGGCAGGGATGGTGTCCCTGGCCTCTGTTTGGCAGAAGCTGGGAATGGGTGACAGGGGATGGATCACTTGGTGATTCCCTGTTCTGTTCATTCCCTCTGGGGCACCTGGCATTGGCCACTGTCAGCACACAGGATACTGGGCGAGATGGACCTTTGGTCTGACCCAGTACTGCCATTCTTATGGAGGGGGCTGCAGGGAGGAGGGTCTAGCCCCAGAGTGGGGAGGGGATGGGGGGCAGGGAGGGAGATGGGGTGCTGCTCTGAACAGGGTGGGGGTTGCAAGGAGGAGGATCATAGAATCATAGAAGATCAGGGTGGGAAGGGACCTCAGGACGTCATCGAGTCCAACCCCCTGCTCAAAGCAGGACCAATCCCCAACTGCGGGGAGGGGGGGGCTGATCTGGATGGGGTGGGGGCTGCAGGGAGGAGGGTCTCACCCCCATGGCAGGAAGGGTGGGGAGGGCCAGCTGGTGCAGGGGCAGCAGAGGGATTGTGGGGAAGTCGCTGTGGTTTGGGTATGACACAGCCCTGCCCTAGGGGTGCAGCCCCCAACTCCCCCCAGGAGCCGCTTTGGGCTGGGTCCCGTCTCCTTTCACAGGCTACGTGGGTAGAGGCCTGACCACTACTTAGATGGGAGACCCTGGGGTGAACAAATGAGTGGCGGGGGGGCACAGCAGGGACGCTGTCCCCTCCCAGGCAACGCCGACCCAATGCCCCAGAGTGATGCCAGGGGTCCCTGCACCTCCCCCCCCCCCGACACCGGGGAGACCTTGTGCGAATGTCACAGCTTGGGAGCTGGGGGGCTGCGCTGTTGGGGGGAGCGCTGAGACCCCCTCCCCCGGGCGGGGGATCAGCCCCCCAGGTGGCCGGTGCTGACGCCCTGTCACGGAGTGTGGGGGAGTCCAGGCCCTGCACCCCTCTTCCTAGGATTCACTGAGACTCTCAGCCAGCCAGTAAAACAGAAGGTTTATTGGACAACAGGAACACAGTCCAAAACAGAGCTTGTGGGTACACCCAGGACCCCTCAGTCAAGTCCTTCTGGGGGAGCAGGGAGCTTAGACCCCAGCCCTGGGGTTCCCTGTATTCCTCCCCCCAGCCCCAAACTGAAACTAAACCCACCGAGCAGGTTCCCTGCTGCAGCCTCCGTCCACATTCCTGGGCAGAGGTGTTACCTCCCCTCCCCCTCCTGGCTCAGGTGACAGGCTCTCAGGTCTCCCGTCCCCAGGGCACATTCCCAGGTCAACACTCCCCCCTCCCTGCTGCGTCACATCGTCACATCTCTCCCCCCTTCGAGACTGAACTGAGCGGGGTCACTGTGACCAGTGACCTGGGGAAGTTCGGGGCCCCCTCTCCGGGACAGCGCATCCGCTATCAGGTTGGCACTTCCCTTCACGTGGACCACGTCCATGTCGTAATCCTGCAGGAGCAGGCTCCACCTCAGGAGCTTGGCGTTGGCTCCTTTCATCTGGTGCAGCCAGGTCAGGGGAGAGTGGTCGGTGTAGACGGTGAAGTGTCGCCCGAAGAGATAGGGCTCTAGTTTCTTGAGGGCCCACACCATGGCCAGGCACTCCTTCTCGATGGCCGCGTCGTGTTGCTCCCGGGGTAGCAACTTCTTGCTCAGATACACGATGGGGTGTCTCTCCCCATTTTCATCCTCCTGCATTAACACCGCTCCCAGTCCCGTGTCGGAGGCGTCGGTGAACACCACAAAGGGCTTGTCAAAGTCTGGGTTTGCCAGAACTGGGCCACTGACCAGAGCCTCCTTCAGCGCCCGGAAAGCCTCCTGGCACTGCTCGGTCCAGACCACCTTGTCTGGCTTCCCCTTCTTGCATAGCTCAGTGATGGGGGTGGCTATGGCGCTAAAGTGGGGCACAAATCTTCGGTAGTATCCTGCCATCCCAATAAAGGCTTGGACCTGCTTTTTGGTGTGGGGAGCGGGCCAGTCTCTGATCACCTCCACCTTGGCCGGTTCTGGCTTTAGGCGGCCGCTCCCCACCCGATGGCCCAGGTAAGATACTTCAGCCATCCCCACCTTGCACTTCTCCGCTTTGACAGTCAGCCCAGCCCCCTGGAGTCGGTCCAGCACTTGTCTAACCTGGGACACGTGGTCCTCCCAGGTCTGGCTAAAGACACAGATGTCGTCAATATACGCCACGGCAAAACTCTCCATCCCCCTCAGGAGCTGGTCCACCAGGCGCTGGAAGGTGGCCGGCGCTCCCTTGAGGCCGAAAGGCAGGGTCAGGAACTCATAGAGCCCCAGAGGGGTGATAAAGGCCGATTTCAGCCGGGCATCTGCATCCAGTGGCACTTGCCAGTAGCCCTTTGTAAGGTCCATGGTGGTAAGGTACCGAGCTCCTCCCAGCTTGTCTAGGAGCTCGTCCGGCCTGGGCATGGGGTAGGCATCAGATACAGTGATGGCATTGAGCTTCCGATAGTCCACACAGAACCGGACCGACCCGTCCTTTTTGGGGACCAGCACCACCGGCGAGGCCCAAGGGCTGGCCGATGGCTGGATCACCCCCAAAGCCAGCATGTCCCGGACCTCTCTTTCCAGGTCCTGAGCAGTTTTCCCTGTGACTCGGAAGGGGGAGCATCTTATCGGCGGGTGCGACCCCGTCTGCACCCGGTGGACAGTCAGATTAGTGCGTCCAGGCTGGTTGGAAAACAGCTGTCGGTACGGATGCAGCACCCCCCTGACCTCAGCTTGCTGGCCAGGGGTTAGCTGATCCGAGAGGGGAATTGTTTCCAGGGGGGAACCAGCTCTGGTCCCAGGGAACAGATCTACTAAAGGGTCATCTCCCTGCTCCTCCCACTGTCCACACACGGCCAACCCCACATTCCCCCTGGCATAATATGGCTTCATCATATTCACATGGTACACCTGGCGGTGGTGCGCCCGGTTCGACAGCTCCACCACATAGTTTACCTCATTGAGCTGCTTGACGACCTTGAACGGGCCCTCCCAGGCGGCCTGTAGTTTGTTCTTTCTCACGGGGATGAGAACCATCACCTGATCCCCGGTGGCGTAGGCACGGGCCCGCGCCGTGCGGTCATACCAGACCTTCTGCTTCCTCTGGGCTCTGGCCAGATTCTCCCTGGCCAGGCCCATGAGTTCAGCCAGTCTCTCTCGGAAGGTCAGGACATACTCCACCACTGACTCTCCATCGGGAGTGGCCTTCCCCTCCCACTCGTCTCTCATCAGGTCCAGGGGGCCCCTCACCTTCCTTCCATATAACAGTTCGAAAGGCGAAAATCCGGTAGACTCCTGGGGCACCTCCCTGTACGCGAACAGCAGGTGAGGTAAGTACTTGTCCCAATCCTGCGGGTGCTGGTTCATAAAGGTTTTCAGCATCATCTTTAGCGTCCCGTTAAACCTCTCCACCAGCCCATTGGCCTGGGGGTGATACGCTGAGGCCCAGTCGTGCCGGACCCCACATTTCTCCCACAAGCACCGGAGCAGGGCCGACATGAAGTTGGAGCCTTGGTCTGTCAAGACTTCCCTGGGGAACCCCACTCGGCTGAAAATGGTCAGGAGCGCATCTGCCACGGTGTCGGCTTCAATGGAAGCTAAGGGCACTGCCTCGGGGTAGCGGGTGGCAAAATCTACCACCACCAGAATGTATTTCTTCCCCGACCGGGTCGTCTTGCTGAGAGGCCCCACGATGTCCATGGCCACCTTCTGGAAAGGCTCCTCTATGATGGGCAAAGGTCTCAAAGCCGCTTTCCCCTTGTTCCGGGCCTTCCCCACCCTCTGACAGGGGTCACAGGATCGGCAATACTGCCGGACCGTGGTAAAGACCCCAGGCCAGTAAAAGTTCTGTAGCAACCTCTGCCGGGTGCGCCGGATTCCCTGGTGCCCTGCGAGGGGGATGTCATGGGCCAGGGACAGGAGCTTGCGGCGGTACTTCTGGGGGACCACCAGCTGCCTCCTGATCCCACAGGACTCCCCTTCCCCTGGGGGAGCCCATTCTCGGTACAGGAACCCCTTCTCCCACAGGAACCTCTCCTGGCAGCCTCTCCTCATGGTCCGTCCCACACTGAGGTCGGCCAGGTCCCTGAGCTTCTGCAAGGAGGGATCTTTCCTCAACTCGGCCTGGAACTCAGTGGTTGGGGAAGGGATGGGGGCCGGTTCCCCCTCAGTGGTCAGGTCTGAGGCCTCAGCCTCTCTGAGCCGTGCCCCTCGGCGCTCCCTCCCCACCAGGGTAGGGTCCTGTGCCTCCGGTGTGGTACCCTCCCCAAGGTCAGGGTGCAGTGCCCCTCGCCGGCTCTGGCTACGGGTCACAACCAGAGCGGTCTGGGGGTCGCTTGGCCAGTCCTCTAGGTCTCCCCCCATCAAAACTTCAGTGGGCAAATGGTGGTGCACCCCCACATCCTTGGGGCCCTCCTTGGCCCCCCATTTCAGGTGCACCCTTGCCACGGGCACCTTAAATGGGGTCCCGCCCACCCCCGTCAGGGTCAGGTAGGTGATGGGAACCACCCGATCTGGGGCCACCACCTCGGGCCGGGCCAGCGTCACCTCCGCCCCCGTATCCCAGTATCCATTGACCTTCCTCCCATCCACCTCCAAGGGAACAAGGCACTCTCTCCGGAGGGACAGCCCCGCGCCCACCCTGTAAACTGAGCACCCTGAGTCCGGAGCATCCGGCCCTCTGGCGGAGCTGGCCGGGGGTACTCTTCCCTCCTGAGCAGGTGGTAAACTGGTAGCCCCCCTTTCCTGGGTTGTCTGCCCCTCGTCCAGCTGAGTCCCTACCCAGTTAACCCTGGGTAGGTTGGGTCTGCTCAGTTTGTCCCTGAGCCCGGGGCACTGGGCCCGTACGTGGCCTCTCTGGCCACAGTGATAGCAGCTCAGGTCACGTTGGTCCCCTCGAGCGGGTCGGAGGGGCCCGACACCAGGCGTTCCCCTTGGGAGGGGGTTCTCCCTATTTCCCCGCTGGGAGGCCCCATGGTGACTCTCTCTCTGCATCGGGGGGGGCCTGTTCTTTTGGGACTCCTCCCTGCTACCCCCTGACCGACTGTTCACAAACTCGTCGGCCAGCTGCGCTGCGTGCTGGGGGTTCGCGAGCTTTTTGTCCACCAGCCACAGCCTCAGGTCGGAAGGGCACTGTTCATACAGGTGCTCCAGTACGAACAGGTCAAGCAGGTCCTCTTTAGTTTGGGCCCCCGCTGTCCACTTGCGGGCATATCCCTGCATCCGGTTGACCAGTTGTAGGTAGGTGACCTCAGGCGTTTTACGCTGACCCCGGAACCTTCTCCGGTACATCTCGGGGGTCAGCCCAAACTCACGGAGCAGGGCCTGTTTGAACAGTTCATAGTCCCCTGCCTCCGCCCCTGTCATTCGGCTGTACACCTCCACGGCTTTGGGGTCCAGTAAGGGGGTGAGGAACTGGAGCCTGTCTGCAGGATCAACCCTGTGCATCTCGCAGGCGTTCTCAAAGGCCGTCAGGAAGCTATCTATGTCCTCCCCCTCCTTCCGCTGGGCCAGGAAGCACTTATCAAAGCTCCTTGCAGTCTTGGGTCCCCCCTCACTCACCGCAGCCGGGGTCCCACTGCTCCTCAGCCTGGCCAGCTCCAGTTCATGCTGCCCCTGTTTCTCCTTCTCCTGACGCTCCCTCTCCTTCTCCTCCTGCTCATGTTGACGTTGTTTCTCCTCATGTTGACGTTGTTTTTCATGATCCTCCAGCTCCCTCATTTTCATCTCCCTCTCCCATTCCAGCCGCATCCGCTCCAGGGATGGGGAGCTCCGCCGGGAGGATCCCCTGCTGGCTGCTGGGGTCAGGGTACCCTCGGTATTCGCTGGGCTTCCCCCAACCCCTCCCCCAGGCATAGGTAGGGAGGGTCTCGGGATGTCCTGGGCAGCAGTCTGACCCCTCCCAGCCTGGTCAGGCCCCAGGGCCCACGCTGCATCCCCCGGGCGGCTTCCCTCAGGGACAGGGATCGGGTCATCCAAGCGATCCCTCTCCTCCAGCTGGGCAATCAGCTGTTCCTTGGTGGACCTCCCGATGCGCAGCCCCCTCTGCCTGCACAGCTCCACCAGGTCACTCTTAAGGCGTTTAGCGTACATCTCCCGGCTGGCCACTCGCAGGCCGGGCAGCTTTCCACGGTTTCCAGGAAAAGCCCCTAGTGTGCCAGTCCTTCTTGAAGTCACCACCTCTTTGCCAGGGTCGAGCTGCAGACTCCTCCGCCCCTGGGACCGCTCGCTGCAATCCCCCGGGGGACCCTGTTACTGCAAAAGTCCTTCTCTCTGGTCACACACTCCCAGGGGTTAACCGCCCCCTGAAACCGTCTCTCTCTGAATCTTCAGCACACCTGGTCCCCGTTAATCCCCCTTCGTTTTACTGTTCCCCAGTCACTTACTGCAGGAAGCGCCGTTCACGGGGTGCAGTAGATCCCACCGCTGCCACCAGTTGTCACGGAGTGTGGGGGAGTCCAGGCCCTGCACCCCTCTTCCTAGGATTCACTGAGACTCTCAGCCAGCCAGTAAAACAGAAGGTTTATTGGACAACAGGAACACAGTCCAAAACAGAGCTTGTGGGTACACCCAGGACCCCTCAGTCAAGTCCTTCTGGGGGAGCAGGGAGCTTAGACCCCAGCCCTGGGGTTCCCTGTGTTCCTCCACCCAGCCCCAAACTGAAACTAAACCCACCCAGCAGGTTCCCTGCTGCAGCCTCCGTCCACATTCCTGGGCAGAGGTGTTACCTCCCCCTCCCCCTCCTGGCTCAGGTAACAGGCTCTCAGGTCTCCCGTCCCCAGGGCACATTCCCAGGTCAACACTCCCCCCTCCCTGCTGCGTCACATCGTCACACGCCCGTCTCCCTGCAGCGGAGAACATGCTCTCCCAGGTGGAGTTCTACCAGCGCACGGACCCGGCCCAGCGCGAGGCCGGGGAGTTCATGTTCGAGTTCGACCAGGACGAGATCTTCCACGTGGACCTGGAGAGGAAGGAGACCGTCTGGCGCCTGCCCGACTTCGGCAAGTTCACCAGCTTCGAGGCGCAGGGCGCCCTGGGCAACATCGCCGTGCTGAAGAAGAACATGGAGATCATGATCCAGAGGTCGAACCCCACGCGGGCCCAGAACGGTACGGGGGGGCACCTTCCCCGCCAGGGGCCTGAGCCCTCCCCCCACCTTCCCTGCCAGGGGCCTGAGCCCTTCCCCGCTTCCCCGGATCCCTCTCCCCACCTTCCTGAGCAGAGACCCCTCCCATCTCTCCCCTACCTTCCCCTCCTCGCACTCCCACCCGGGCCTGATACCAGACCCCACCAGAGATTGAGAGTCTCCTCCCAGCTCCCCCCACAGCCCCTGGAGGGCTCCGGGGAGCCAGTCAGCCTGGCCAGGCTGTGCAGGGCAGGGGCCCCGGGCAGTTCACACCCTCCAGGCTGGTGGCCCAGGGCATCTCTTTGCCGAGGGCTGTTCCTTGCCCCTGCCCAGCGCCAGGCCCTGCCCCTGAGGGATTCTGTCGCCTGCCCCTGGTGCCCCATGAGCCGTCAGGGCAGGGAGCTGGGACGGCCCCGGTGACACCCCCACAGTCCTGGGGAGAGACCCCTGAGCTGGAGCGTGAGCACCAGGGACTGGCTGGCTCAGGGGGGCAGGGAATGGGGCACGGGGCCTTTCCCCTCTAGGGGGTGCTGGCTCCAATCCTGCCCCAGGGCTGGGACTGGCTGGCTCAGGGGCAGGGAATGGGACCCACTAACCCCTGTCTCCCCAGTGCCCCCTGAGGTGACCGTGTTCCCCAAAGGTCCCGTGGAGCTGGGGGTGCCCAACGTCCTGATCTGCTTCGTGGACAAGTTCTCCCCACCCGCGCTCAGCGTGACGTGGCTGAAGAACGGGCAGGAAGTGACGGGGGGCGTCTCTGAGACCGACTTCTACCCCCGCCAGGACAACTCCTTCCGCAAGTTCTCCTACCTGCCCTTCCTCCCCAGCCAGGGCGACTTCTACGACTGCCGGGTGGAGCACGGGGGGCTGCCCGAGCCCTTCACGAAGCACTGGGGTAAGGCCGGGGAGCCCGGGGCCCTGCTGGGCACAGGGCTGGGAGCCAGGACGCCTGGGTTCTCTCCTGGCTCTGGGATAGGAGTGGGGACTAGTGGGTCAGAACGGGGGCAAAACTGGGTGCTCAGACACCTGGGTTCTATCCCAGCTCTGGGAGGGAAGGTTGGGAACAGCCCCCCTCACTCTGTGCCCTGTCCCTCTCCCCCTCTCTCCAGAAGTCCAGGTGCCCACCCCCATCCCCAAGACCACTGAGACCCTGGTGTGCGCCCTGGGCCTGGCCGTGGGCATCATCGGCATCATCGCGGGCACCATCCTCATCATCAAGGGCATGAAGATGAACGCCGCCCGCAACCCGCGGGGCCCCTTGGGAGTAGCTGCTGCCCGGGGAGGGCATCCAGCCACACCCACAGCCCCTCCCCCACCCAGCACCCACTAAGAGACCCCCCCCACACCTTTGGTGCCCCCCCAGCCAGCCACATCCCCTGGGCCCACCCAGCACCCCTTGGGGAGACCCCCACCTGCTGTGCCCCTCCCCAGCCAGCCCCCACTGTGTCAATGGGAGGCTCCATGGGGGTGCTGGGGAGTGGCCCCGATCCCTGCGAGCCTCGCGTCGGGGCCCAGGGCTCCTGGTAACTGACCCTCTTTGCCTTTCAGATAAACGCGGGGAGGAGCTGGGGCTCTATCCCAGCTCTGTGGTTTTTCCAAGGGAAGGGTTCTGGGGAGGAGGTATCTGCGAGCAGGGGGCTCTTTGATCTCACGGCCACAGCTGAGCAAGAACCAATGGCTGGCAGCTGAAGTGAGGCAAATTCGGACTAGCAATAAGGGACGCACGTTTAACTGTGAGGGGCACGAACCATTGGAACGGCCGACCCAGGGACGTGGTGGATGCGCCAGCCCTTGGAGTCGGTACGTCAGGCTGGGACGTCTCTTTCTAACAGACCCGCTCTAGCTCGACTACCAGACATGGGCTGGCTGCCGGGATCGCTGGGTGTGACTCTCTGGCCTGTGTTTGCAGGTGCTCAGACCAGATGCTCAGAACGGTCCCTTCTGTCCGTGGCAGCTCTGGCTCCATGACTGGGGTGCAGGGAAGAGGCCCCAGGGACGTGGTACCGACCGTCAGGAGAGGCCAGCAGAGCGCTCCTGGCGATTACTGCCCTGCAAAGCTCGCTCCTGTGCCGTGGCTGGGGTTACAGAACTAACAGCAACAGGGAGAGAGCCCTGGAAACACCAACGGGGGCGGGGGGCAGGACCCTGAGCTGCAGGGCAGCACTGCGGGGTGGAGACCAATGGGTAGAACTGCAGACTGAACAGTGGTGGGGCGGGCAGGGCACGGTGCCCGCAGGGGCTGGGGGGATTCAGAGACAGGGGTCGGCAGGGTCTGGGGCTCAGGGCACTGCCTGGAGAGTGGGGGTGGGTCTCAGGGGCACACTGGACAGGGTGTAGCAGGGGCTGGGCTCAGGCAGGGACCAGGATGTGAGGTTCTGGGGTTACCCAGCATGGGGTCTGGGGTTTGGGGCTAGGACTAGGGGCTGGCACACAGGATAGGGTGCGGAGGGGTCAGGGGTTACCCAGGTGAGGGGTGAGGTGCTGAGGGAGGAGCTGGATCGGGGGATTCAGGAGCACACAGGACAGGGTCCGGAGGGGTCAGGGGTTAGCTGGGGCAGGGGCTGAGGCTGGGGGAGGGGTTGGAATGGGGGGCTCAGGGAGGACACAGGATATGGTCTGGAGGGGTCAGGGTTACCCGGCTTGGGGGTGTAGGGCTGGGGGAGGGGTAGGAACGGGGGAGGTCTGGGGGCACACAGGACAGGGTCTGGGGGGGTCATCAGGGGTTACCCGGGGTGGGGGGTGGGGCTGAGGGAGGGGCTGGGATTCAGGAGGGTCCGGCAGGTCAGGGGTCACAGGGCTGCAGGGCACTGGTTGCCCTATGCCGGGGCGCAGGGAGGCTGCCGTCCCTCCAGCTGACTGGGATCTTTCTCGAGCTCGGGGCGCGCCCTGTCCCCTGGGCCGGGGATGGAGCAGGCACGGCTCATGCAGAGCCCGGACCCGGCTCTCGCTGCAGCAGTTTCACCCGGCAACCGGTGACCCAGCGGCCCCAGGGCCTGTGATTGGTGCTTCTGGATCCACACCCGGTGCACGGAAAGTCCCTAGCAAAGCCCTGGGTCCCGGGAGCACGTGCCAGGGAACCGAGCCTGGGAGAGTCCCTGGCCCCGGCCCAGCGTGCGGGATGGGGAGCAGCTCCCAGTGCATCACCGAATGGGGAGCGGCCCAGCCTAGAGACGCCCTGAGGGCAGCAAAGCCAGATAGGGCGGCTGGGCCAGCTCAGAAAATCCTGCATGGACCCCCGCTCCCCTCAGAGAGAGGGATCCCCTCATCTCACACCCACCCAACCCAGGGGCTCCTGAACCTTCCCTTGGGGAAAGGATCCCCCGGCTCACAGACCTCCCAGCCCCAGGGCTCCCCCTGACAGCTCACAGACCCCTCACAAGCCACGATTCCACAGGCATGGAAAAAGTTGTGCCAGGCAAGAAGCCATCCTGGTTAAAAGGAGATGTGGAAACAATGATCACACAATAAAAAATCAATATACAAAGGATGGAAAAAGGGGAAGTAAATGGCAACAAATATAAGTTACAAGTAAACAAATACAGGTGATCGATAAGGGAAGCTAAAGGATTCAATGGCCAACAGGGTTAAGGACACTAAGATGACATTTTAAAACATATTAGGAAAAAAATACCCCTTCTTCATAGAATTTCAGGGTTGGAAGGGACTTCAGAAGATCATCTAGTCCAACCCCCTCCTCAAAGCAGGACCAATCCCCAATTTTTGCCCCAGATCCCAAATGGCCCCCTCAAAGATTGAACTCATAACCCTGGGTTTAGTAGGCCAATGCTCAAACCACTGAGCTATCCTCCCCCAGGTATAGGTCCAGGGCTAGATGCAGCTGGTAAAACATTAAAGATGCAGAGAAGGCAGAAATGTCCCACAGCTATTCCTGTCTGTGTTTGGAGTGAGGCAGGAGGCTGGGTCCGTCCCTGAGGAAGCTGTGGATGGACCAGAACATTCACCGTCTCTAACAAAGGAGGAGGTGTTTGCTAAAATCGGACACTTTCACATCAACAGACCCAGAAAATTTACACCCAAGATCAGAGGAACCAGCTGAGGAGCACTCTGAGGGTAAATACAGCCCAAGGCGAGGCAGCCCATCTGGGCACCAAGAACGCAGGTTGTACCTGCAGGGTGGGGACTGCCTTGGAAAGCCGTGACTCAGAGACGGGCTCAGGGTCAGGGCAGATACCTGCCTCACCATGAGTTTTCAGTGCAGGGCTGTGGAAGGCGGGCTGAGGAGATCCTTGGATGTATAAGCAGGGGAATATCGAGTAGAAGCAGGGACGTGACCCTGCCTCTGTACGGTGCATTGGTGAGATCGCCAGAGATTGCCGTGTCCAGCGCTGGCGTCCACACTTGAAGAGGGATGTAGAAATGCTGGAGCGAGTTCAAAGGAGGGCCAGAAAAACGCTCCAGGTCCATGGGCCGGGTAACAACCCCTAGGAGGTGAGGCTAAAGGCTGAGGGGCCTGGTCACTGGGGCTAGGTCCTGACCCACAGACAGATCTGAGAGTGGGGCGGCTTCTCAGTCCTGCTGACAAAGGCAGAACAAGAGCCAATGGCTGGAAGCTGAAGTTAGACAAAACTCAGTTTGAAGTAGGGTGCAGTCTCCTAGCAGAGGGTGGTGACTGACACTGGAACAGCTCCCAGGGGAGGTGGGTGGCGATTCGCACCCTCGCAGAGTCATTGAAACGAGATGGGATCTCTGCGTAAAAGATTTGCTTTAATCCAGCCTCCCTACAGCCCGTGGAATGGGGAGGGGTCGGGCTGGGTGGGCCCCTTCTGGCCTTGGAGTCTGTGAATCTGGGGTTCCCGTTTGTCTCCTCCCTTCACAGGTCACGGGAGAATAGGGTTGCCTGCATTGCTCTTGGCATGCTGTAACACTCAGACAATGGCTCTCATCCAACCTCAGGCTTCAGGGCTTCAGCCAGTCACCTGCGGGGTCAGGAAGGGATTTGCGCCCCGAGACTCAGTTGGCCAGACATCTCTGGGGCTTTTCCTCTGAAGCGTCAGGGCTCAGCCCAGCTGGAAACGGGGCACTGCATGGGGGTGGGGGTGGGGAATACTCTGAGCGGCTCCAGAGACTCTGTCTGGCTCACATGTTGGGGGTCCCCAGTTTGGGGGCAGGGAAGGAATCTCTCCCAGGACAGACTGGCAGGGCCCTTGGGGAGTTTCCCATTCTGCTGTAGCGCGGGGTGTGGGTCGCCGGCTGGGATCGGGTCCCAGCCATTGCAGGGGTGTTGGTCCTTGGGGCCCCTCGGTCCCACCTGGGCTCTGGCTGGGGCCACATCAGCGTGGTCCCCCAAGGGCTGAAATGCCTTGGTCTGACCAGGCACCACGGACTGGCCGTGGGTCTCCGGCCTGGGCTGGGCTGCAGTGGGACAGGCCAGACGATCCGATGGTCCCTGCTGGCCTGGCTCTCTATGGAGCCGTGCTGGGGGCCTGCTCCTGGCGGGTGTCGCTCCCGGCCCGGGCCCCCCTGCGGGGGAGTCCAGCCCCGATTCACCCGGCTGGGCGCTGGCCCAAAGGCTGGGCCGGGCGCAGCGTGTCCGGGGGCTGGAGGCCGGGGCTCATTGGGGTGAGGGGACCCCGACCTTCGCCCTCCCCCCAGTGCTAGCCCCCAGCCCTGCCCCCTACTTCAACCTCCACATCCCAGTCCCCCCCCCGCGGGCTAACACCCCCTCCCTGGTTAGCCCCCCCATGGCTCTTGGTGCATCTCCACGGGGGCGGGGGTCCGTGTCCATGGCAGGGCTGGTGCGAGCGTCGGAACCATCCCCCCCGGGCGCAGTGTCTCCCCCCCCCCCCAATTCCCAGCCCTAGGGGCTTTCCCCAGAAGCTTCCACTTCACCTTGAACTCAAGTAACCCCCCTTTCCCAGCCAATCAGCGTGCGGCTCTGGGCAGCGTCATCAGTCTCCGGCAGATTCCGGCCGGGCCAGGCTGCGCTGGGGCAGGCTGAGCGGTGCAGCGGGGTGGTGGTGGGGGACGGAGGCCCCAGCTGGCGTTAGGGGGCAGTGGATCCCCCAGCCCCCCTCCCGCCCCCCGCAGGCTCAGTCCGGCTCCTCCTCCCCGGCAGGGAGCTGAGTTCAGTCGCCCTCTGAGCCCCAGCTCTGCGGGTCTGGTGGGTTACAGTGTGGGGAGGGGCTGGGAGCCAGGACTCCTGGGTTCTTTCCCCAGCTCTGGGGGTCTGGTGGGTTACAGTGGGGGGAGGGGCTGGGAGCCAGGACTCCTGGGTTCTTTCCCCAGCTCTCGGGGTCTGGTGGGTTACAGTGGGGGGAGGGGCTGAAAGCCAGGACTCCTGGGTTCAGTTCCCCCCTTTGCCCATACTGTGCTGTGTGCACTGGGGTAAATCCCTCCCTGTCTGGGGCTCCGTTCCCAGCTCTGACGTGGGGCTGGCGACCCCCCTGTGTCTTGTCGTCTTAGGCTGTAACCTCCCGAGGGCAGAGCCCGTGTGTCTGGGCAGCGCCTGGCACAACACGGCCCTGATCCCAGCTGGGGTCTGTGCAGCCCCCGGGGAGGGGACCGGCTGGCTCAGGGAATGGGGCACAGGCCCTTTCCCATCTGGGGGGTGGGGGGGAGCGGCCCCGATCCAGCCCCAGGTTTGGCTCTTCAGCTGCCTGCTCCAGTCACTCCAAACCCACCCCTGGGCCAGGTGCAGTCGGTTTGTACCATCCCGATTTCCAGCCCCAGCGGTTGATTGGTGCCCTCCAGGGCTTTCCCTGCACAGCCGGCTCCGGGCAGCAGGAGGTGCCGGACGCAGACGCTGAGCCCACGCACTGAGCTCTGGTCCTGGGGCGTTTGGGGTCGGCTCAGGCAGGTGTCTGGTGTAAACAGGCCCTTCGAGGGGCAGGAATCCCCGAGCGGCTCAGCCTGGCCAGGGGCCCCTCTAACCTGGTCTCCCGTCTCTGACAGAGGCCAGTCCCAGCTGCTCCGGGGGGCGGAGTAGGAACCCCACAGGGATGGGATAACCTGCCCTGGGAGAAGTTTAACCCCCCATAGCCGGAGTTCAGCTGCTGTCCTGCCGCAGGTGGTGTTTGCTCCCATCCCAATCCCTTATTAGCCATTACTGGACACCCTCACGGTCCATATACTCCTCCAGTTCTTGTGTGAATCCCGCTGAGCTCTCGGCCCCAGTGAGATCTTGTGGCAATGAGTTCCACAGGCCAGAGATGCATCTTTCCTTTTGCCAGCTTTACACTGGCCACGATTCAATTTCACAGACTGTCCCCTTGTTCTTCTATTAATTATTTCTAATACAGGGTGTCTGGAGGCCCCAAACTCCCTGTTGTGCCAGGGGCTGCACATACACCCCCAGACCAAGACTTCAGCCCCGCCCCTGTGCCAGGTGTCACGGAGTGTGGGGGAGTCCAGGCCCTGCACCCCTCTTCCTGGGATTCACTGAGACTCTCAGCCAGCCAGTAAAACAGAAGGTTTATTGGACAACAGGAACACAGTCCAAAACAGAGCTTGTGGGTACACCCAGGACCCCTCAGTGAAGTACTTCTGGGGGAGCAGGGAGCTTAGACCCCAGCCCTGGGGTTCCCTGTGTTCCTCCACCCAGCCCCAAACTGAAACTAAACCCACCCAGCAGGCTCTCTCCTGCAGCCTCTCTTCACATTCCTGGGCAGAGGTGTTACCTCCCCCTCCCCCTCCTGGCTCAGGTAACAGGCTCTCAGGTCTCCTGTCCCCAGGGCACATTCCCAGGTCAACACTCCCCCCTCCCTGCTGCGTCACATCGTCACACCAGGCACCATCCAGATTCCCACAACAGAGATTAAGGCCCCATCGTGTCAGGCGCTGCACAGACCCCAACTGAGACTGGGGCTGGATCGGGGCCAGCTCTCCATGGGGGAAGCCCCCAGCACCATGAGGCCGACCCCGGGTCCAGCGTCTCAGTGCTGGGGTCCCAGCGCGGGGGCCGAGCGATGCTGCAGACGCCCGGGGTTTCGGTTCCTCTCCTGCAGCCCCGCGCTGGGTGGAGTCCAGCCTTGGGGGAAGTGAAAGGGAGAAGCTGGCGGGTTCCAGGGCTCGGAGGGGAAGTGGCCCTGGCTGGGCGGTTCTCCCGGGCCAGGCAGCCCCATGGCGGGGCCAGTGGGGAGGGAGAAGGGACCCGCGTCACCCGTCTCCAGGGCAAGGAGAGCGCGGAGCCCAGGGCGCGGGCTGCTGGCAGGGCCCACGCGTCCCTGCTGGGGCAAACAGCCATTGCAACAGACAGGCCCCAGCATCAGAGCCAGCGGCCCCTAGAGGGGAACAGCCCCATAGCTTATTGCCCCCCCTCCCCCGCCCTCCGCCAGCCTGTTGGACTGGAGCTGGTGCCCTTAGAGGGGAGAAGCCCTTTCCCCACCCAAAACCAACCAGACACCCCAATTCCCCTCCAGCCTGGAGCCATTTGGTCACTCAGGCCTTATTCCTCTGCATTAGAAAGCACAGATGATGTGTGTCAGATTAGGCCAGGAGTCCTGGCCCCCGGCACCGCCCCCATGCTCTGTCCATTAGACCCCACTCCCCTCCCAGGGACGGGGCGAGAACCCAGGAGTCCTGGCCCCCAGCACCGCCCCCATGCTCTGTCCATTAGACCCCACTCCCCTCCCAGGGCCAGGGAGAGAACCCAGGAGTCCTGGCTCCCGGCACCGCCCCCATGCTCTGTCCATTAGACCCCACTCCCCTCCCAGGGACAGGGCGAGAACCCAGGAGTCCTGGCCCCCAGCGCCCCTCCCCCATGCTCTATCCATTAGACCCCACTCCCCTCCCAGGGCCAGGGAGAGAACCCAGGAGTCCTGGCTCCCGGCACCGCCCCCATGCTCTGTCCATTAGACCCCACTCCCCTCCCAGGGACGGGGCGAGAACCCAGGAGTCCTGGCCCCCAGCGCCCCCTCCCCCATGCTCTGTCCATTAGACCCCACTCCACTCCCAGGGCCGGGGAGAGAACCCAGGAGTCCTGGCCCCCAGCACCCCTCCCCCATGCTCTATCCATTAGACCCCACTCCCCTCCCAGGGCCAGGGAGAGAACCCAGGAGTCCTGGCTCCCGGCACCGCCCCCATGCTCTGTCCATTAGACCCCACTCCCCTCCCAGGGACGGGGCGAGAACCCAGGAGTCCTGGCCCCCAGCGCCCCTCCCCCATGCTCTGTCCATTAGACCCCACTCCCCTCCCAGGGACGGGGCGAGAACCCAGGAGTCCTGGCCCCCAGCGCCCCTCCCCCATGCTCTATCCATTAGACCCCACTCCCCTCCCAGGGATGGGGCGAGAACCCAGGAGTCCTGGCCCCCGGCGCCCCTCCCCCATGCTCTATCCATTAGACCCCACTCCCCTCCCAGGGCCGGGGAGAGAACCCAGGAGTCCTGGCCCCCAGCACCGCCCCCATGCTCTATCCATTAGACCCCACTCCCCTCCCAGGGCCGGGGAGAGAACCCAGGAGTCCTGGCCCCCAGCGCCCCTCCCCCATGCTCTATCCATTAGACCCCACTCCCCTCCCAGGGCCGGGGAGAGAACCCAGGAGTCCTGGCCCCCAGCACCGCCCCCATGCTCTGTCCATTAGACCCCACTCCCCTCCCAGGGACGGGGCGAGAACCCAGGAGTCCTGGCCCCCAGCACCGCCCCCATGCTCTGTCCATTAGACCCCACTCCCCTCCCAGGGACGGGGAGAGAACCCAGGAGTCCTGGACCCCAGCGCCCCCTCCCCCATGCTCTATCCATTAGACCCCACTCCCCTTCCAGGGCCAGGGAGAGAACCCAGGAGTCCTGGACCCCAGCGCCCCTCCCCCATGCTCTGTCCATTAGACCCCACTCCCCTCCCAGGGACGGGGCGAGAACCCAGGAGTCCTGGCCCCCAGCGCCCCCTCCCCCATGCTCTATCCATTAGACCCCACTCCCCTGCCAGGGCCGGGGAGAGAACCCAGGAGTCCTGGCCCCCAGCCCCCCTGCTCATAGACTCTAAGGCCGGAAGGGACCATTGTGATCATCTAGTCCGACCCTGGGCACATCGCAGGCCACAGCCCCTCACCCCCCCCTCCTGTAGCAGACCCGAACCTCGGGCTGGGTTACTGACGGCCTCGAACCGTGGGTTCAAGACATCGCATGACAGAGACTCCACCAGGGACACTAGTTTAAACCTGCCCGTGCCCCACGCCCCAGGCTGCAGGGGAAGGCGAACCCCCCCCCCGCCCCCCCAGGGTCTTTGCCAATCCGACCCAGGGGAAATTCCCCCCCCCCCCGACATCTGGTGACCAGTTAAACCCTGAGTATGTGGGTGAGACCCACCAGCCAGCCCCTCCCCAGACTCCCCAGCCGCCCTGGTCACTGAGCCCCCCCAGCGAGCAGAGCTCGGTGCGGGCAGCCTGGTTATCGGCAGGTGTTTTCCGGGGAGCGGGGACGCCCCTCGCTGGCTGCCACCACCTGGGCCGGGAGCCCAGGCCCCAGGAACAAGCCCATCCTTCAGGGTCACCGGGAGACGGCCCGGAGCCCGGCGGGGGCAATCGCTGCCAGGCCGGAGCGAGGGGGGATCTGACCGTCCATGGGCAGCCCCCGCTGTGCAGGCACCTGAGGAGGTCGGGGCGATCAGACCCTGTGTGGGTCACAGAGAGCTCTGTGCTCTCCCCGTGTCTGACACCTGCCCCGTGTCACGGAGTGTGGGGGAGTCCAGGCCCTGCACCCCTCTTCCTGGGATTCACTGAGACTCTCAGCCAGCCAGTAAAACAGAAGGTTTATTGGACAACAGGAACACAGTCCAAAACAGAGCTTGTGGGTACACCCAGGACCCCTCAGTCAAGTCCTTCTGGGGGAGCAGGGAGCTTAGACCCCAGCCCTGGGGTTCCCTGTGTTCCTCCTCCCAGCCCCAAACTGAAAACTAAACCCACCCAGCAGGTTCCCTGCTGCAGCCTCCGTCCACATTCCTGGGCAGAGGTGTTACCTCCCCGTCCCCCTCCTGGCTCAGGTGACAGGCTCTCAGGTCTCCCATCCCCAGGGCACATTCCCAGGTCAACACTCCCCCCTCCCTGCTGCTTCACATCGTCACATCTCTCCCCCCTTCGAGACTGAACTGAGCGGGGTCACTGTGACCAGTGACCTGGGGAAGTTCGGGGCCCCTCTCCGGGACAGCGCATCCGCTATCAGGTTGGCACTTCCCTTCACATGGACCACGTCCATGTCGTAATCCTGCAGGAGCAGGCTCCACCTCAGGAGCTTGGCGTTGGCTCCTTTCATCTGGTGCAGCCAGGTCAGGGGAGAGTGGTCGGTGTAGACGGTGAAGTGTCGCCCGAAGAGATAGGGCTCTAGTTTCTTGAGGGCCCACACCATGGCCAGGCACTCCTTCTCGATGGCCGCGTAGTGTTGCTCCCGGGGTAGCAACTTCTTGCTCAGGTACACGATGGGGTGTCTCTCCCCCTTTTCATCCTCCTGCATTAACACCGCCCCCAGTCCCGTGTCGGAGGCGTCGGTGAACACCACAAAGGGCTTGTCAAAGTCTGGGTGTGCCAGAACTGGGCCACTGACCAGAGCCTCCTTCAGCGCCCGGAAAGCCTCCTGGCACTGCTCGGTCCAGATCACCTTGTCTGGCTTCCCCTTCTTGCATAGCTCCGTGATGGGGGTCGCTATGGCGCTAAAGTGGGGCACAAATCTTCGGTAGTATCCTGCCATCCCAATAAAGGCTTGGACCTGCTTTTTGGTGTGGGGAGCGGGCCAGTCTCTGATCACCTCCACCTTGGCCGGTTCCGGCTTTAGGCGGCCGCTCCCCACCCGATGGCCCAGGTAAGATACTTCAGCCATCCCCACCTTGCACTTCTCCGCTTTGACAGTCAGCCCAGCCCCCTGGAGTCGGTCCAGCACTTGTCTAACCTGGGACACGTGGTCCTCCCAGGTCTGGCTAAAGACACAGATGTCGTCAATATACGCCACAGCAAAACTCTCCATCCCCCTCAGGAGCTGGTCCACCAGGCGCTGGAAGGTGGCCGGCGCTCCCTTGAGGCCGAAAGGCAGGGTCAGGAACTCATAGAGCCCCAGAGGGGTGATAGAGGCCGATTTCAGCCGGGCATCTGCATCCAGCGGCACTTGCCAGTAGCCCTTTGTAAGGTCCATGGTGGTAAGGTACCGAGCTCCTCCCAGCTTGTCTAGGAGCTCGTCCGGCCTGGGCATGGGGTAGGCATCCGATACAGTGATGGCATTGAGCTTCCGATAGTCCACACAGAACCGGACCGACCCGTCCTTTTTGGGGACCAGCACCACCGGCGAGGCCCAAGGGCTGGCCGATGGCTGGATCACCCCCAAAGCCAGCATGTCCCGGACCTCTCTTTCCAGGTCCTGAGCAGTTTTCCCGGTGACTCGGAAGGGGGAGCATCTTATCGGCGGGTGCGACCCTGTCTGCACCCGGTGGACAGTCAGATTAGTGCGTCCCGGCTGGTTGGAAAACAGCTGTCGGTACGGATGCAGCACCCCCCTGACCTCAGCTTGCTGGGCAGGGTGAGCTGATCCGAGAGGGGGATTGTTTCCAGGGGGGAACCAGCTCTGGTCCCAGGGAATAGATCTACTAAAGGGTCATCTCCCTGCTCCTCCCAATGTCCACACACAGCTAACACCACATTCCCCCTGGCATAATATGGCTTCATCATATTCACATGGTACACCCGGCGGTGGTGCGCCCGGTTCGACAGCTCCACCACATAGTTTACCTCATTGAGCTGCTTGACGACCTTGAAAGGGCCCTCCCAGGCGGCCTGTAGTTTGTTCTTTCTCACGGGGATGAGAACCATCACCAGATCCCCGGTGGCGTAGGCCCGGGCCCGCGCCGTGCGGTCATACCAGACCTTCTGCTTCCTCTGGGCTCTGGCCAGATTCTCCCTGGCCAGGCCCATGAGTTCAGCCAGTCTCTCTCGGAAGATCAGGACATACTCCACCACTGACTCTCCATCGGGAGTGGCCTTCCCCTCCCACTCGTCTCTCATCAGGTCCAGGGGGCCCCTCACCCTCCTTCCATATAACAGTTCGAAAGGCGAAAATCCGGTAGACTCCTGGGGCACCTCCCTGTATGCGAACAGCAGGTGAGGTAAGTACTTGTCCCAATCCTGCGGGTGCTGGTTCATAAAGGTTTTCAGCATCATCTTTAGCGTCCCGTTAAACCTCTCCACCAGCCCATTGGACTGGGGGTGATACGCTGAGGCCCAGTCGTGCCGGACCCCACATTTCTCCCACAAGCACCGGAGCAGGGCCGACATGAAGTTGGAGCCTTGGTCTGTCAAGACTTCCCTGGGGAACCCCACTCGGCTGAAAATGGTCAGGAGCGCATCTGCCACGGTGTCTGCTTCAATGGAAGCTAAGGGTACTGCCTCGGGGTAGCGGGTGGCGAAACCTACCACCACCAGAATGTATTTCTTCCCCGCCCGGGTCGTCTTGCTGAGAGGCCCCACGATGTCCATGGCCACCTTCTGGAAAGGCTCCTCTATGATGGGCAAAGGTCTCAAGGCCGCTTTCCCCTTGTCCCGGGCCTTCCCCACCCTCTGACAGGGGTCACAGGATCGGCAATACTGCCGGACCGTGGTAAAGACCCCGGGCCAGTAAAAGTTCTGTAGCAACCTCTGCCGGGTGCGCCGGATTCCCTGGTGCCCTGCGAGGGGGATGTCATGGGCCAGGTACAGGAGCTTGCGGCGATACTTCTGGGGGACCACCAGCTGCCTCCTGATCCCACAGGACTCCCCTTCCCCTGGGGGAGCCCATTCTCGGTACAGGAACCCCTTCTCCCACAGGAACCTCTCCTGGCAGCCTCTCCTCATGGTCCGTCCCACACTGAGGTCGGCCAGGTCCCTGAGCTTCTGCAAGGAGGGATCTTTCCTCAACTCGGCCTGGAACTCAGTGGTTGGGGAAGGGATGGGGCCCAGTTCCCCCTCAGTGGTCAGGTCTAAGGCCTCAGCCTCTCTGAGCCGTGCCCCTCGGCGCTCCCTCCCCACCAGGGTAGGGTCCTGTGCCTCCGGTGTGGTACCCTCCCCAAGGTCAGGGTGCAGTGCCCCTCGCCGGCTCTGGCTACGGGTCACAACCAGAGCGGTCTGGGGGTCGCTTGGCCAGTCCTCTAGGTCTCCCCCCATCAAAACTTCAGTGGGCAAATGGTGGTGTACCCCCACATCCTTGGGGCCCTCCTTGGCCCCCCATTTCAGGTGTACTCTTGCCACGGGCACCTTAAATGGGGTCCCACCCACCCCCGTCAGGGTCAGGTAGGTGTTGGGCACCACCCGATCTGGGGCCACCACCTCGGGCCGGGCCAGCGTCACCTCCGCCCCCGTATCCCAGTATCCATTGACCTTCCTCCCATCCACCTCCAGGGGAACAAGGCACTCTCTCCGGAGGGACAGCCCCGCACCCACCCTGTAAACTGAGCACCCTGAGTCCAGAGCCTCTAGCCCTCTGGCGGGGCTGGCTGGGGGTACTCTTCCCTCCTGAGCAGGTGGCAAACTGGTAGCCCCCCTTTCCTGGGTCGTCTGCCCCTCGTCCAGCTGAGACCCTACCCAGTTAACCCTGGGTAGGTTGGGTCTGCTCAGTTTGTCCCTGAGCCCGGGGCACTGGGCCCGTACGTGGCCTCTCTGGCCACAGTGATAGCAGCTCAGGTCACGTTGGTCCCCTCGAGCGGGTCGGAGGGGCCCGACACCAGGCGCTCCCCTTTGGAGGGGGTTCTCCCTATTTCCCCGCTGGGCGGCCCCATGGTGACTCTCTCTCTGCATCGGGGGGGGCCTGTTCTTTTGGGATTCCTCCCGGCTACCCCCTGACCGACTGTTCACAAACTCGTCGGCCAGCTGCCCTGCGTGCTGGGGGTTCGCGAGCTTTTTGTCCACCAGCCACAGCCTCAGGTCGGAAGGGCACTGTTCATACAGGTGCTCCAGTACGATTAGGTCCAGCAGGTCCTCTTTAGTTTGGGCCCCCGCTGCCCACTTGCGGGCATATCCCTGCATCCTGTTGACCAGTTGTAGGTAGGTGGCCTCAGGCGTTTTACGCTGACTCCGGAACCTTCTCCGGTACATCTCGGGGGTCAGCCCAAACTCACGGAGCAGGGCCTGTTTGAACAGTTCATAGTCCCCTGCCTCTGCCCCTGTCATCCGGCTGTACACCTCCACGGCTTTGGGGTCTGGTAAGGGGGTGAGGAACTGGAGCCTGTCTGCAGGGTCAACCCTGTGCATCTCGCAGGCATTCTCAAAGGCCGTCAGGAAGCTATCGATGTCCTCCCCCTCCTTCCGCTGGGCCAGGAAGCACTTATCAAAGCTCCTTGCAGTCTTGGGTCCCCCCTCACTCACCGCAGCCGGGGTCCCACTGCTCCTCAGCCTGGCCAGCTCCAGTTCATGCTGCCTTTGTTTCTCCTTCTCCTGACGCTCCCTCTCCTTCTCCTGACGCTCCCTCTCCTTCTCCTCCTGCTCATGTTGACGTTGTTTCTCCTTCTCCTCCTGCTCATGTTGACGTTGTTTCTCCTCATGTTGACGTTGTTTTTCATGATCCTCCAGCTCCCTCATTTTCCTCTCCCTCTCCCATTCCAGCCGCATCCGCTCCAGGGATGGGGAGCTCCGCCGGGAGGATCCCCTGCTGGCTGCTGGGGTCAGGGTGCCCTCGGTATTCGCTGGGCTTCCCCCAACCCCTCCCCCAGGCATAGGTAGGAAGGGTCTCGGGGTGTCCTGGGCAGCAGTCTGACCCCTCCCAGCCTGGTCAGGCCCCAGGGCCCACGCTGCATCCCCCGGGCGGCTTCCCTCAGGGACAGGGATCGGGTCGTCCAAGCGATCCCTCTCTTCCAACTGGGCAATCAGCTGTTCCTTGGTGGACCTCCCAATGCGCAGCCCCCTCTGCCTGCACAGCTCCACCAGGTCGCTCTTAAGGCGTTTAGCGTACATCTCCCGGCTGGCCACTCGCAGGCCGGGCAGCTTTCCACGGTTTCCAGGAAAAGCCCCTAGTGTGCCAGTCCTTCTTGAGGTCACCACCTCTTTGCCAGGGTCGAGCTGCAGACTCCTCCGCCCCTGGGACCGCTTGCTGCAATCCCCCGGGGGACCCTGTTACTGCAAAAGTCCTTCTCTCTGGTCACACACTCCCAGGGGTTAACCGCCCCCTGGAACTGTCTCTCTCTGAATCTTCAGCACACCTGGTCCCCGTCAATCCCCCTTCGTTTTACTGTTCCCCAGTCACTTACTGCAGGAAGCGCCGTTCACGGGGTGCAGTAGATCCCACCGCTGCCACCAGTTGTCACGGAGTGTGGGGGGAGTCCAGGCCCTGCACCCCTCTTCCTGGGATTCACTGAGACTCTCAGCCAGCCAGTAAAACAGAAGGTTTATTGGACAACAGGAACACAGTCCAAAACAGAGCTTGTGGGTACACCCAGGACCCCTCAGTCAAGTCCTTCTGGGGGAGCAGGGAGCTTAGACCCCAGCCCTGGGGTTCCCTGTGTTCCTCCACCCAGCCCCAAACTGAAAACTAAACCCACCCAGCCGGTTCCCTGCTGCAGCCTCCGTCCACATTCCTGGGCAGAGGTGTTACCTCCCCCTCCCCCTCCCGGCTCAGGTGACAGGCTCTCAGGTCTCCCGTCCCCAGGGCACATTCCCAGGTCAACACTCCCCCCTCCCTGCTGCTTCACATCGTCACATCCCGTGCCTGGGACGTGCTGGGCCCAGTTCCTGATCACGGCTGACCTCACTAACGGGCATTGGCCTCAGATACCCGGCTCCAGTCGGCATTTACCCCCGCACTGGGGCTCTTGCAGTTCCTGGTCCTGTCGTTTGGGCTGGAGGGGGCCCCAGCTCCCTTCCAGCGGCCGGTAGCTCTGGTGTGGGGTGAGCTGGGGAGTGTCCCCCGGCGTGGCTAGAGGGTGTTTGTATGTTAGTCAGACCTGGGACAAGCCCGTGACTCGCGTCAGGTGGGGGCTGCGAGGCATTCAGACCCCAGCCCTGCCTGGGAAGGGGGAGCAGGGCAAGGTGGGGCTGGCAGAAGTGGGGGATCTTGGCCATGGAGGGGGGAGGGGGCTGCATGAAACCGGAGCCTGCAAAAGTGGAGGCGGCTGAGACCCATCCCCAACCAAGGGAGCTGGTACCGGCCGTCAGCGGCTGGCAGGGGATTGCCGGAGACTGTCCCTCGCTGTGGTACCCGCCCGCCCCGTCACTGGCCTGTGTGAGCCGGGGCAGCCAGACAAGGGAGTCCGGTCTAACGGGGTCCACGGGTCGGCTGGGAACAGGGGGCAGCCCTGAGCACAGACCCAGCTCTGGGGGGCCGCAACTGTGACAAGCCGGTTGTGGGTTTCACAGCCGCCTCTGTCGGGCTGCACTGCTGCTGTGAAGCCATGAACAGGGGAGACCCCCCCCCGCCCCCACACACCCCCGGGGCCGGATCTGAGCAAGACATTGCTTCCCTGAGAGAACTAGGGGACAACAGGCAATGAACATCTAGTCCAGGTCCTGGCCCTCTGCAAAGTACAGCCTGTCTGTCCTGGAGACGTCGCCCTGTCTGTACCGACCCCTCGCTGGCCCGTGGGCTAAGGCCAGGGGACTGCCATGGAGCCTGGTGCCCCTCGCGAACGGTGTGGGGGTGAGCCATGCTACAGGGACTGCAGCTCTCCCAGCTGGTGCCTGGCCAGGCCGTGTGTCACGGCGTGAGGGGGAGTCAGGGCCCCGCACCCCCACTTCCTGCAATTCACCGTGACTCTCAGCCAGCCAGGAGAACAGACGGTTTATTAGAGGACAGGAACACGGTCCAAACCGGAGCTTGTAGGTACAGACAACAGCACCCCTCAGTCAAGTCCTTCTGGGGGGTAGGGAGCTTAGACCCCAGCCTTGGGGTTCCCTCCATTTCCCCAGCCAGCCCAAAACTGAAAAACCCCCTCCAGCTGTCTCTCCCAGCCTCCCCCCAGCTCCTCCTCCAGCCTTTGTCTAGTTTCCCGGGCAGACGGTGTCACCTGGCCCCAGCCCCCCTCCTGGCTCAGGTGACAGGCTCGGGTATCCTCCCTCCAGTAAAGTCACGCCCTGCTCTCCCATCCCCAATGCAGACAGTCCCAGTAAAACTAGACAACACTCCCCGGTCAATCCACCCCGCTCCCTACTGCGTCACCCCATGAGCCATGGATTCCCCGAGCCTGCCAGTCGGGCAGCCTGGGTCCCTGACTTCTTCTCGAGGAAGGTGATATCACAGCCCGGGCGGTGTCTGTGCGGCCCACGCTGGTTACGCCCATGAAGGGTTTGTGGATCACTGCGAGCCAGGGATTGATCTGCTCCATGGCGGGGGGTGTGACGAAGTGGGGGGTTTTCTTGGTTTTTCCTTGGTTTTGTCAATGGTTTGGATGCAGAGGGGGTGGGACTCAGTTTCCCTGGGTGTTACGGGTTTAACGAGGTGACGGGAGAGGGAGTTTGTGGGGACACAGGACCGGCGAGGGAACTTGGGACCCCAGCCAATGGCCTGGAGAATGGAGACCCCAGCGCCTGGTGACCTGGGGACCCGGAGGCCCAGCTCGGGAGTCCCAGCCGGTTCTGGCCAGTGGGACGACAATGGGCTGCAGGGAGAGGACCCCGGTGACCTGACCAGCCGGTTCCAGCCAGAGGGGGCCCGGGCGACCCTGTTCGCCTGGAGAGAAGACAATGGCCGGGGTGTGGGGGGGGGCCTGGGGCAGGTGATAGCAGATGCCCAGCTGGGAAGCAGGGGGGTTCTGGGCTGGAGGAGGGAGCAGGCAGAGCCCCCCAGATGCAGGGGAGACTGGGATGCGCTGGGCTGAGGGAGGCCAGGCCTGAGGCCCAGAGAGTTTCCTGTGCTGGGTTCAGACGCTCAATAACCCCTCCTGTTTTACGCTGGTGGAGAGTCGCTCCGGTCTAGAGAACAGGGGGGCATCATCCCCTTCGGGGGGTGGAGGCCCCGGGAGTCCAGAGCGAGGGGACTCTCTGAGGGGGCCCACGGCAGAGACAGGCGTGCTGAGGCTCAGAGCAGTGCGGCTCCAGGAGGTGGAGGGGCTGGACCCCCGAGAGAGAGTGGACCCCCGGGAGAAGGGCTGTCGCACTGAAGGGGGTTCCCCGCACGGACCGCACGGGGCCAAGAGTGGGCACGACCTGGGAGTCCGTGACGGGGGGTCACCCCCGGTCCCCAGGCACTAACAGCAGCGTGGGGTGATCACTGCAGTGCCTGGGACTGTGACCAGCGCAGAGACGTACCCCTCTGCCCAGGGTGGGTCGCCCAGACTGGCAGGGCTGGGCCAGAGGAGAGGTGAGGGCCACAGAACGAACCGGGGCTAGAGAGACGGCGGTTAACAGGCTTGGGGCCTTGCTTTGGATCCAGCGACAGACGGGGCTTTGGTCCTGGGGCCCTAATTCTGGCTGCCAGGTGGGGAAGAGCCTGGGCCCATCTGACGCCCCGTGTGGGAGAAGGGCGATTCCTGCTGCTCAGGGAGCGGTTTCGTCTGGTTTTTATCTGGTCGCTGTGATGAGAGTCGCTGTCTCGGCTGAGCGCGAGCCAGCTGGGAATCGGTGTCCCAAGTACACTGGGTCGGGGCTACGGCCCAGCTTTGGATCAGGCTCTGGGAGGCCCCGTCAGACCAGGGGGCCAGACCTCTGGGGTCTCACTCTGCTGCCAGGGTGAGCCCCACGGCTTCACCGCCTCCTTAGGCTGGACATCTGGGCCTGCAGCCCCCTGCTCCCCCGTGAGCTCGTCAGCCAGCCCCACTGAGACAGACCCTGGGGGAGACCTGGCCACTCTGCGGGGATCAGTGCCCTGGCCCAGCGTTTGCAGGGACACGCAGACGGTGCTGTCAGAACAGAGGGGTTTATTAGCCAGGCGGCCCCAGCACAGGGAGGCCTGTGGGGCGCCCAGAGGCAGGAGGGTCACAGCCTGGCCCACGGTCAGCCCAGCGCCCAGCCCGGCTGCAGGGAACCCCTGGGTTCAAGCTCCGTCTGTCTCTCCTCCTTCGGCAGACGCCAGATGGGAGCCCCGACTCCACCCAGCTCCTCTCCCCCCATCACCCCTTGTGACGAAGCGGGACTGTTGTTAATGTTTCCTTTGAATAGTGTGGGGGTGCCTCAGTTTCCCCTAGGCAGTTCTTAAGTATCTAGGTGGTGGGGTAAGGGTGTATGATCATTGCAGAGCCCTAGAGGACAGGTGGGTGCAGGGGTCTGGACACAGAGAATGGCCGACACCCTGTTTCCTGGCCACTGATGGCCTGGGCCCTTCCCCCCTGCAAGGTGAGAGCTAAAGGGTTGGAGAAAAGGAATCTGGTGCCCTCCTGGTCCGGGAAAGGGACAAAGCCCAGAGGAGGGGGGCTGGAGGGAGTTTCAGTTTGGGGCTGGCTGGGACATGGAGTGAAGGGCAGACATGGTTGTCTGACTCACTGCCCCCCAAAATGGACCCAGCTGAGGAGTCCAGTTCTCTGCACCTACAAGCTCTGTGTTAGACCATGTTCCTGTCGTCTAATAAACCTTCTGTTTCCCCGGCTGGCTGAGAGTCCCATCTGACTGCAGAGTTGGGGGGCAGGACCCTCTGGCTGCCCCAGGACCCCGCCTGGGCGGACTCGCTGTGGGAAGCGCACGGAGGGGCAGAGGATGCTGAATGCTCCGAGATCAGACCCAGGAAGGTGGAAGCTGGGTGAGCTGTGTGTCCTGCAGACAGTCTGCTCCCAGAGAGGAGACTTCCCCAGAGTCCTGCCCGGCTACATGGGGAGCAGTTCCAGAGCAACGCCCAGGGACTCCGTGACACCCCTCCCAGCCCTTTTCTCTCCAGCTGGGGTGCTGGGTGCTGAGTGTGTCAATGTCCTGACCACTGGATCTGCCATTCTCAGGTGCTCCACTGATCTAGGGCCTATGGCCCAGGCAGCTGGGTGATACCCACACCTGTGGCTCCTAGCCTGCCCTGAGAGCAGACAGTCCTTCACCACACTGGGTAACAGTGCAGCACATGGGGGAAACTGAGGAACACACAGGACTCATAAAAACATCACAGAAAATTCCCTTGTTGTCACACTTGGTAACTGCCAGCAAACACTGGAGCTCAGAGCCGACCCCCCTGAGACAGGTCTGGGATTCTCTGCCAGGGACGGGGCTCCGGGGTGGCTGGGGAGTGAATCTCTGGGCCCCGGGTGGTGAGGGGCTGTGACTCCCTGGGGGAAGGGGGGTTGGAATGCTGGGTAATAATTGCCCCCACCCCGTGTGCTGCCCCACTGCTGAGCCCCTGGGGCTGGGGGTGTCAGGCTGGTCCCTGCAGCCCAGGCTTGGGACAGGAGCATCTCTCCAGTTGCCTCTCCCCTGGGAAAGGGATTTGGGGGCCCCCTCCCCGCTCTCCCCATCCCTGCGCAAGGAGCCTATCCAGCCTGGGAACAAACCCGCAGCCTCCCCCAGAAATCACCCCCCTCTCAGAGCCGCCCCGTGGGCTCCTGCCCCCTCCCCCCAATCAGATCCGGCCCCTGCCCCGTGCCCAGCCTGGCTCAGTTGTGTGTTCGCACTGTGCCAACGGGCGCTAGATGGATCCCAGTGGGGTCAGACTGTGTGAAATGCTCGTGAGGGCTGAGGGCTGTCTGCGTTAGTCTCCCCCAGAACGGGGGGTCCCAGGCTATCAGGGGACAGGGAAGGGTTTGCTCTGAATCAGTGAATCCAGGCAGGAGAGACGAGTCACCGAGCGTGAAACACCAGAGTGCTCAGGCTGGGTTCTCTCCACCCGGCCCAGCAACAGACGCCCCAGGGTGAGTCTGCACTGCGGCTCATGTCAGCGTAATTTGTGTCCCCCTGGTGTTGTGGGGCGTGCACAGCAATACAAATTTGGCCGCTTTGGAGGGGCCCTTTCTGTGCCCCCCGTGCCTGGAGGAGTTGGCTCTCCCCCCCGCCCCCCTGGCAGCCAGAGGAGCTGGATCTCCCCCAGCGGCTCCAGGGCTTGAGGAACTGTCGTCTCCCGCTCTGGGGCTGGGGGAGTTCTGTGCCTGCGCTGATTGGCGGGGGTGCCCCTGCTCGACCCCCCCCCCCCCCCCGGCGCACGCCCCTGTGTGAATAAACCACCTCCCGGAGTGACGTAAGTGACAGGGACACAAGCACGCGTGGGCCCAGCGCTGCCGGCAGAGAGCGTCCCCCCCACTCCCATGCCGCGCGCAGAGATGGGTTATTGGGCCAAGGGGAGATCTCCCTCCCAGCGGCGTAAAGCGTCTTCACCAGACGCGCTGCAGCAGCCCTGGGCGTGCGGACAAGCCCAACGCCCCAGGTGGGCCCTTGGGGGGCCTCAGAGGACACAGGACTTGGTTGAGGGCCCCCCCCACACCCCCATGAAGGGGAGAGGTGCAGGAGCGCTCCTCCCACCAGCTTGAACATGGGCAGGAAGGGCATGAAAACCCCCGTCCAGGAGAAGTCCCTCGCTGGACGCGGCGTGGATGGAAAGGGGCAGGAATGACCAGGCACCAGATCCCCTGGCTGTGCCCCGGTCAGCCCCACAGCAGACACAGCGCTTGCTTCTGACAGGAGTTCCTGCGACCTTTGGGGCCCTAGGGCTGTAACTCCCTGGTGTGTGTGTGGGACCTGCTGTAACCTTGTAAAGAAATCCCAGTGCTTGGTCTCCGTTAACAAGTCTTTACTGAGGTTATTGCAGGATTGGCTACAAGCGTTGTCTGTGGAGTGGGACCGAAGGTGCTACTGCCCTGGGGAAAGCGACTGGTCCTTTGGGACAGGGAAAGACCCGAATATCGCTGTGATTTGTGGGGGAAGGGATGATTGATCGATCAGAAGGGCAGGCTGGCCGGGGTGGCCAGACAGATGGGAGAGCCCAAGGGGACTGTCTGTGGCTCTGCAGTGACATCGTTACAGGGCCTGCGGAGTTCACACCTGATACTTTGGTGAAATCTCAGTACAGAACTCAGCCAATTTGGGGTTGGTGCCCCGGGTACTAACTGTGCCCTGAGATTGGTACCCACACTCGTGAGCCACTGCAGACAGCGTGACAGGGTCGCCCCAGGGCCCTGCGGGGACTGAGGGGCAGGGACGGGTCCCCAGGCGGGGGCAGCGCGGGCTGGAGCCGGGTAGAGCGCGGGGAGCAGATGGAGACGAGAAGGGACCGGCCCCAGGTTCTGCATTCTCCAGGCTGGGCGAGGGGCTGGGAGAGACGGACGGAAACTCCTGCCCGCCGGAGGATCCGACGCCCAGGATCTAACTCAGGAGCCCTGCAGGGAGAGAGGAGAGAAATCAGCCCCTGGCCGTGGGGCTAGCGGGAGCGAAGGGGGATTTTCTCTGCCACGCCCCAGGGTGTGCCCAGGGACTCTGCCCAGCAGCCGCAGGGCTGGGCGATGCTCGGCAGGACCCAGGACCCTCTGCCCCCGGGAGCAGCTCGGGGATCGGCCTGAACGGGGACCGAGGGAGCTGCAGACTCCTCCTCCATGGTGCCAGCGCCCCATTGCCCAGCTGCCCCGGGGCTGAGCCAGGCGAGTGTCATGGGCTGAGGGGCAGAAGCAGCAGCCCCACGGGTGTCCCAGGCAGCCTGTGGTCAGTGTGGGGGGAGGCGGGTTTAACGGGGGAGGGGGATTGAAATTACCTGCAGGTTGGGGAACAGGGCGCCCTGAAAAACAAAGAGAAACATGGTCAAAGCCCTGGGCAAGGGGAGCTGGATCCTGGGGGTCAGAGCTCCAACCCCTGCCCCACAGCATGGAACGCCCCTCACTAGGACCCCAGCCCCCCAGATTTCCCTGAGCCCCCCCAGACCCACATCCCGCCAGACACACCCTGGTGCCTCGTCCCTGCCTGGAGCCATTCACCTTTCTTATTCTTCAGGTAGATGAGGAGTCCTGGCGCCAGGAAGATCAGCCCCAGCACGAAGCCCCCGATGCCCGTCAGCATCTTGCTCCTGGCAGAGTCAGATTGCGCCTCTGAAACAGGGACACGGAACGGGCCGGGTCAGAGCCACGGCCTCCGGGCCGGGCTCCCATCTGCGCCAGTGACCAGCGCCAGCCGGGGCAGAGCCAGGGGCCAGAGCCCGCAGGATCAGCTGTGGGACAATCTGCCCCATGTCAGGGCTCCTCCTGGTCTGTGATTGTCAGAAATCGGCTCAGACCCTGCAGCCAGCGTGCGGTCTGATATCCCTGCCCATTGTCAGCACAAACTCGTCTAGCCAGGGTCGTCCCTAGGGGGGTGCGGGGCCCATGGGGGGAAGTGACAGATTCGTCTCTCTTCCGGGAGCGATCACGCTGGCCAATCGCACCGGCCCGCACGGCCCAGAGCGGTTACCCTGATTCGCCCTACCCAAGGGACAGCTCTGAGTCTAGCCCTGGATAGTCTGTGACACACAGAAATAGCCCGTCTCTGTGTGAACCTTGCTCTGTTCTTGGGCTCAGTTATATCCTGTGGCAGTGAGTTCCACAGGCTAATTACACAGTGTGTGGGAAACATCCTTCCTTTTACCAGGTGTGAATTTGCCCCCTTTCCATTCCACTGAGTGTCCCCTTGTTCTGGAGAAGGGAGATCACAGCACAAGACCAGTCATAATTATGGAGACTTTTCTCCTTTCCCAGCCCTGTCACTGCCTGTCATAAACATACAGCTAAGGGTAGCATAAAATCCCTCCTTTACCTGTAAGGGGTTAATCAGTTCAATTAACCTAGTTGGCACCTGACCAGAAGGACCCATGGGGAAAGAAAATACTTTCAAATCTGAGGGGAGGTTTTCTTTGTGCTCTTTGTTTTGTTCCCTCTTGGGACAAAGAAAAAAACCAAGCAGGTAACCCAGCTCCTACTGAAATGATACATCTAAAATTACAAAAATTGTAAGTAATAGCAAGAAAATGTGTTAAATTATCTTTTGTTTTAGGTTGTAATTTTTCCCTATGCTAAGAGGGATGTTTATTTCTGTTTTTGTAACTTTGAAGTTGAGCCTAGAGGGGAATCCTCTGTGTTTTAAATCTTTTTATTACCCTGTAAAATTACCTTCCATCCTGATTTTACAGAGGTGCTTCTTTTACTTTTTTCTTTATAATAACGTTCTTCTTTTAAGAACCTAATTGATTTGAGTGTCCTAAACATAAAGGGTCTGGTCTGTACTTTTATTAAAGACAATTGGTTGGTAGATTATTCTCAAGCCTCCCCAGGAAAGGGGGTGAAGGGGCTTGGGGGGACATTTTGGGGAAACAGGAACTCCAAGTGGTCCTTTTCCTGAATCTTTGTCTAACTCACTTGGTGGTGGCAGCGATACCGTCCAAGGACAAGGAAGAATTTGTGCCTTGGGGAAGTTTTAACCTAAGCTGGTAAAATATAAGCTTAGGGGGTCTTTCATGTGGGTCCCCACATCTGCACCCCAGAGTTCAGAGTGGGGACGGAACCCTGACATGGTGGCAGCGTGGTGGGATCATTTTGAACCAGAAGCACAGACCTGAGGATATTAAAAGGACATTTTTTTTTCTTTTGTGCTTGAAAACCAGGGAGGTTGTTGTTTTTTTAGCTGAGAGCAGCTGGAGGTTTTTTTCTCTGCCTGAGGGCAGAGTAGTTAAGTTCCTGCAAGGGAATTGAGAAGCTTTTTATTTTTCTTTCTTTCTAGCTCTCAGGTTAGGCTAGGCTAAGCGCAGGAAGGCTGGGATGACGGAAAGTGAGGTCCAAAAGAAACTAGAATTAGCCAGATAGGAAGCTGAAGAGAGACAGAAAGAACATGAAAGACAAATGGCCTTAAAGCGCTTGAAGTTGGACGCGGAGGAGAGGAAGGAGGCAAAACGCTTGGAGGCAGAAACAGCCAGGGAGGAGGCTGCCCATAAAAGAGATCTGGAGTTAAAAGACAAAAAAATACAGGCCCAGATTGAGGCTCAGAAGGATGAACTGGCTGTTATGGAGTTGAAAAGACAGAACCCTTCAGCAGCTGGCTCCACTTCCCCAAAAATCCACAAATGGGAGTGACTATGTCCACAGTATGATGAATCCAGTGATATTACTGAATATGTCTTAACCTTTGAGAGACTGTGCACCCTCCATGCAATTCCTAAAGATCACAAGATGACCACATTGGTAGCAAAATTAACTGGAAGAGCTCTGGACATATTCAACAAAATGCCTATTAAGGATGCTTCTGACTATGGTAAATTTAAGGATTTGGTTTTGAAACAATTTTAAATTCCACCTGAAACTTACAGAGTAAAATTTAGAGCCCTTAAGAGAGGGGCTGGACTAAGTAATGTGGCGTATGTAAACCCGATAAAGGATCTGTTAGATAAATGGGTCAAAGGAAGGGGTGTAACTAGCTCTGAAGGAATGTGTGATTTGGTTGTACAGGAGCAGTTCCTGACTATGACCAATGATGATGTAAAACAGTGTTGATGGGATAAAAAAATAAACTCAGCAGAAAGTCGTGCTTCTTATGCTGATCAATACGAGCAGTCCCAGACCGCCAGAGAGGCGGGGCAAATCGGAACAAAACGGGTGGCGGTACCAGAGAGGAACAGCCCTGGTCGCAGTTTGGTGGATACCAGAAGGGACACCCTGAGACCACACCATAACACTGGGGGCAGCCCAAGGCCCCACCTACACCCCAAGGAAAACCCGAGACCCCTTATCGTCCCACCACATCATTCTCCAGCAACCCACCTCGCCCCAGTGACCCGTCAGCTGGGCGATGTTTTAAATGTAACGAGCTGGGGCATGTAAAGGCCAACTGCCCCAAGAACCCCAACAGATTACAGTTCATTGCACCTGGGACACCCCAAAGGTCCTCAGGCCCAGATGCCTCCCAGATACCCTCAGAGCGAAGGGAAACTGTGAGTGTAGGCGGGAAGAAAGTTACCGCGTGGAGGGATACTGGAGCACAGGTGTCAGCTGTCCACCAATCCTTAGTGGACCCCAACTTCATCAACCCAGAGGTCCAAGTGACGATTCAACCCTTCAAGTCCATCTCTTTCGATTTGCCTACAGCCAAGTTGCCTGTCCAGTACGAGGGCTGGTCAGGAATGTGGACTTTTGCAGTCTGTGATGATTATCCCATTTCCATGCTGCTGCGGGAAGACTTGGCCCACCATGTGAAGCTAGCCCAGAGGGTGGGAATGGTCACCCGCAGCCAGGCTAAGCCAGCTTCCACACCTCTCCCTGTTTCTGGGCCTTCCACCACGGCCCCGTCTGTGCTACCAGAGACCCAGACTGAGGTGGTGGAACCGGACCCCATGCCAACGTCTGCAACGGCCGTAGTGGATCCAGTCCCAGAGACCCAGCCAGAGCCAGTCCCAGAACCGGAACGGGCAGAGCAACCAGCACCAGAACCATTGCCAGCCCTGAGTCCAGCGCTTGCAACCCCGTCTGCAACCCCAACACCAGAGGGCCCCACCGAGCCCGCCCTGGCAGCAGCAGCTAAACCAGCACAAGAGGCTCAGCCGGAACCTGAACCCCAACCTAGCGCACCCACGGAGAGCGGGTCTCCGTCCCCGGAACCCGCCCCGTCCCCTGCGTCGCTTCCCGAGGGACCAAGCCCAGGTCCACCATCCAGTGAGGAACTGAGGTCTCCAGCATCAAGGGAACAGTTCCAGACCAAACAGGAAACAGATGAAAGCCTCCAGGGAGCTTGGACGGCGGCACGGAGCAACCCACCGCCTCTCAGCTCTGCTAATCGATCCCGGTTTGTGGTAGAACGAGGACTTTTATACAAGGAAACTCTTTCTGGGGGGCACCAGGAAGACTGGCATCCTCAGAGACAGTTGGTAGTTCCAACTAAGTACCGGGTCAAGCTCTGGAGCTTAGCCCACGATCATCCTAGTGGCCATGCTGGGGTGAACAGGACCAAAGACCGTTTGGGGGGTCATTCCACTGGGAGGGAATGGGCAAGAAGGTTTCTACTTATGTCCCGTCTTGTGAGGTGTGCCAAACAGTGGGAAAACCCCAAGACCAGGTCAAAGCCCCTCTCCAGCCACTCCCCGTCACTGAGGTTCCATTTCAGCGAGTAGCTGTGGATATTCTGGGTCCTTTCCCGAAAAAGACATCCGAGGAAAGCAGTACATACTGACTTTCATGGATTTTGCCACCCGATGGCTGGAAGCAGTAGCTCTAAGCAGCACCAGGGCTAAAAGTGTGTGCCAGGCACTAGCAGACATTTTTGCCAGGGTAGGTTGGCCCTCCGACATCCTTATGGATTCGGGAACTAATTTCCTGGCAGGGACCATAAAAAGCCTTTGAGAAGCTCATGGGGTAAATCACTTGGTTGCCACCCCTTACCACCATCAAACAAATGGCCTGGTGGGGAAGTTTAATGGAACTTTGGGGGCCATGATAAGTAAATTCGTAAATGAGCACTCCAGTGATTGGGACCTAGCGTTGCAGCAGTTGCTCTTTGCCTGCAGGGCTGTAACACATCCCGGTTTACAGTTTTCACCATTTACACTTGTGTATGGCCATAAGGTTAAGGGGCCATTACAGTTGGTGAAGCAGCAATGGGAGGGGTTTACGCCTTCTGCAGGAACTAACATTCTGAACTTTGTAAACAACCTACAAAACACCCTCCGAACCTCTCTAGCCCTTGCTAGAAAAAACCTAAAAAATGCTCAGAAAGAGCAAAAGGCCTGGTATAATAAATATACCAGAGAGCGTTCCTTCAAAGTAGGGGACCAGGTCATGGTCTTAAAGGCGCTCCAGGTCCATAAGATAAAAGCATCGTGGAAAGGGCCATTTATGGTCCAGGAGCGCCTGGGAGCTGTTAACTATCTCATAGCATCCACCACCTCAAACCGAAAGCCTAAGGTGTACCATGTTAATTCTCTAAAGCCCTTTTATTCCAGAGAATTAAAGGTTTGTCAGTTTACAGCCCAGGGAGGAGAGGACGCTGAGTGGCCTGAAGGTGTCTACTACGAAGGGAAAAGTGCTGGTGGCGTGGAAGAGGTGAACCTCTCCATGACCCTTGGGCGTATGCAGCAACAGCAGATCCAGGAGCTGTGCACTAGCTACGCGCCGACGTTCTCAGCACCCCAGGACTGACTGAACGGGCATACCACTCCATTGACACAGGGAATGCTCACCCAATTAGAGCCCAACCTTACCGGGTGGCTCCTCAAGCCAAAGCTGCTATAGAACGGGAGATCCAGGACATGCTACAGATGGGTATAATCCGCCCCTCTCACACTGCATGGGCATCTCCAGTGGTTCTAGTTCCCAAACCAGATGGGGAGATACGCTTTTGCATGGACTACCATAAGCTAAATGCTGTAACTCACCCAGACAACTATCCAATGCCATGCACAGATGAACTATTAGAGAAACTGGGATGGGCCCAGTTCATCTCTACCTTAAACTTAACCAAGGGGTACTGGCAGGTACCGCTAGATGAATCCGCCAAGGAAAGGTCAGCCTTCATCACCCATGTAGGGCTGTATAAATGTAATGTGCTCCCTTTCAGGCTGCAAAATGTACCCGCCACCTTCCAGAAACTTGTAGATAGTCTCCTAGCGGGATTGGGAGAATCTGCCGTCGCCTAGCTTGATGATGTGGCCATCTTTTCTGATTCATGGGCAAAACACCTGGAGCATCTCCAGAAAGTCTTCAAGTGCATAAGAAAGGCAGGACTAACTGTTAAGGCTAAAAAGTGTCAAATAGGCTTAAACAGAGTGACTTACCTTGAACACCAGAAAGAAAAGGAGGACTTGTGGCACCTTAGAGACTAACCAATTTAGTTGAGCATAAGCTTTCGTGAGCTACAGCTCACTTCATCGGATGCATCAAGAAACTATCAACCCCCTACAGACCAACATGGATGCTATCCAAAAGTGACCTGTCCCAAAGTCAAAAAACCAGGTCCAATCCTTCTTAGGCTTGGCCAAATATTACAGGCGATTTGTACCGCAATACAGCCAAATCGCTGCCCCACTAACAGAGCACCAAAAAAACCCAGCCAAATGCAGTTCAGTGGACTGAAGAGTGTCAGAAGGCCTTTAACCAGCTTAAAGTGACACTCAAGTCTGACCCTGTGCTAAGGGCCCCAGATTTGAACAAACCTTTCCTAGTAACCACAGATGCGTCCAATCGTGGTGTGGGAGCAGTTTTAATGCAAAAAGGACCGAATCAAAAATTCCATCCTGTCGTGTTTCTCAGCACAAAACTGTCTAAAAGGAAAATCCACTGGTCAATCAGCAAAAAGAAACGTTACGCCATTGTGTACGCTCTCAAAAAGCTACACCCATACGTTTGGGGACGGCGTTTGCACCTGCAAACCGACCTGCTGCGCTAAAGTGGCTTCATACCGTCAAAAAAAATAACAAAAAACTTCTTCCGTAAAGTTTAGCTCTCCAAAATTTTAATTCTAAAATACAGCACATTTCTGAAGCTAATGCACTCTCCTGTAAAAGTTTCCCCAAATCACCTGGTTAAAATCGTCCTTAAAAGGTGAAAAATATTGTTAGTGTTTATATAATCAGTAGTATATCTAAAGGTCCATGTGTCTTATTAACTCTGTTTTCTCCTAGAGCTCCAGGAAAAAATCACAGCCAGGATGGAGCAGGCTGTCCAGCACCGTCTGTGATTTGGGGGGTGTGTCATAAACATACAGCTAAGGGTAGCATAAAATCCCTCCTTTACCTATAAGGGGTTAATCAGTTCAATTAACCTAGTTGGTACCTGAGCAGAAGGACCAATGGGGAAAGAAAATACTTTCAAATGGGGGGGGGGGGGGGCCGGAAGGTTTTGTTTGTGCTCTTTGTTTAGTTCCCTCTCCGGACAAAGAAAAAAAACCAAGCAGGTAACCCAGCTCCTACTAAAATGATACATCTAAAATTACAAAAATTGTAAGTAATAGCAAGAAAATGTGTTAAGTTATCTTTTGTTTTAGCTTGTAAATTTTCCCTATGCTAAAAGGGAGGTTTATTCCTGTTTTTTAACTTTAAAGTTAAGCCTAAAGGGGAATCCTCTGTTTTTTAAATCTTTTTATTACCCTGTAAAATTACCTTCCATCCTGATTTTACAGAGGTGCTTCTTTTACTTTTTTCTTTATAATTAAGTTCTTCTTTTAAAAACTAAATTAATTTTAGTGTCCTAACCATAAAGGGTCTGGTCTGTACTTTTATTAAAGGCAATTGGTTGGTATATTATTCTCAAGCTTCCCCAGGAAAGGGGGTGAAGCAGTTTGGGGGAATATTTTGGGGAAATAGGAACTCCAAGTGGTCTTTTTCCTGAATCTTTGTCTAACTCACTTGGTGGTGGCAGCGATACCGTCCAAGGACAAGGAAGAATTTGTGCCTTGGGGAAGTTTTAACCTAAGCTGGTGGAATATAAGCTTAGGGAGTCTTTCATGCTGGTCCCCACATCTGTACCCCACAGTTCAGAGTGGGGAGGAAACCCTAACACTGCCCCACTCAGGTTGTGTCTACACAGTGTTTTGGAGCCCGTGGAAGTGAGCTCCCAGCCCAGGTTGATAGATTTGGGTTAGAAGGGCTCATGTGAGCGCTCTGCCCCAGGCCCATCCCCTGGGGGCTCCACAGAGCGAGGGCTGCCCCTGTGGGCTCAGGGGCTGCCCCACACCCAGAGGCTCTTACCCCAGTTCACGGTGAGGGGGTCCTGCAGGCTGATGTGCTCCACCTGGCAGGTGTAGACGTCCCCGCGCCGGGGGCTCATCTCCAGCATCACCAGGATCTGGAAGGTCCAGTCTCCGTTCTGGAGCAGCTCCGTGGACACCACCCCGGCCGTCTGCTCCTGCCCGTTCCTGAACCACTTGATCTCGATCCCCCCGGGGTAAAACCCCGTCACGGAGCAAACCAGCAGGTGGGAGTGGGACCCAGACCCCGATGTCGTGGGGGAAACTTTCACCTTGGGCTGAACTGGGGGGAGAGAAGGGGAGGGGCTGGGATAGGGGCTGGAGACAGAGCAGAGTGACCCCCCCGTCCCCCAGGGAAAGGCCCCAGCTCCGGGATCAGCAGGAAGGGCCCCAGGGGAGTTGTGTCCCATCACCCGCATGGGGACAGAGCCAGGGACGGTCTGACCCTCGGGGCCCAGGGAGACGGGGTCTCAGCCCAGGGACCAGGGGCTGCCCCCACCCTCCTGCCAGGGGCACCCCAAGGGGGCAGGGGCAGGGTTAGGGGGAGGGGAAAGTTCTGCCCCATCGTCCGGCCCCGCCCACCCCAGGGAGGGGGGTAGGAGCTGCAGCAGCCGCCTGCCCCGAGGGGGGTCTGAGTGGGGGGTGCTGGGGGCTGAACCCCCAGAGGGGCGGGGGGGGAGGGTCAGTCCCCCGAGACTGACCCGGGCCTGGGGCTCTGCGGCCTGCAGAGAGGGGGCGCTGCAGCCAGACCCGGGGGGGCCGGGGTGGGCCAGGGGGGGAAGGCGAAGGGAGGAGACGTCCCCGCCCCAGCGCCGGGTTCCCGCCTGCTCCTGCCGCTGGGTGAACCCGGCCCCCGCCGCCCCCCCGCTCTCTGTGCCCCGCCCCCTGCCCGTGACCCCGCCCCCTGCCCCCCCCCCGGTGCAGGAGCAGCTCAGCCCCCCCCGGCCAAGAGCCGGAGCATGGAGATAACTGGGGGGGGGGGCAGAGCGGAGGAACCCCCCCCGCGCTCACCTCTCCGGGCCACGGTGAAAGGCGTGTACACCCCGTAGTTGTGCCGGCAGAACGTGTCCACCTCCCCCCGCTGCTGTGCCAGGATCGCCGGGTCCTTGTTCCAAGTCTCGGCGGCGGGCCGGCCCAGCTCCGTGTCCGCCACGTGCACCCCCAGCTCGCTGTCGAAGTGCACGTACTGCCGCCCGTTGTAGATGTAGCGGTGCAGGAACCGGACCCGCTCGGTGCCGTTGGTGAAGAGACACTCCGAGTTCGCCTGGTACACGTACCGCCCTGGGGGGGACGGGCTCGGCTCGGCTCAGGCGCCCCGCCCCGCCCCGCCCCGCCCCCTGCTGCCCCCGGGGGGGGACCCAAATCCTCCGGGAGCGCCCACAAACCCGTAGCCGCCCCCCACCCCCACCCCCGGACCCAGGTGACGGTAACACCGAGCGCGGGGCCGCTGGGCCCATGTGTACGGGGGGGGGGGTGCTGAGAGCCATTGACCCGAACTGTGACCCCCGCGAAGGGAAACCGCTTCAATCCGGGGGGTGCGGCAGCCCCCAGCCCCCTCGTCCCAGCACCTCTGGGAGGGGACACAGAGAACGGGGGAGACACTGAGCAGACAGGACACCAGGACAGGGGACCCCAAGGCATGTCGGGTCTGACCCCCCCCCCCCCCCGCCCCGGAAACACCCAGCGCCTGCCCAGGACGGGGCTCCCCGGGGCGCTGGGGTCTGACCCCCCCCCCCGGATACACCCAGCGCCTGCCCAGGACGGGGTTCCCCGGGGCGCTGGGGTCTGACCCCCCCCCCCCGGATACACCCAGCGCCTGCCCAGGACGGGGCTCCCCGGGGCGCTGGGGTCTGACCCCCCCCCCCCCGGATACACCCAGCACCTGCCCAGGACGGGGCTCCCCGGGGCGCTGGGGTCTGACCCCCCCCCCCCCGGATACACCCAGCGCCTGCCCAGGACGGGGCTCCCCGGGGCGCTGGGGTCTCTGCTCACCTGGGGGCTCCGTGCAATGAGCCAGGTGGGTTCTCAGCACCGTCAGTGTCACGAGCAGAGCCCCAGCCCAGCGGCTCCCGGCCCCCAGGATCCGACCAGTCCCCATCGCTGCTCAGGAGGGAGAGATCTGGAAAGTCGTCGGGACCCCGCAGACTGAGACCTTCTCTGCCCAGCTCCGAGCACCAGCCCCAGGACGCTGCCCACGGCCCCGGGGATTGGGCACCCCCAGCCCAGGGGCCAGTCAGCATCGGGTCTGGGCAGCATCATCCGTTGCCAGGCAGAGCCGGCCCCAGCAGGGCTCGGTTCCATACTTCTCCCTCGTAGGGGGCAGAGCAGGGCCTGGGGTCGGGCTGCAGGACTCGCCCGGCGCCTGCCATGGCCCTGGGTCAGCTGGAGAGTGGGGCCAGCCCAGGGACCAGCCCCCACCAGAGCAGGGCCCCCAGCAATGGGACTGGGACCCTCCGTCCCCTTCCCCTGGTGCTTCGACCCTCTGCTGCGGGCTGGGGCAGGCCGGGTCTGTGGGGGGGTCTCTGGTTGTGGATAAATTTAGGCCCAGTGGAAGGTTCGGGGCTGGCCCCACAGGCAGAAGTTCTGAGCTTCCCCCACCCCCACCTCCATGGGCCTGAGCTCTGCCCCACCAGAGCAGGGGGCTCAGTCTCCATGGGTCAGGCACAGCTCGGCCTCCCAGCTGCTCCCACCATCGATCTCCCTAAGGGGCTTCTCTGGCCCCCCTGTCTCTGAGCCCCTCCCCCTCTCTGCTGCGCGCATACACCCGCCCCCTCCCCCCATGGGGCAGGGCCATTGTCCCCAATGCCCAGCTGGGGAGGGAGGCCCAGAGAAGTCAGTGACTGGCCCAGGGTCACACAGGGTCTGTGGCAGGGCCGGGAATGACCCCAGGACTCCTGGGTCCCAGGCCAGCCCCTCTCCGGCCCCTCCAGCGGCCGGCCCCTCCTGCTGGGGGCAGTGTGAACACCCCGCGCGTTAGCTGTGGGGGTGGGGGGGACAAGTTGGTGCCAATGGGGACAGGAGGCAGTGGGTTTGGGCAGGGGACAGGGACCAGCGTGCCACACACAGGGCCCAGGACAGACTCCGGGGGGAAGGAAGTTTGGTCACTAACAGCAGATCCACCAGAGGGAAAGGGCCTGTGTCCCATTCCCGCCCCGAGCCAGCCAGGATCCCACCCTGAGGCCAGGTGGGAACCAGTGCCCCTAGAGGGGAATGGCCGGGTGTCCCGGTCTCCCACGGATGGTCCCCCTGAACCCTGCCTGTGGCCTGGTCTACACTTAATGCTTATCCCAGCAGAGCTCTGCAGGTAAGGTGTGGCACCACCCCCGGGACACACACAGAGCTCTGGGGGTCAGAGGTGTGACCCCTCACCCCAGCACACCGCTGTGTCGCCAAGCCCCCCGTGTGCACACAGTCGCTCTGCAGAGCAGGGCATGTGTGGACCGGGCGAGGGCCGTGCGGGGAGGTGCTGTCCCCACACGGGGGATAAACCCCTCCTGGCTGCGCTGCGTCCACACTGGGCTGTTGGCAGAGGCTCACCACACTGGGCCCTGCCATGCAGACACAGCCCGCGGCCACAGGTGGCTGGGGGGGAATTTGCAGTACTGCCAGCCCCGAATGTTCAGAAATCCTGAGTTTATGTAAAAATACCAGCTGCTGCGAGGTTCTTTTAATTTGCCTGATTTGCCTGCAACTTCTCCATCTCCTCTCGGCGAGGCTCCGCGCTGCTGCTCTGCCCGGTAACAGCCTGGTCGGCGCAGGGATTTCTGCCATTGGGTGCGGGCCCCTGGGCCGGGCTCCCCTGGCCAATGCCGGGCGCTGCCCCCCAGCCCTGCCCCCCCAGGGTGTGACATGTGCCCCCCGGCCCCCTAGCACTGCCAGCCCCGCGCCCAGCCCAGTGTCCGGGGAGAGGAGATGGGCGCAGGACGGGGCGTCCCCATGGCCCAGCTGGCCCTGCTCACCCTGCTGGCCCTGCCGGGCACCGGGGCGGTGAGAGGTACGGGCGGGGCGGGGGCTGTGACACCTGGGCAGGGGGGCGGCTCAACCCCCAGAGTGCCCGGCTCCCCCACCCCTGGGGGGACATGGGGGGGGGGCTGACGGGGCAGGGAGGGGTATGGGGAGGAGCCAGATAGGGGGGCTGCAGGGAGGGAGAATCTCACCCCACAGTGTTGAGGGAGGGGTCGGGGGCTGATCTGGGCAGGGCATGTGCTGCATGGAGTGGAGGGTCTCACCCCCATGTCAGGAGGGGAGGGGAGGCTGGCGCGGGGGCAGCAGAGGGGTCGTGGGGAAGTCGCTGTGGTTTGGGTACAACACAGCCCTGCCCTAGGGGTGCAGCCCCCTCCCCCACAGGGACTCGGGGGCTGATCCCCCCAGGGGGGCTCTAGGCACAGGGGGGATGGGGGAACGTTCCCCAAAGAGCTGCGCCAGGGCCAGACCCTGCCGAGCAGTGAGTGCGTCTGTGCAGAGCAGGGAGCCCCTGTCTCCGCTCCCCGGCCTGGCCCCATTGTCCCCCATCCCCCCAGGGCTCAGACCCACGGCGGGGGGACGCTCTGTGGGGCAGACTCTCTCCTTGGCTAGTGGTGGCGGGTCCCCTCCTTTGCAGTCACTCTGTGAGATCCTGCCGGGCGAGCTGGGATCAGCGAACGACTCCCTAGGATGTAGGTGCCCAACTCCCTTGGGCCCTGGGCAATCCCAACCTCAGGCCTGAGCCAGACCCCTCCCCCTCCCGGCGTGTGTCTGACCCCCCCAGTGCAGCTTTAATGTCTCTAGCTGGGGAGTTCCCGGGTCTCCCAGGGACCAGCCCCGGGGTGTAAGTGTCGGGGGCCAGGGATTGAAATCGCCCCGAGAACCAGGTTGTGGTGATGCGAGGACCCAGAACGAGCCCTCTGCACAGAGGGGAGAATGAAATGTCCTGCAGTCACAATGTGTAACCTTCCCACCCCCACTCCAGACACACCCCACTCTGCACTAGGGTCACGTCCCCCTTCCTAAGCTAAGTGGGCGTCGGCCTGGACGCTACTTGGATGGAAAGGAGGACTCGTGGCACTTTAGAGACTAAGAAATTTATTTGAGCAGAAGCTTTCGTGAGCTACAGCTCACTGCATCGGGTGCACTTGGATGGGAGACCTGTTAGAACAAATGAGTGGCGGGGGGGGGGGGGGGGGGGGGCACAGCAGGGGCGCTGTCCCCTCCCAGACAGTGCTGACCCCAATGCCCCAGCGTGATGTCAGGGGTCCCTGCGCTCCCTGCGGGTGCTTTCCCCTCACGGTGGGGAGTCCTAGGATGAATGCTGGGGGCTGTGGCTGTAGGGGAAGTCCTCCAGAGACCGTGCCCCGTGGGGGGGCTGCTGCTGATGCCCCTCTCCCCACAGTGGAGCACATGATCTCCCAGGTGGATTTCTACCAGCGGACGGACCTGGCCCAGGAGGAGTCTGGCGAGTACATGCAGGAGTTCGACCAGGACGAGATGTTCTACGTGGACCTGGAGAGGAAGGAGACCGTCTGGCGCCTGCCCGACTTCAGCAAATTCGCCCGCTTCGAGGCGCAGGGCGCCCTGGGCAACATCGCCGTGCTGAAGAACAACCTGGAGATCCTGATCAAGAGGTCCAACCGCACGCGGGCCCAGAACGGTACGGCACGGCGGGGGGGGCACCTTCCCCGTCCCCTTCCTGGGGCCATCCCACACCTTGCTCACCCGTGGACCTTCCCCGCCACGCACGGGCCCAGTACCAGACACCCTAAAGACTGTGGGTCCTCGCTTAGATCCCCTCCCAGCCTCTGGCGAGCAGCTGGGGCCAGGGCAGTTCACACCCTCCAGGCTGGTGGCCCAGGGCAGCTCCTTTGCTGAGGGCTGTTCGTTGCCCCTACCCAGCACCTGCCCCTGCCCCTGCCCCTGGGGGATTCTCCCCCTGCCCCTTCTGCCCCATCAGTCGTGAGGGCAGGGAGCTGGGACGGCCCTGGTGACACCCCCACAGTCCTGGGGAGAGACCCCTGAGCTGGAGCGTGAGCACCAGGGACGAGCTGGCTCAGGGGCAGGCAATGGGACCCACTCACCCCTGTCTCCCCAGTGCCCCCAGAGGTGACCGTGTTCCCCGAAGACCCCGTGGAGCTGGGGGAGCCCAACGTCCTGATCTGCTTCGCGGACAAGTTCTTCCCACCCGCGCTCAGCATGACGTGGCTAAAGAACGGGCAGGAGGTGACGGGGGGCGTCTACGAGTCCGACTTCTACCCCCGCCAGGGTGACTCCTTCCGCAAGTTCTCCTACCTGCCCTTCCTCCCCAGCCAGGGCGACTTCTACGACTGCCGGGTGGAGCACTGGGGGCTGCCCGAGCCCTTCACGAAGCACTGGGGTAAGGCTGGGGTGCACGGGGACCCCGCTGGGCACAGGGCTGGGAGCCAGGACACCTGTGTTCTCTCCTGGCTCTGGGAGGGGAGTGGGAGCTAGTGGTTAGAGGACAGGGAGGCTGGGAGCCAGGACTCCTGGGTTCTATCCCAGCTCTGGGAGGGAGGGGTGGGAACAGCCCCCCTCACACCGTGCCCTGTCCCTCTCTCCAGAAGCCCAGATGCCCACCCCCGTCCCCGAGACCACCGAGACCCTGGTGTGCGCCCTGGGCCTGGCTGTGGGCATCATCGGCATCATCGCGGGCACCATCCTCATCATCAAGGGCATGAAGATGAATGCTGCCCGCAACCCGCGGGGCCCCTTGTGAGTAGCTGCTGCCCGGGGAGGGCACCCGCTGCACCTGCAGTCCCTGGGCCCACCCAGCACCCCCTGGGGAGACCCCCCCCACGTGCTGTGCTTACCCCATCCAGCCATAGCCCCGTTGCCCATCCAGCACACACTGGGGAGACCCCCACCTGTTGTGCCCCCCCAACCAGCCACAGCCCCTCCCCCACCCAGCACCCACTGGGGAGACCCCCCCACCCACTGTGCCCCCCCAGCCAGCCACAGCCCCTCCCCCACCCAGCCCCCCTGTGTCAATGAGAGAGTCCCTGCGGGTGCTGGGGAGTGGCCCTGATCCCTGCCAGCCTCGCGTCAGGGCCCAGGGCTCCTGGTAACTGACCCTCTTTGCCTTTCAGATAAACGCAGGGAGAAGCCGGGGCCCCTGAATCCTTCCCAGATGCCTTCCTGAGACCCGCTCACGGCCCCCGCCCCCTCCAGCTCTGCCCCCAGCATCCCTGCTCCTGTCATGGTGCCAGCTGCTGTACCCAGGCGGGGCCCCCCGATCCCGTAACCGCGCCGAGCCAAGCCGCTAGAGACTCACTGGGGAGCCGGCCCCTCAGGCGGGCCCTGCACCCCCGCTGGGCTTGGGAGGGGGGCACCTATCCAGGGAGAGGGCTGCTGCCCCATGGGGCTGGGAATGGGGATCGCCCCTCGTCAGGGGGCAGCAGGGCCCACGGGGCTGATCCAAACCCCATTGCCATCATGGGGAAGGTTTCTCTTGACTCCGGTGGGCGCTGGATTGGGCCCCGAGCCCGGCCCCTATTGGCTAGAGGCTGCTGTCAGTCACCCCAGGTAAAGCCCCTCCAGCCATTACCCAGAAGGCATTGGGCCAGATTTGGCCATTCCCGGTCAATGGGGTCCCCACGGGGCAGGATCGAGCCCATGACTGTCCCAGCGCTAGCGCCTGGCTAAAGGCCCCATGGCACCCATGTGTGACTCCCCCGGGGTCCATCCCTTCTGGGTCTGTGTGGGAAGGGCCCAGTTCCTGTATAGCCCCCCCTCTCCCTGTGCCCCGTGTGTGTCCACAGCCCGGCCGCCCTCGATCTAGCTTTGCTAACAGCAATAAAGTGGATTTTGGGGACGTTTCTGAGTTTTTGATCATGATTTTAAATCTGGTCAGTCTGAGCCACGCCCGCGGCAGCCTGAGTTAGCCCAGCCCAGCCGCAGTCTGTCCAGGGGCCCCGGGTTATAGCGGGAGTTAAGGGCGTTTGGTATAAGGGCTAAGGAAGGAACCAGGACTCCTGGGTTCTGTCCCGGCTCTGGGAGAGGAGTGGGGGCTAGTGGATCACAGCAGGGGGGTTAAGGGTCAGGACTCCTGGGTTCTATTCCCGTTGCTGACACTGACTTGCTGCAAACTGTGAGGCTTTCTGTGCCTCAGTTTCCCCTTGTGTGACATATGGCTGGTCTCCTCCTGGGGTGGTGGTGGGGGCTCTGGGGCTGAGGGATGGTCCATGGAGCACTTTGAGGTCGTCCCATGGCCGGGAGCCCTGGAGAAGGGCAGGACTCATGGGCCAGGCTCCCCTGGGACTGAACCCCGCAGGGCGAGCGGCTGCAGAGAGACGCTGGCCTGTCCGGGTGCTGCGGTGACGTCCCCCAGGCTGGGGTCGCGGTGACGCGAAGGGCAGATCCTCCCCCAAACATGGCACCGAGACCCAGCCCAGCTGCCTCGCACCCCTTCCCGGGCACATGCCGGGAGACCCCCTGGCTCCCAATAACGCCACCAACCCACCAAGCTCTCCCATTGGCCGCTGGAGCCTTGGACCAGCCTCCTGCGCGTTCCCATTGGCTGCGGCCGTACAGCTGTCCCTGGTGGGAATGTTCCCAGGTCCCTTCAGGCAGCTCCAGACACAGGCCCGGGGCTCCTGCCGGCTGGGGAGGCCCTGGGGGGCTGGGCGTGTGGCTGGGGGGGGCTGTTTCCAGTGGGGTCTGGCAGGGCCCGGCCCTGGGGCCAGGGTGAGTCAATAGCTTGGTGAGCTGAGAGACGATGTAAACCCGCCATGGGGCGCGTCTGTGGGGACACTGAGAGTGGGGGGTAATGACGGGACAGGTCAGTTACACACAGCGAGCTGGGTCACGCGGGGAGCTGGGCCCATTCACACGTGTTTTCGCACAGCCGGGTGCCAGGCTGGACAGCGAGGAACCGAGGATGTGGGTCCCACATGATGGGGGTCGGGTGGGCTGTACCCTGGGACGTAGAGACTCTGAACTGGACGTGGGGGGTCAAGGCAGAACCCAACTGAGCGTGAGCTCCCAGTGCCATGCTGTGGCTTAGGGGGCAGGTGTGACCCGGGGCTGTAGGAACAGGGGAATATCGGGCAGGCGCCGGGAGATGGTGTCACCTCTGGACACGGCCCTGGTGAGATCGGCACTGGCCGCTGTGTCCAGCCCTGGCGTCGGCCCTGCGGAAAGGAGGCTGAAACGTTAGCGGGGTTCAGAGGGGAGCTGCAAAGGTGCCTCAAGGTCTGGAGAAGCTGCCTGTGAGTGAGAGATGGAAGGAGCCTGTTCTGTGCAAGGCTCGGGGTGACCTGATCCCGGTCTGTAAGGACCCACCCGGGGAGCCGATTTCTGGGAGCAGGGGGCTCGTCAGTCTCCCAGGCAAAGCAGAACAAGAGCCAGCGTCTGGGAACTGACGTGAGATGACCTCAGACTAGAAACCAGGGTCACATTTTTACCAGGGAGGGCCCCTAACCACTGCAACGGCTGAGCCGGTGGGAGCAGGGTGCTCTCCAAACAGCCACGACCCTGAGACTGGATCTGCACAAGCAGACCGTGCGTGGGGGGAGCCCCATTGAGTCCTGCAGGGGCACAGGAGTCCACTCACAGACAGCCACCGGCGGGGGTCCAGGCTTTGGGTTAAAAAGGCTTTTTAAGAACGCAGAGTGAATGGCTGGAACATGCAAACACTGAGCTGGATGGAGATCAAAGCCCAGTCAGTACAGAGGATGGGAAACAGGAAGTAAATGGCAAAGAATATAAGTTACAAGTAAACACGTAGGCAACTGATAAGGGAAACTAAAGGGTCCAATGGCCAATAGTGTGAAGGACAATAAGAAGACAGCTTAGAAACACGTCAGGAACAAACATAGCCCTAGGTTGGGTCCGGGTCCAGGTCCAGGGCTGGATGCAGATGGTGAAACTGTAACTAGTGAAGCAGGAAAGGCAGAAATGTCCCGTAGCTATTCCTGTCTGTGTTTGGAGTGAGGCAGGAGGCTGGGTCCGTCCTTGGTGATGCTGTGGATGGACCAGAAAATTTCCCAGCTCTAACAAAGGAGGAGGTGAGGCAGCAGCTGCTAAAATCAGACACGCTCACATTACCAGTCCCGGGTCATTTATACCCAAGAGTCTCAAAGGAACCGGCTGAGGTGTGTAAATACAGCCAGTGCCAGGCAGGCCAGCTGGGCAGCACAGAGGCTGCCTTGGAAAGCCGCAACCCAGAGCAGGGCCCAGGGGTCACTGCAGATCCCAGCCCCAACACGATCTTTGCTGTGTCCTGTAGCCGGGTGGATCCGGGGAGATCAGAGAGACATGGTGGGGGAGGGGAGGTCAGAGCTTTGATTGGAAAAACTTCTGCTGGGGGCAGAGACAAGCTCGTGAGCTGCCCAGAGTCCTTCACCCCCCCCTTCCCCTCCGCCCTGCGTCCCCACCTCCCGGTTCCCAGCAGCCGGGGCTTTCCCCAGAAGCTTCCACTTCACCTTGAACTCCAGTAACCCCCTCTCCCGGCCAATCAGTGCAAGGCTCCGGGCAGCGTCATCGGTCTCCGGCAGATTCTGGCCAGGCTGGGCTGCGATGGGGCAGGCTGAGGAGCAGCCAGGTGGGCTGGGCTGGGTGACAGGCGGGAGTGGGGCTGGGGATGGGGCAGTGGCTCCTCCAGCCGCAGCCTCACACCCACCCCACTCACCCCCCCGCAGGCTCAGGCCAGCCCTGACACCTCCCCTCCCCCGGCCTGGGTCGCTCTGAGCCCCCCGACCCAGCCCCCTCAGTGCCCAGCTCGCCCCAGGACAGCCAGTGAGGCCCCCTACACAGGGTCTGGGAGCCAGGACGCCTGGGTTCCGTGTGGGGGTCTGGTGGGTTACAGGGCGGGAGGGGCTGGGAGCCAGGACTCCTGGGTTCTATGTGGCGGTCTGGTGGGTTACAGGGCAGGAGGAGCTGGGAGCCAGGACTCCTGGGTTCAGTTCCCACCTTCACCACTACTGTGCTGTGTGCACTGGGGTCAATCCCCCACTCTGGGGCTGGTGACCCCCCTCTTTGTCTTGTTGTCTTAGGCTGCAACCTCCCGAGGGCAGAGCCCGTGTGTCTGGGCAGCGGCCGGCACAACACGGCCCCGATCCCAGCTGGGGTCCGTGCAGCCCCAGGGCGCGGGGTGGAGGGCTGGCTCAGGGGGTGGGAATGGGCCATGGGGCCTTTCCCCTCTGGGGGGCACCAGTTCCGATCCAGCCCCCTTTGGCTCCTTGGCCACCTGCCCCAGACAGATCAAACCTAGATTTGGGTCCAGGGCAGCCGGTTAGTAGCCACAATTCCCGCCTGGTCTCTGATTGGTGCCCTGAAGGGTTTTGCCGGCCCAGCCAGCCCTGCCAGCCCTGAGATGCCTGGACAAGAACCTCCCTGTGACCCAGCCCCGGAGTCCGAGCCCACACGCTGGGCTTTGGGCCTGGGGCGTTTGGGCAACTGCAGGCGTCTGATGTCAACGGCTCTCTCGAGGGGCAGGGATCCCCAGAGCGGCTCAGCCCCGGGGCCCGTCTAACTTGGTCTCCTGTCTCTGAGGGGAGCCAGTCCCAGCGGGTCCAGGGGGAGGGGCAGGAACCCCGCAGGGACGGGATAACCTGCCCCAGGGGACCTGCCCCAGTAGCTAGAGCTCAGCTCCTGTCCTGACACAGCTGGGGGTAGATCTTGTCCCACACGCCCGTTTACCCCTTACTGCAGACACCCACCGTCCTTACAAACCTCCAGTTCTTGTGTGAATCCGCTGAGCTCTTGGCCCCAGTGAGATCTTGTGGCAGTGAGTTCCAGAGGCCAATAGCACGTATTTCCTTTTCCCAGCTTTCAACAAGCCACCTTTCAATTTCACTGACTGTCCCTCGTTCTTGTATAAATTATTTCTAGTACAGTGGGGTCTGGGGCCCCTGACTCAGACTGGGGTCCCTGTTGTGCCGGGTGCTGTACATACACCCCAGACCGAAACTGAGCTCCCCACCCCTGCGCCAGGCACCATCCAGATTCCCTCAGCAGAGATCAGGGCCCAATTGTGCCAGGCGCTGCACAGACCCTGACTGAGACTGGGGCTGGATCGGGCCAGCTCTCCATGAGGGAAGCCCTGTTAAGGAAAAGTTAGCACATGTAACTCCATTGTGGTTTGGGGCTGTCACGGAGTGTGGGGGAGTCCAGGCCCTGCACCCCTCTTCCTGGGATTCACTGAGACTCTCAGCCAGCCAGTAAAACAGAAGGTTTATTGGACAACAGGAACACAGTCCAAAACAGAGCTTGTGGGTACACCCAGGACCCCTCAGTCAAGTCCTTCTGGGGGAGCAGGGAGCTCAGACCCCAGCCCTGGGGTTCCCTGTGTTCCTCCACCCAGCCCCAAACTGGAACTAAACCCACCCAGCAGGTTCCCTGCTGCAGCCTCCGTCCACATTCCTGGGCAGAGGTGTCACCTCCCCCTCCCCCTCCTGGCTCAGGTGGCAGGCTCTCAGGTCTCCCGTCCCCAGGGCACATTCCCAGGTCAACACTCCCCCCTCCCTGCTGCCTCACATCTTCACAGGGGCCCACCATTGTTTAAATGCCAGCACATCATACACCAGGAGGAGTGATCCTCAGATACTGAATCTCTATGAAAATCCTCCTCCTTGTCTCCAGCCTGCCTTGACTCCCAGTATCTGGTTTTTGTCAGTCTCTAACTCCCTGTCTCTTGGCCTTGATGTGAGGCCTCCCATCCTGATAATAAAGGTTACTGATGCATGGCTTTAGGACCATGCTGTGTAATTAACATACTGGTATAGCACGAGGAATGCACCAAGCAGGGATAGGTGGTAAATAAGACAAGGGTTTGTTTATTTGCTAAGGTTTCCGATGCACGAGGGCAACATGCTTTGCTAAAAAGTATATAACCTTTGTATAATCTGTATTCAGGGTCCCCTCCTGGCTAGCACGGGGGCACCACGCTCGAGCGTAATAAACTTAGTGTCTTTTGGGAACTCTGCAGTTGTGGACTTTGTTTTGTGCCTCAGCCTAGATTCGAACTGTGCGTGTCCTATCAGGTGTAATTCTCAGCATTGGTGTGCGTCTCCTACCAGGTGTAATTCATAGCAATTGTGTGCGTGTCCTACAAAGTATAATTCGCAGCAGTTGTATGCGTGTCCTCTCAGGTGTAATTCGTAACAGCCCCCAGCACCGTGGGGCCGACCCCGGGTCCAGCGTCTCAGTGCTGGAGTCCCAGTGCTGGGGTCGAGCGATGCTGCAGACGCCCGGGGTTTCGGTTCCTCCCCAGCAGCCCCACACTGGGCAGAGTCCAGCCTTGGGGGAAGTGAAAGGGAGAAGCTGGCAGGTTCCAGGGCTCGGAGGGGAAGCGGCCCTGGCTGGGCGGTTCCCCCGGGCCAGGCAGCCCCATGGCGGGGCCAGTGGAGAGGGAGAAGGGCCCCGCGTCACCCGTCTCCAGGGCAAGGAGAGCGCAGAGCCCAGGGCACGCAGAGCACAGGCTGCTGGCAGGGCCCAAGCGTCCCTGCTGAGGCAAACAGCCATTGCAACAGACAGGTGTGACAGAGTGGGACTGTTCTTAATGTTTTCTCTGAATAGTGTGTGGGTGCCTCAGTTTCCCCTAGGCATTTCTTACGTCTCCAGGTGGTGGGATAAGGGGGTGTAATTGTTGCAGAGCAAAGGGCCAGGGTACATAAATGGCGACACTCTGTCTCCTGACAACTGATGGCCTGGGCCCTTCCCCCCTGCAAGGTGAGAGCTAAAGGGTCCGATGAAGTGCGCTGTAGCTCTTTTCTTTTTGCGGATACAGACTAACCCGGCTGCTACTCTGAAACCAGCTAAAGGGTTGGAAAACAAAGGAATCCGGTGACCTCCTGGCCTGGGAAAGGGACAAAGCCCAGAGGAGGAGGGGCTGGAGAGAGTTTCAGTTTGGGGCTGGCTGGGGACGAGGAGTGAAGTGCAGACGGGGTTGTCTGGCTCACTGCCCTCCAAAATGGACCCGGCTGAGGGGTCCTGTTCTCTGTACCTACAAGCTCTGTTTTAAACAGTGTTCCTGTCGTCTAATAAAGCCTGTTGCCAACTGTGCCCACATATCTATTCAGGGGACATCATCATAGGGCCTAATCACATCAGCCACACTATCAGAGGCTCGTTCACCTGCACATCCACCAATGTGATCTATGCCATCATGGGCCAGCAATGCCCCTCTGCCATGTACATTGGCCAAACTGGACAGTCTCTACGTAAAAGAATAAATGGACACAAATCAGACGTCAAGAATTATAACATTCAAAAACCAGTCAGAGAACACTTCAATCTCTTTGGTCACTCAATTACAGACCTAAAAGTGGCAATTCTTCAACAAAAAAACTTCAAAAACAGACTCCAACGAGAGAGTGCTGAATTGGAATTAATTTGCAAACTGGATACAATTAACTTAGGCTTGAATCAAGACTGGGAGTGGATGGGTCATTACACAAAGTGAAACTGTTTCCCCAGGTTTATTCCCCCTCTCCCGTCCCCCCACTGTTCCTCAGACGTTCCTGTCAACTGCTGGAAATGGCCCACCTTGATTATCACTACAAAAGGTAAGGAGGACTTGTGGCACCTTAGAGACTAACCAATTTATTTGAGCATAAGCTTTTGTGAGCTACAGCTCACTTCATCGGATGCATTCAGTGGAAAATACAGGGGGGAGATTTATATACCCAGAGAACAGGAAACAATGGGTGTAACCAGACACACGGTAACCAGAGTGATCGGGTCAGGTGAGCTATTACCAGCAGGAGAGACGGGGGGGGGGGGGGGGAAAGACACACCTTTTCTCTCCCCCCCCCACCCCCGCTCTCCTGCTGGTAATAGCTCACCTGACCCGATCACTCTGGTTACCGTGTGTCTGGTTACACCCATTGTTTCCTGTTCTCTGGGTATATAAATCTCCCCCCTGTATTTTCCACTGAATGCATCCGATGAAGTGAGCTGTAGCTCACAAAAGCTTATGCTCAAATAAATTGGTTAGTCTCTAAGGTGCCACAAGTCCTCCTCTTCTTTTTGCGGATACTGTTACGAATTATACCTAATTGATCACGCACAAGAACTGCTGCGAATTATACCCGATAGGTCATGCACAGTTCGAGTCCAGGCTGAGGCACACGAACAAAGTCCACAACTGCAGAGTTCCCAAAGATACTAAGTTTATTACGCTCGAGCGTGGTGCCCCCCTGCTAATCAGGAGGGGACCCCGAATGCAGGTTATAGAGATTATATATATCTTTTAGCAAAGCATGTTGCCCTCGTGCATCGGAAACCTTAGCCAATAGACAAACCCTTCCCTTATCTACCACCTACCCCTGCTAGGTACATTCCCCGTGCTAGACCATTACTTCAACTACACAACATGGTCCTAAAGCAATGCACCAGTAGCCTTTCTTATCAGGATGGGAGGCTCACATCAAGGCCAGGAGGCAGGGAGTTAGGAACAGACAAAGAACAGAAACCGGGAGTCGAGACAGGCTGGAAACAAGGGGGAGGGTTCACAGGAATGCAGTATCTAAGGAACACTCCTCCTGGTGCATGATGTGTTTGCTTTTAGACAATGGTGGGCCCCAAACCAAAACGAAGTCACATATGCACATATGCTGACTTTTCCTTAACAATACAGACTAACACGGCTGCTACTCTGAAACCTGTAATAAACCTTCTGTTTCCCCAGCTGGCTGAGAGTCCCGTCTGACTGCGGAGTTGGGGGGCAGGACCCTCTGGCTTCCCCAGGACCCTGCCTGGGCGGACTCGCTGTGGGAAGCGCATGGAGGGGCAGAGGAGGCTGAATGCTCCGAGGTCAGACCCAGGAAGGGAGAAGCTGTGTGAGCTGTGTGCCCTGCAGACAGGCTGCTCCCAGAGAGGAGACTTCCCCAGAGTCCTCCCTGGCTTCATGGGGAGCAGGTCCAGAGCATCGCCCGGGGACTCCGTGACAACAGGCCCCTGCATGAGAGCCAGCGCCCCCTAGAGGGGAAAGGCCCTATAGCTTACTGTCCCCCGCCCCGCCCCGCCAGCCTGTCTCCCCACGCTGGGGCTGGACTGGAGCTGGTGCCCCTAGAGGGGAAAGGCGCTATACCCCACCCCCCACACACCAACCAGCCACCTCAATTCCCCTCCAGCCTGGAACCGTTTGGTCACTCGGGCCTCATTCCTCTGCGTTAGAAAGCACGGATGATGTGTGTGAGGGGAAGCCAGGAGTCCTGGCTCCTAGACATCCCCTGCTCTACCCACCAGACATGATTTCCCTCCTAGATCCAGGATAGAACCCAGGAGTCCTGGCTCCCAGCCCCCCCTGCTCTAACCCACTAGACCCCATTCTGCTCCCCGAGCTGGGGAGAGAACCCAGGAGTCCTGGCTCCCAGCCCTGCCCCCTGCTCTAACCCACTAGAACCTACTCCCCTCCCCGAGCTGGGGAGAGAACCCAGGAGTCCTGGCTCCCAGCCCCCCCAGTCCACTAGACCCTGCTCCCCTCTTAGAACCAGGATAGAACCCAGGAGTCCTGGCTCCCCATCCTGCTCGTAGACTCAAAGGCCGGAAGGGAGCACCGTGACCATCTAGCCTGGCCTCTTATACATCACAGGCCACAGCCCCTCACCCCCCCACTCCTGTAACAGACCCCGAACCGCTGGCTGGGTAACTGACAGCCTCAAACCACGGTTTACGGACGTCAAGTGACAGAGACTGCACCTTCCCTCTAGTTTAAACCTGCCAGTGACCGGCGCCCCATGCAGCCGGGGAAGGCAAAAATCTGCCAATCTGACCTGGGGGGAAATTCCTTCCTGATCCCAAACATGGTGATCGGTTAGACCCTGAGCATGTGGGTGAGACCCGCCAGCCAGACACCTGGGAGAGAATTCCCTGTGGTAACTCCCCAGCCCTCCCCAGCCAGCGCCCCATCACCGGCCCTTGCGGATTTTTGCTATTAGCAGTCGCCGATGGGCCATATGCCCCCCTGTAGGCAGTCTCATGATACCATCCCCTCCATAAACTCACCAAGCTCAGTCCTGGAGCGAGTTTGGTGTTTCTCCCCCACTGCTCCCCTCGGGAGGCTGCTCCAGAACTTCACCCCTCTGATGGTTAGAAACCTTCGCCTAATTTCAAGCCTAAACTTGTTGATGGCCAGTTTGAATCCATTTGTTCTTGTGTCCACACTGGCTTTTAACTTACATAACTCCTCTTTCGCTCTGGTATTTATCCCTCTGATGTATTTATAGAGTGCAATCATATCTCCCCTCAGCCTTCTTTGGTTAGGCTAAACAAGCCAAGTTCTTTGAGTCTCCTCTTACAAGGTAGGTGTGACGGGATCCCCGGGGTGCAGCCTGGGACTGTGGGACTGCTGTGCCCCTTTATCTCTCCAGCCTGGGCTGCTGTCACAATGCCCTGCTAGTGACAAGCAGCAAACCCCTCTGGGCGCTGTGATCACTCAGCACACCCGCATGTGGAGCCCCACACCCAGCTAGACTGTGTGAATGCTCCCAGAGCCACTCCTGAATCACACAGAGAAAGGCACCAGCCGAATCCCCCCCACTCCCAGCACTGTACCTCAGGAATATACCATCCTGCACTGCTCAGAACAAGCCGTGCAAGTTTATTAATTGGTTCACCACTTCATCAATGGAGAGTGGACATACACCAGCCTTTGTAAATCTGAGCCTATTTACCACACTTCAGGCAAACTCACTGGTAAAGATAAACAGTTAAACAAATTTTTTGATGATAAAAGATAGATTTTAAGTGATTATAAGTGATAGGCAAAAAGTCAGAGTGGTTACCAAAAGAAAACAAAAGAAAATATAAGCACGCAGTCTAAACTCTCAAGACAGACTTCCCCCTGCCCCTCCCTGGGGCTCCTGCGGTGCTGGCTCAGACCCTGCCTCTCTCAGCAAGGTGAATTCCCAGGGCATGGGGGTCTGCCCCAGCCAACCTCACCACCTCCTAGTACAGGCTGCTCCCCTTCCCCCTCCCACCAACAACGCCAGAACTGGGGTGCCTGGGGGCCATGCCCCCCCTTCTACAAAGGTTCTGGTGCCGTCTGTATTAGCAATTCTCCAGTCTTAGGCCCCACTCCCCTCTTAGAGCTGTGGATAGAACCCAGGAGTCCTGAGTCCCACCCCACCCCCCTTGCCTCAGCCCATGCTGCCCCCTTGTGACTGTCTCTCTCGTTACACAAATCGCTGCTGGCTGGCTGGTGTGGATTCAGCGCCGGGGCAGAGCCAGCACTGGGCAGAAGCAGACGAAGGCCGTGTCTGCACGACATAGTATTGAGTGACACGACCCTGTCGCTAAAAGTCAGGCAGTGTGAATGCTCTTTGTCGGCACTTTTCCTGACAAAATACTTCCACCCCCAACGCGCAGGGCTCACGGTGCCCACAGGAGAGCGCTCCTGCCACAACGCGGGCATTCACACAGGCACTTGTGCGGCAAAACTTTTGTCTTTCAGGCGGGGCGGGGGGGGTGTTAAGTTCGTGTGAATGACAAAAGTTTGTCGTTCAATTGTAAGTGTAGACCTAGCCTAAGCAATTGCGTAGGGCCCTGAGCAGCTCAAGGGGCCCCCCCGTTCGCCTCTTATTGCAAGAACTGGCCTGTTTTAGTGTTGGGGGGACATTCCTGCATAGGGTTCGCAGTGGGCAGCCCCACTCTGGCCCTGGGAAAGCCTGTAAGAAAATCACGGGCTGCAGTTTGGTAGCAATAACCACCACTTTTCGCAGACACCCCACAACTGTTCTTAATTGCTGCAGCTTCCCTGCACCCCAGCCGTCGGATGCTGCTGCCAGGACCGGGTCCAGCCTGTGCCCAGTGTGACGAAGCGGGACTGTTCTTAATGTTTCCTCTGAATAGTGTGGGGGTGCCTCAGTTTCCCCTATGCAGTTCTTAAGTATCTAGGGGGTGGGGTAAGGGTGTATGATCATTGCAGAGCCCTAGAGGGCAGGTGTGTGCAGGGGTCTGGACACAGAGAATGGCCGACACCCTGTTTCCTGGCCACTGATGGCCTGGGCCCTTCCCCCTGCAAGGTGAGAGCTAAAGGGTTGGAGAACAAAGGAATCCGGTGACCTCCTGGCCCGGGAAAGGGACAAAGCCCAGAGGAGGAGGGGCTGGAGGGAGTTTCAGTTTGGGGCTGGCTGGGGACATGGAGTGAAGTGCAGAGGGGGTTGTCTGGCTCACTGCCCCCCAAAATGGACCCAGCTGAGGGGTCCCGTTCTCTGCACCTGCAAGCTCTGTGTTACACCATGTTCCTGTCGTCTAATAAACCTTCTGTTTTACTGGCTGGCTGAGAGTCACGTCTGACTGTGGAGTTGGGGGGCAGGACCCTCTGGCTTCCCCAGGACCCCGCCTGGGTGGACTCGCTGTGGGAAGCGCACGGAGGGGCAGAGGAGGCTGAATGCTCTGAGTTCAGACCCAGGAAGGTGGAGCCGGGTGAGCTGTGTGTCCTGCAGACAGGCTGCTCACAGAGAGGAGACTTCCCCAGAGTCCTGCCTGGCTTCATGGGGAGCAGTTCCAGAGCATCGCCCAGGGACTCCGTGACAGGATCAGACCCGGCTTCGGCCCTCGCCGGAGCGCCAGTCCAGTACCCACGGCAGTGGCAACGCTGGTGTCGGGTGCGTCGGCGGTGGGGTGGGGAGCCCCCCTCGGAGATCTCCGGGCCCAAGGTCGCGGGATGAGGTCTCCTGGCACGCAGACGTCGAGGAGCTCAGAGCGATACGCTTGGCCCGCGAGGTGTTCCTCCCGCCGCTCTCCGGCCCGAACGTGCCCGTGCTAACGGCCAGCGCAGCCGCCCTGGTCTCTGTCAGCCGGCGGGGCGCCCGCGGCAGGGCCCTCGGTCCGGAAGCCCCGGGCTGGGGGAGTTCTGCGTGAAACACTCCGCCCATCCGGGGGCGTCGCACCTCCCTGGGGAGTGGGACCTATTCGCCGGTCGACTCAGCAGGTCCTTCTCCTCTCTCCACGAGGGGTCTCTCCGCCCTCAGGTCCCCAGCGCCGTCTTCCGGAGGCAGGGGACTCCCCAGGGGACCTGCTGGCCGCCGCACAGAGCAAGGAATTGTCACCTCTTTTGCGCGAGGCTCGGTCACGGCAGGGGCTCTCGGACGCTTTCCTACAGTCACGGTCGGGCAGCGGCCGCACGCTCTCCCTCCGGTTCCCCTCGTTCACAAGGGTCTCCTGGAGATCCAGGGGGACAAGGCGAGGGGCGTTCTGATCGCTCCAGCCTGGCCGCGCCGGCATTGGTTCGGCATGTTCCCATTCTCTGTGTCCAGACCCCTGCACACACCTGCCCTCTAGGGCTCTGCAACGACGATACACCCTTACCCCACCCCCTAGATACTTAAGAACTGCCTAGGGGAAACTGAGGCACCCCCACACTATTCAGAGGAAACATTAAGAACAGTCCCGCTTCGTCACAATCCCCACTTGAGGGAAGCGGGGACTGAGGCTGGAAGGGTGAGGATAGAGTCCAAATGATGCCGGCTCGGGCTGCACCACCGGGACGCTGCGCTGGATGTGACCTTCCGCGTCCCCCTTTATCACCCGCTCCTCCACGGATGGGTAGGTCTGAGGTGGGCCACGACCACCGCCCTGCACGGTGTGAAGCCTCGCAGGGCCGCCAAAAGGCCAAAGGGAAGCGCAGTGAACTGGTAACGAGCGTGGCCCACCGCGAACCCAAGGAAGTGCCTGAGTCCCCGGAAAAAGGAGATATGAAAATACGTGTCCTTCAAATCGAGGGCGGCATCCCAGTGCCTGGATCTAGCGAGGAGACGAGGGAGGCCAGGGAGACCGGACGGAATCTCACCTTCCTGAGAGACGCGGGGAGTCGACGCAGGTCTAGGGTTGGCCGTAGACCCCCCTTCGCCTTGGGAACAAGGAAACAGCAGGAGAAGAATCTCTTTGCTCTCCGCTCCGGGGCAACCGCCTCCACCGCCCCAGCCCGCAGCCGGGCCGGCAGCTCCTGGGTGAGAAGCTGCTGGGGAGGAGGCCCCTGAAGGAGGGACAGGGAAGGGGGGTGAGGAGGCGGGATGGGAAAACACTGAAGGCTGCACCCCCCAGCGAGGTGCTGAGCCCCCAGCGCTCTGACGTTATTGCTGCCCAAGCGGGGAAGGACGGGGAAAGGGGGTGCAAAAATAAACAGTGGGGGGGCGGTGTTGATGATCCAGGAGGGAGACTGATCGTCCGTCCCCGGCCTGCCTTCAAAAGGCCTGTCTGTGCCCACGCGGCAGGCTAGTGCCCCGCTGGGCAGAGGTGGGGACCAGCAGGCCCTGACTGCACCGGTGCCCTCGCCCCTTGCATTTGTGCGGCTCGTGCCGGGAGGGACCTGAGACCCGAGGGGGCCACTGAGGCCTGACACGCTTGCGCCAGACGACTGACGCACACAGGGCCCGGGGTCGATCGCAGTGCGGCTCTGGAGCCCTCGAGGTCAGGCAGCTTCGTGTCCATGGGGTCCCAGAAGAGCGAGGCCCCGTCGAAGGGAAGGCCCTGCGGTCGGTGCTGCACCCCCTGCGAGAGCCCCGACGTCTGCAGCCACAGGCCTCTCTGCACGGCGACCGGTCTGGCCACCGAGTCCGCCGTGTCCCAGGCAGGCTGGGGGGAGGTTCTCGCCACCCTCGGTCCCTGCCGCACGACGGCGGGAATTCCTGCCACAGGCCTTGGGGCAGCCAACCCTGGAGTCGAGCCAGGGAGTCCCAGACGCCAAAATCCTATCGCCCCAGCCACACCCGCTGGTTCGGCAGACATGGCTGGAGGCTGGCAGCAGGAGAAGCCTTTGTACTGGACAGGTCCCAGCGCTTTGCCTCCTGGTTCTCGGGGCAGCGCTGGCCTGGCCCTGCCTCTCCCGCTCGCTGGCTGTGGTGACCCCCAGAGAGCCCGGGGGCCCGGGGAGCACAGAGAGCCAAACCCTTCTGCAGACAGGTAACGCGTCTCCTCTGCCCTTTCAGACGCTGGGGCAGAGAAGCGGGGTCTGCCCTGGAGCCGTCACTGCTCGGAGCACCCCCGGGCGGGGGCAGAGCCACCGCTGCCAAACCGCCAGGGATGGGGTCCGCAGGTGTGACAAGGCGGCCTTTGGGGGACCCCACTGGGAGTGTCAATTCAGGACAAATTGCTGAGAGCAGGGGAGTCGCAGCCCAAGGCTGGGGTCCTTCGCTACTAAGGCACCCACCAGCCAGACTGAGAGGACTTCGGTCTCACCCCACTGGCTAAGCAGAAGTGCAACGAGCAATTCCCTCAGACACCCCAGGCCCCTTGTATCACCGCCCATAGCACACCTCCCAGAAACAACCGAGAGCAGGGCTGTGCTGTGCCGGGGGCTGCCCAGACCCACGGGCTCTGCCCGCAGGAGCCTGACGCCAGGACAAAGGTGGGATCAGCCCCCCGGGGAACGGAGACCAGGGCAGAGCGAGGGACTGGCCCAAGATGACACACCAAATTAGTGGCAAAGTGGGAGCTGAACCCAGGAGTCCTGGCTCCCAGCCACCCCCGCCCTAGCCCCTGCTGCCCCCTAGTGGACGCCTCCCTCCTTACACACACCCCTGCTGGCCGGCTGACATGTCAGCGCCACGGGCCGGGCCGTAAGAAACTCCCGGGCCACGGTGGGGTTGCGACAACCACGACTCTTCGCAGACACCGCCAGGGAGAGCAGCTCCGAGCGCGTGGCCCAGGGACCCGGCCCCGTCACAACGCCGGGCACCGCTTCACACTGGGCCGCGGGGCACAGAGCATCCCTGTGCTGGGGGCGCTGAAATGACCCCTGGCAGCCCGGCAGCGCCGAGGGGTCGCCTGGCCATGCTGGGGCAGGGGGTCTGGGCCGGGCCTGTCCGCCCGCCGAGGCTGTGATGGCAGATCGCCCCTGGGGAGCAGGGGCAGCGAGGCCAGATGTGGGGCAGCGAGGGGGGATCAAGGCTGGATGGGGGGCAGCGAGGGAAGGTAGGGCCGGATGGGGGGGCAGGGCCGGATAGGGGGCAGGGACAGTGGGCAGGGCCGGATGGGGGCACTGGGTGGGGGCGGGGGCAGTGCTGGACGTGGGGCAGAGGAGCTGGTTTTGTGAGTGCTCAAATTAGCAATTGTACCGAACTGCTGAGCAGAACCAGTCCCAACTTTCTTCCCACCTGACCCACGGGAGACCCCGAGACCCCAGGTCAGGAGCCACCAGCCCCACACGTGTCTGTCCCCCCACGGCAGCCAGCTGGGGACCCGCCAGCCCACAGCCAGCCAAACCCCAGCCCCATGAGAAAGGAGAGGGCGCCCTCGGCAGGGCAAGGAGGGAACAGCAGCCGCAGTGGGCGCCCCGGGGGCAGGCTGGGGAGAAGGACGGGGGTCGGGCGCCCTGCAGGGCCCAGTCACAGACGTCAGCGGGCGAAGGGCCCCGGGCCCAGCCCGGCCTGGTCTGCCCCAAACGCTTGGGTCGAGGTGGCTGCAGCGCTCCGGGGTGTGACAAACTCACCCTGAGCGACCAGCTCCGCCAGCCTGAGCCCCTGTCCGGACAGCGCCGGGATTTCGAGGGCAAAGGACCCCGTGACCAGCTAGGCTGAGTCTGTACCAAACGCCCCCCCCCACAAAAAAACCCCGGTCACCCACCTATTCGTAACTGTTGTTCAAGACGCGTTGCTCATGCCCGTTCCAGGTGACTCACAAGCAGACTCCAGGGAGGTGGGCTCCGAGTTCAGTCTTACCGACTGGAGCACTGCTCTGCCGAAACCGGCGTCATCTCGAGCTTGCTGGGTCAGCGCAAAGCGATCGTGAGGACAGATGACCTGGTAGCAGCCCGACAGATTTCTTGGATAGGCCCCTGTGCCCTAGTTGAGTGAGCCGTCACGATCACCGGTGGGGGGGATCTTTCCCAGCTCATAACAGTAGGGGATGGAGGCCGTGATCCGGGACGAGACTCTCTGGGTTGACCCCGGGTAACCCTTCATCCTGTCCGCAACAGCGACAAACAGCTGCCTTGACTCACAGAACGGCTTCGTTCTATCAATGTACAAGGCCAGCACCCGTCTGACGGCCAGGGTGTGTAGTCTATTTTCCTCAACCCTCGCGTGAGGCTTTGGACAGAGGACTGGTAAATATATGTGTTGACCAGTATGGACCGGGGAGACGACCTTGGGCAGAAAGGCCGGGTGTGGACGCAGCTGGACCTTGTCAATGTAGAAGACCTTATAAGGTGGCTCTGACATGAGCGCCCTGATGTGGGACACCCTGCGGGCCAAGGTTATAGCGACCAAGAAGGAGACCTTCCCGGAGAGCAGCAGGAAGGAGCAGGAAGCCAAGGGTTCTAAGTGGGGGACCCATGAACCTCGACAGCACCAGATTCAGGTCCCACTGGGGGACCAGCTCCCGGACGTGGGGGTAAAGGTGCTCCAGACCTTTCAGGAACCGCGCCGTCATGGGACGGGCGAAGACCGACCTGCTGTGAAATGGAGGGTGGAACGACGAAATGGCCGCCAGGGGGACCTTGACCAAAGAGAGCGACCAGCCCTGGAGTTTAAGGTGCAGCAAATAGCCCAGGATGTCCTGCAGCGGGGCCTCTTCAGCCCGAATGTGTCGGTCCAAGGCCTAGCATGTGACCCGCTTCCCCTTCCCCACACGGGCAGCCCTGGGGGAGGGTTTCCTGCTGCCCGGCAGGACCTGCTGGACACAGCGGAGCGAACGCCTGTTCACCCAGACAGCAGCCAGGCCGTCAGGGGCAGCGCTGCCAGGTTCGGGTGCAGCAGGTTCCCGGGGCTCGGGGACAGCCAGTCCGGCCGAAGAGGCCGCTGCAGGAGCTGGCCGCTGACAGACCAGGCCGGGGCTAGGAGGGTGACAGTCGCTTTGTCTTGCTTCACCTGAAGCAGGACCCTGTGGAGCAGCGGCACCGGCGGGAAGGTGAACATCAGCGTCCCTGACCACGGGACCAGGAAGGCGTCTGACACGGAGCCCTTGTCCCTGCCCTGCAGAGACCAGAACCCGGGGCACTTCCTGTTCTGCCGGGATGCGGACAGGTCCACCTGGGGAGTCCCCATCTGCGGGAGAGGAGGCTGACCACCTCCGGATGGAGCGACCGCTCGTGGGGAGACGAGAAGGCCCCGCTGAGGGGATCCGCCAGGACGCTCTCGGGGCCAGGCAGGCGGGCGGCTCAGGTGAATGGCTGAACGCCGCCCGACATCGCGGCTGTCCTGTCTGGCAGGACCTGCACTACCTGGCAGGCCAGGAGAACCGCTCTGAGCTCCCTGATGTTGCTATGAAGGGCCAGGTCGTGTTACAACCACCGGCCCTGGGTGCTGGGCTCCCCAGCCCAGATCTGACGCGTCCGCGACCAGGGCGAGTGAACTGGACGCGAAGGGAGCTCCTTGCAGCACCGACTTGGGATCCAGCCACCAGTCTGGGGACGAAAGGACGTGGCTCAGCCCCGTGACCACTCAGTCCAGGGCCTGCCTGCTGGGGATACAGGCCGGGGCCAGCCACGCTTGCAGGGACCACAGATGAAGTTGAGCACGGCTGACCAGGTCCGTGCAGGCAATCGCAAGCGGGTGTGGGCCACGGTGAGCAAGTGGATCCTCACGTGGGGGATCAGGTCCGGCATGGCCTGGAAGAGCTCTTCCGGAAGGAAGGCCCTGGCCCGCGTGGAGTGGAGAACCACTCCAATAAACTCGATGCGCTAGACCGGCATTAACCTGGACTTTTCTGTGTTTATTAACAGGCCCAGGTCGCGGCAGGTGGAACGGACATCAAGGCTCCTTTGCACCTGCCCCAGAGACCTGCCTTTGAGGATACAGGAAGATCTGGACATCTCAGGTCAGCTGCCACTGGCCCCAGGCACTTCGTGAACACCCTGGGGGCCGAGGACAGGCCAAAGGGCAGTGCCGTGACCCACAAGTGACGCCCAGCCACTGAGAGACAGGAAACGCCTGTGACCCGGGAAGATGGAAATATGAAAGTAAGTGTCCTTCCGGCGTACCAGTCCCTGGATCCAGGGAGGGGGCAATGGAGGCCGGGGAGACCATGCGGAGCTTCAACCTCTTGATGGACTTGAGGCGACGCAGGTCCAGGGTGGATCTGAGGCCCCGCTTGGCCCTCGGGATTAGGAAGTAGCAGGAGTAGAATCCTCTTTCTCCCATGTCCCAAGGAGCCTCCCCCACGGCCCCCAGGGGCAGGAGCTTGTTGACCTTCTGCACGAGGAGTCGCTCATGAGAAGGGTCCCCGAAGAGGACAGGGAAGGCGGGGGGAGGGAGGCGCGCGTGTGGAAGGGAGGGGCGGCCAGGAATTGCAGGGTTTAGCCTCGAGCCACTATGTCCAGGACCCAGGGGTCCGAAGTGACCCGCGACCAGGCCGAATGAAGGGGGGAGAGACGGTTGAGGAAGAGACGGGGAGGATCTGGGGCATTGCTCTCGAGCACATGCTCAATACGGTCGCTCCTGGCCCCCGGGGTGTTTGGCGGGCCCAGGCTTGGCTGGCAAGCAGGAGGAAGAAGGACGTCGATGAGTAAAACTAGTGTCCCCCCTTCTCGCAGAGCCCTGACGGGGCCTCGGCGGCAGGGAGGGCCTGAAGGGCTTATGAGCAGACTGCGGGGGGCATCCCAACGAGCGAAGGGGGGCCCTAGTGTCCTTCAACCCGTGCAGCCTGGCGTCCGTCTACTCGGAGAAGAGACCAACCCCGTCGAAAGGAAGGCCCTGAATGGAGGTCTGCATCTGCTGGGAGAGACCTGCTGTTTCGAGCCCGGAGCTGCATCGCATTACCACCGCCGCCGTCTCGACCACCCGAGACGGCAAGTCCCCCATGTCCCAGGCCGTTCGCAGGGAGCACCTGGCCACCGCGGTGCCCTCCTCCACCAGGGTGCCGCACTCCTGGGCCAGACCCCGCGGGAGGGACTCCTGCAACTTTCTGAGACTGTCCCAACACGGCCTGACGATTCACCGCCTGAAATTTTAAGCTGGCGGTTGAATACATTTTTCTCCCAAAGAGATCGAGCCTTTTGGCCTCTTTGTTCTTGGAGTTGAGGACGTGTGACCCTGCTTGTCCTTCTCGTTGGCCACAGAAAACCAGCGAGCCCGGCAGTGGGTGGGTATAAAGCTATTCAAACCCTTGGGCCAGAACAAAGTGCTTCTTTTTGGCCCTTTTGGAAGTGGGAAGAATGGAAGAGGGGGTTTGCCATAGGGCCGTAGCGATCTGAAGAACCCCTTCATGTATGGGTAGGGTGACCCGGGAGGCCGTAGAGGCCGAGAGGACACTGACGAGGGTTTCCTCCTGCTCCGCCATCTCCTGTACCTCCAGACCCAAATTCTCAGCCACGCGCCGAAGAGGGCCTGACGGTCCCTGAAGCCGTCCGGCGAGCTAGCCCTCCAAGGTCCCGCGACCGCCTCGCCGGGGGACGACGAGGAAGATTGGATCACTAGAGGGGGTCCCAGGGGTTTGATCACCGCCGGAGAGGGAGGCTTAGGGTGGGCACAGGTTCTTCCACCCCGACTCCGAACGGGCCCCCGGCACTGCACGCAGTGAGGGAAGAGCTGCGAAGGGGGCATCGTCACGGCCAGTACATCCCACGCACGCCCATAAAGCCACTGCGATGCCACCGCCGACAGCCCGATCTCGCCGGTGGGAGCTCGGTGATGGGCTGAACTGGCCCTCCATGCCAGAGGAATCCCCCTCCGCCGGCCAGGGAGGGGCCGTCCACACCTGGGTTTGTTTCGCGGTTGTGGCTCCTGGCGACCGAAGAGCAGACAGGGGAGACCAGGTGTCAGTACCAGGGAGACCGGCGCCGAGAGGGGGAACCCTCCCGCTGCAGCCGGCGGCCACCAGGGCTGACGTTGAAAGGATGACCGGTGCCAGGAATAGCGGGGGGAATGTCGCCCCCGTACAGATGAGTAACGCCGAGGGGACCTCGACGCTCGTCTGGGTGACCGATAGCGAGCCTTGGACCTCTCCCGGGATCCTTGGCGCAGTGGAGAGGATTGTTGGCTCTTCTCTGGTGGCCGTCGGGGTTCCCCTGCCCCCTCGGGGAACCTTAGCTGAGTCCTCTGGTGCCATCGGAGCAGGTGGAGACCTCTGCCGTCCCTGCGCCTGGGGAGCCAGGGAGGACGACGGTGCCGGCCGGGGAGTGGGTCCCTTTGAGGGAGCTGGGGGCCCCAACCAGGGACGCACAATCGTGTGGCTCCGCAGTAGCCTGGCCGCCAGGCCCAGGTCCCCTGGCCAATGACCCCTTGGGTCTCTCTGCTCGGTGCCGGGGAGCTGCGCTTTCTGGTTTTCTTTTTTGGCCATGGCCATGGCGAACGTGCCGGGAGGAGCCGTGCGCTGCATACGGAGGCGCTCGGTGCGACCTGCCTGGGAGGTTCGGAAGCCGGGCGGAGGACGGGCTCGATCAGCAGAGCCCTGAGGCGGACGTCCCGCTCCTTTTGGGTGCCGGGCTGAGAGATATTGCACAACTGGCACCGCTCCTTAACGTGTGACTCCCCCACGCACTGACACAGCTGCTGTGGGGTCACTGACAGGCAGGGGCCTGCTGCAGTCCGAGCAGGGCTTGAACCCGGGACCCTGGGGCCAAGTCCCCGCTGGGACGCTAACCACTAGCGCTAAACAGCTACTTGACGCTGCTGTCTGCAGACTACGGACCGAGGCCCTGAGGCACTAAGTTCGAAGAGGGGAAACCGCTGGCTCCTGCCAAGCGAGAGGCGGCGCTGACTGACCACCCCGGGCGCGAAGAAGGACCTGAGCAGGGCCGGCGGTGCCTGACGTGCTGCGGCATGAACCCTCCCGAGGGCGGCACGGCCGGCCCTGTGGGCACCGACAGCCGCGCGGGGGGGCGCGGGCACCTGGAATGGACACGAGCAAGCACCTGAAGAACCTGGGTTTCCCGTCCCTGCCAGAAGTCAGGGAGTAACCTTGGGATACTGAGATTTCCCCCCCGAGACCCCCCCAGGCTGCCTGGGGACACACTCCAATGCCAAGGATAAAAGGACAGGAATCACAGTGCCTCGGATGAGCCAGGAGCCTAATTCCCAGGATGACAGGGCGGGGGTCACTCTCCCTTTCCCACCCAGGGGACAAGTGTGGCAGACAGAGGGGTCAATCTGTTCCAGGGCTGCACCCCCCCCCCCCCCCCGAGCACTGTGGCCGACACCATCCTGCCCCACACCCTCTGCCTGGACAGAGCCAGGAGCCAGCTGCTCCCCTCCGTTACTCAGCAACGGACGAGGGGGTCACTGGCTGGGTTCTAGGCACCACGGAACCGCTGGCTACAGACCCCCGGTCCCAGGGGCGTGGGCGACCCACAGGTGGGGACACATAGGGACAGCACGCGACTGTCCCAATTTAGCATAAATGGGCTGCCCAGACCCACGGGCTCTGCCCGCAGGAGCCTGAGACAACAGGACGAAGGTGGGATCAGCCCCCCGCGTTACAGCTGGGAACGGAGACCCAGAGAGAGGGATTTACCCCCATGCACAGCCCCAGCTCCCAGCCACCCCTGCCCTAGCCCCTGCTGCCCCCTAGTGGACGCCTCCCTCCTTACACACACACCCCTGCTGGCCGGCTGCGATGTCAGCGCCACGGGCCAGGCCGTAAGAAACTCCCGGGCCACGCTGTGGTTGCGACAACCACAACCCTTCTTAGCCGCAGCAGCTTTCCTCCCCTCGGGGCTGCTGCCCGCAGCGGGGTCCAGCCTGCGCCCAGCGGCTCCTCGTGCCCTGGCTCCCCGCCAGGGAGAGCAGCTCCGAGTGCGTGGCCCAGGGACCCAACGCCAGGCACCGCTTCACACTGGGCCGCGGGGCACAGAGCATCGCCGGGCTGGGGGCGCTGACATGACCCCTGGCAGCCCGGCAGCGCTGAGGGGTCGCCTGGCCATGCCAGGGCAGGGGGTCTGGGCCCGGCCCCTCCGCCCGCCGAGGCTGTGATGGCAGATCGCGCCGGGGGAGCAGGGGCAGGACTGGGCAAGACGGGGTGGGGGAAGCCAGGCCGGAGCAGTTGTTGTGAGCGCTCAAAACAGCGACTTAAACTGTTGCCCCAAGTGCTGAACAGAACCAGTCCCAACTTTCTTCCCACCTGAGCCACGGGAGACCCCGAGACCCCAGGTCAGGAGCCACCAGCGCCACACGTGTCTGTCCCCCCACAGCAGCCAGCTGGGGACCCGCCAGCCCATAGCCAGCCAAACCCCAGCCTCCTGAGAGCAGAGGGCGCCCTCTGCAGGGCGAGGAGGGAACAGCAGCCCCAGCCTGCCCTCCACAACCCCGGGGGGCCAGCTGGGGAGGAGGGAGGGGGGCTCAGACGCCCCTGCAGGGCAGTCTCAGATTTCCAGGGCAAAGGACCCTGTGACCAGCCCGGCCGGATCTGCACCAAACACCAGCTAAAACTCACAGGCCTGAGCATTGCCGCGCAGCCCACCTGAGACCAGCGGAGTCGTGGAGGGAAGACAAAGTTCTCCAGCGACCTCATTCCTGCCCATCCGCGAGGTGCGTTTACACATGCCCCCCTGAGCGTCTACATGACAGAGGCACTGAGCCCTGGGAATGTTGCTAACAGACACAGCCCTGGCCTGACTGCTGGTGAGCCCAGGCCAGAGCACGCCCCTGACCCAATGCTGGCTTGGACCCAGCTGTTCCTGGGGTTCATTCCCATCATGTGGGAGTGTGGGGGCCTGGGTGGGGACCTGCCCTTTGGGGGAAGTGCTGGGTGGGGAGGGTCTGGGGCTCCCCACCACCTTCCCTCTGCCTCCAGGCTCCCCACTGGCACTGCTGCCCCAGGCTGTGTCAGGAAGGGGGTGTGGCCGCACCGGCTCTGAACCCAAAGCAGGGGCTGGGGCTCCCAACTCCATCCTTGGCCACAGCCTGGTCCCTTGGTCAGAGACCCCTTGAACTCCCCTGCTGGGAGCCAGGCAGAGATGGGGGTCTCCCAGCACATCCAACACTGCAGGGTGGGTCCCCGACTCCCAGTGCCTCCGGCTGGCCCCATGCCCAGCTCCCCCCTCACACCCGTCCAGCCTGAAGGCTCACGACTCAGCCCATCGCAGGGTGCTAGAGTGCCGACCCCCAGCTGAGTGCCCGGGGCTCCGTCCCCCTCTACGGGCTGCTCTGCACACCCCGGGGCTCTAGTTCCAGCTCCGGCTATGGGAGTTGGAGGGGGACGGGATCTGTGATTCAGGACTCTGGGGTTCCATCTCAGCAAGTGGGGGGGTGTCTAGGACTCAATCCCACGTCTGCCACAGGCTGGATGACCCCAGGCCCAGCTGGCACCGAGGAACGAGGCCCGGGCAGAGACAACAGGGACTCCAATAATATTTTCTTTATTTACACGTTCCAGGCTGGAAAGGTCTGAACAGCTGAACCCGCCCTCAGGGTCTGACAGGGGCAGGCAGGGGACGGGGGAGGGAAAAGGAAGGAGGAGTAGAAAACAATTGTACAGTCAACATAAAAAACAGCCCCCCTCCCCCCCCCGGTAAGGAGCATGCTGCCCGGGCCGTACCCCCGGTGGACTCTGTACACTGCAGTCCTGGAGCCGGGCGGGCGACACCCGCCTCTGCAGGGCCCCGCGGCCCAACCGCTGCTCAAATAAATAAACCCTCCCCAGAGAAGGGGACGATGCCACCGGCGAGACGTGAGATGGGGGGGCCGGCAATGCAGCCCAGAGCACGTGAGGGGCCTGCGGCATCAGTCTGTCCAGCCAGGCCCCCCCCAAACCCACAGCCCCCCACCCCTCCCAAGAGCAAATCCAAACATGGAGGTTTCCAAACCCTTTAAAACCCAAACTCTGCCCTGGGAAAAGCTCCCATGTGTCAGAACCAAACCAAACCAAACGGTAAAACCTGGCCGGGGTCGTGCCGGGGCCTGCGCAGGTGTACCCGGCAGATGCCTTGGCGCCGACAACCCCCAGGGGCCTCCGAACTGTAAACACTGGGGCAGTGCCCATGTCCGTGCAGGGGGCAGTCACTGGCGCCCCACAGGCAGGGAGTCCTCAGCGCCCTCCCTCGCCTCGGGGGTGCTGCCCGCCGGGTGGAGCCGCTCAGTCCGGTTCACATGGGGTCCGGTCCCGCAGAGCCTCTTCTGAACCTGCCCACGCTTCCACCCGGCCGCGATGCCACCCGCCCACTGCCATCGCCGCCACCACTCTAGCCAGAATCCGAGTCGCTGGTGTCCGAGGACGAGGAGCTGGAGCTGGAGCTGCTGGAGTCGGAGCTGGAGCTGCTGGCGCTGAGCCGCGACACGGGCACCTGTTGGGCAGACTCCGGCTTCTCGTTGGCTGCAGGGGAAGGAGGGAGCCGGTCAGCAAACAGAACATGCCCTCTTTATCCGGCGCTGGGGAGCCAGGCTGGGCTAGCAGGGGCTTCAGGTCGGGAGTGAGGGGCACCGGCAGAGCGTGGGGGAGCCCAGGACTGGAATCATCCACCCTCACCCAGCTACGAAGCCCTGCCTCACGGACGCCAAGGCTGACGCTCCACGGAGGTAAGGCAGGCGCCCTCCCGACCCTGCCCCAGCACTCACCCTTCTTGGGGGGCTTCTTGGTGGAGTTGAGCTGGCCGCTCACGTCCTGCAGCCGCTTCTCCAGCTCCCGTTTCTTCTCCAACGCCAGCTCCTCCTTCGTCTTCCCCACCGGCTTCTTCATGGCTGCAGCAGGCAGGACAGACGTGCTCAGAGGGCTCCCCGCAGCTGGCTGGCCTGTTGAACAGGGCCAGGCTGCCTCCCAGGGTGCCTGCCTGCGCCCGCGCAGCTCCCACCCAGCTTGGGGAGCAGACAAGCCCACTGCTGCACTCAGCTGTTGTAATGATCCCGTCAGGGGACCCCGTGGCTTCAGTCCCACCCCATCTCTGTACCATGTGCGCAGGGTGCAGAGCGCACTGCTCCCCAATTTCTGCAGTAGGTCTCTGGGCATTGCATTCGGTCATGTCTTTACCCCACAGCCCCGGGCAGCACGGCAGGGCTGTTCTCACACTGGCACCCGGAGGCTCCAGGACTGGCCTGAGATCACAGGAGTCTGTGGCAGGGCCGGGAACTGAACCCAGGGCTCCCACATCCTAGGCCAGAGCCCAGCCCCGGGACCATCCCCCATCCTCCCCACTCACTCTCGCTGTAGGGCTTGCGTGGCTTCTTGCGCAGGCAGGACAGCACATAGCGCTCCAGCTCCCGCAGGGTGGAGGGCTTGAGGGTCTCGAAGTCGATCTCGATCTCCTCGGGGTTGGAGTCGCGCAGCGAGGGCTCCCGCGACTGGATGATGTGCACCACCCGCCCCAGCTTCTCCCCCGGCAGCTTGTTGATGTCCAGGCTGAGCTGGCGCTTCTCGTCATAGGTCATGGGCTTGCTCTCCTCCTCCTCCTCCGAGTCATAGAGCATGGGGGGTGCCGGCAGCGCCGCCTTCAACACCTTATTGGAATTCCTATGTGGAGAGGGAGGGTGTCACGCACTGCCACCGTGCACCAGAGACCCCGCTCCTCCAGGCCACCGTGCGCCAGAGAGCCAACCCTGCCACCCGCAGAGCCAGAGACCCCATCCTCAGAGCCAGCGTTCAATTCCAGATGAACCCAGCTGGGAACTGAAAAAGCAGGACAAAGCTTCTTGCTCTCCAGAGATTGGAAGGGGGTAAGTGAGGCGTGAGCTCTACTGGTTCCAAAGGCTTGAAGGAAACGGTGACCAGAAACAGCCACTTCAATTCACTAACTAGCGATAAGACACTCTTTGTTCACTAAATCAGTTTTAAACACAAAACATTTTGGTAAGTTTCCTTTTTCTTTACGTGTCCATCACTGTTAAGGTCATTTCACCGAATTATCTAAAAACGTGGGACCTTCTTAAATTGCATTCCAACTTCCCTCACAACAGACCATGACAAATTTAACCAATAAATGCATCATTCCCAATTTCCTTGCAGAATAAAACACGTAATATAATGGCTTAAATAAAAGCATACAGCAGGTGTAGTACACACTCCTGGATAGCAAAAGAACCACCAAGTTTAGCATAAAGGTTACGTTCAGTTGCAAATCAATAAATTTTAATGGTTTGCAACTAGGGAGAATGACGCTTTGTAGGAAAAGAACTAAATACAATGGCAGAACAAGATTTCAATCCAGATTATCTGCTTGCTGATTGAAATCAATCCACCATGATGGCCACAGATCCACGCCTGTGGGTATCACAGAAACCAACCCACCACCCAAGGGATCTGCTGTGGAACTCATGCGGGGCTGGGGGGCAGGGGGAAGCTGAGGGGTGAGCAAGACCCTTTGCTCACTCCCTGTCAGACACACCCATCAGGAAGTTGATGCTACTGAGGTGGGACCTTGGGATTCCCGTAGAAGGGGAGAGGTGCTCACACACCGAGCTCCTCCAGGGGCTCCCAGGAAAACCCTGCAGCCACAGTGCGGGGACCCCAGGAACTGCCCAGTGGGTGTCAGACCCATGGTACCCCCACCCTGGCAAGGGCCACCAGCCTGGGATCTCGGGGAGTCGGCAGCAGGCAGCCATCAGACATGCTTTGGCTTGTTCACACAAGGTCATCGCCACAGTCGATCCGCCGGGGAAAGAGAGTCATCACGCAGCTGCTCTCACCGCCTCCCCGCTGGGTGGAACACGGGCTGCCCTGTCACCCCCGCGTATTCCCACCACCCGCAGGGCCCCACCCTGCTCACTTCGTGATGCTGCTGCTGCTCCCCCCGCTGGTCCCTCCACTGCTGCCCCCGGCCTTTTTGGCCTTCTTCAGCTGGGCCTGGCGTGCCCGCGCCTCCTCATCGCCTCCCCGGCCCTTGTGCTTCTCCGATTTCTTCTTCTTTCTCTTCTCCTTCCTCTCCCGCTTCTTCTTGGGCTTGGAGACCGGGCCCTGCGACAGGGCCGCGAGCTGCTCATGCACTGCCCGCAGCTGGGGGGAGACACACCAGTGAGGGGACCCAGAGACACGAGGGGAACCCTGCGACAGGACGGCCAGCTACTCATGAATTCTCACCAGCTGCAGCTGGGGACAGATGCCAGGGAGCAGGGGAAGGGAGCTCAGCACTAGCTCGGAGACAGGGCCCCCATGCAAGGGAGCCAGGATACAGCCAGGGAATCCAGGGAAGATAGCGCCCTGCCCGTGGCCAGGAGGGAGATGGAAACGAGAGACGGGAAGGAAAACACAACTAGGGGCAGGAGGATCTAACTGCTAACTATGGGACACGTGGCAGGGAGACAGCACCCCACAGAGGAGCCAAGCGCTGAGTGGGGGGACCAAGCCAAGCACTGGCCCCCCAAGACAAGGCGCCACCTCCACGCCCCTACGCTCAGGGTCGACGGCCTCACCTGCTCCTGCAGCTCCGCCAGCCGGTTGGCGCGCTCCTCCTCCGAGTCGGAGCTCTCCTCGCTCTCCGACGAACTCTCGCTGCTGCTCTCCTCCTCGTCCTCATCCTCATCTTCGTCCTCATCCTCGTCGTCGCTGGACGACTCCTCGGAGGAGGATTTCGAGAGGGCCCCAGACAGCGCTGCCGACGGCGGGTTGGTGTCCAGGGGCTCGTCTGGCATCTTGGCGTAGCTGAACTCGAACACGTCCTGCGGGAGGGGGAGGGGGGGAGGGTTAGCGGGAGCAGTGCGGAAGCAAAGGCGTGCTTAGACCTGGGGCAGGGGAGGGGAAACGTCAGCTGGCCCCGCTGCCCCACTCACCTGCAGCTTGCGAGCCATGGCCACGACGTCGTGGTCAGGCGGGTTGTACTTGTAGCAGTTGGAGAACATTAACCGGACGTCAGCAGCAAATTCCTGCGCGTCGTGGTAATCCCGGTTCTCCATCTTCCGCTGCACCACGGGCAGAGAACACAGGGTGAGTGGGGGTGGCTGCACCAGGGAAGGGGCACAGACCCCCCACCCCCAAGGTTCTCCCCAGACTGGGCTGCAGCAAGGGGGCTCATACCAGCCCGTCAGGCACTGGCCAGAGCCTTCCAGGCACTGCTGGGGGCAGGACAGCCCCCACCGCCCCCGAGGAGGGACAGGGTCTCAGGCTGCCACAGGAAGCCTGTGAGCCAGTGACGCCGCCTTCCACAGGGCAGAGATGCAGGGCAACCCCGCAGGCTCCTCAATGGGGAACCTGTCTCCTGTAGACCCGCACCAGGAAGGCCTCAGCTCATGCCTGGGACGGCACAGAGGTTTCTGGGATGCCCCCTTCCCAAGACCAGGTCACAGGCTGTACTTCAATGATGCCTTGGGACTAAGCTCTCTCCCAATCCCCAGAGGAAGATGCCAGGACACACCTGGAGGTTCCCCCAGCACCCCTTTCCCTCCCTTCCTGCAGAGCCCCCAGCTGTACCTTGATGGTGCTGAGGTCCATGGGGCACTTGATGATCTCGTGGTAGTCGTGCAGCCCCAGGGCCGAGGCGTCGACGGGCTTGTAGAACGGCCAGGCGTAGGCAGCGTGCTTCTTGGACACCAGGTCCTTGAGGATGCCGTTGCAGTACTTGAGCTGCTCGGACAGCTTGCCCTTCTTGGAGGTCTGGTGCTGCTGCGAGTCAGGCAGGTCCTTCTTGGGGGGCTTGATGGGGCGCCCGCTCTCCCGCCGGGTGGGGATCTTGGCCGCTTTGGGCTCCAGAAGGGGGGCTGAGGGGGATGACTCCCCGCTAGTGGCGATGATGGCTGTGGTGGTGGGGGTGGTGGTGTCCGCTTTTCGCTTCACACCCTTCTTCTGTGGGGCAGGGACAGAGAAAGTGAGCAGTGCACTGAGCCAGCCCCCCAGTTCCATGCCCATACAGGACCAACAGAAGCCCCAAACCACCCAGCACCCATCCCGTGCGGGCCAACTGCAGAAGCCCCACCACAGCCAAGTGTCTTCTGATCCCCACAGGGCCAACCGCAGCCCCTTCCCCCAGGTCTGCAAACGCCACCCTCCCCACAGCAGGACAGACTGCAGACAGCTCAACCCAGCCAAACCCCCTTGCCCGACAGGGCTGACCCACCAATCCCCCTGCAAGTCTCACCAGCAGCTCACTTGACCACCCCCCAGCCCTACGCCAGAGAGGTGGGTGCCTACCTTGGCCACGGGCTGCGTGGGAGCAGGCACGGCCAGCACTGGCTGGCAGGCAGCGGAGTGCAGCGATTTGAGAAGCGGTGCAGAGATCACCGAGGGGTGGGGAATACTGAGCACAGTGGCGGGGATCTCAGCGCTTGGGGTGTAGAGCGAGGTGTGAGAGACCGAGGAGACTGCAGGCACTTGGTGAGCTGCAGTAACTGCTCCTGCCAGGAGAGCTGGGGGAATACGCAAGCACCAGTTAGCACCAGCACCTGGACATTTAGTCACCACCACACAAGGACTGGCCCAGTGTCACAGCTGACCACGGAACCCAGGAGCCCTGGCTCCCAGCCCACCCATCTCTAACCATGACATTCCCCCCACATTTCCAGACCACCCCCTTCCAGGGGGACACTCATTCCTCCATGTCTGGGATCTGCTTGCCCCCACACTGGAGCTGCTCCCTACTGCCCCCCACCCCTCTGGAGCCAACTCCGGCTAGTCTCCCCATCACAGAGATCAGGTACCTGCCGCCCGGGAAGCCCCCTTCTTGTGGCTGTTCTTGGCCACGGTGATGACGATCTCCTGCTCCTCCGCGGGCATCTGAGCCACTTTCTGCAGGAAAATCTTCTCCAGGGTCTGGGCCATGAGCACAATGTCATCCGTGGGCTGTAGGCCAACGCAGAGATGAGGGATTAGAGGGAGCAGGGAAGGGGCTGGGGCTCACACCGGCTCCAGGGAAAGCTCAAGAAGGAGAGCTGTGACGAAGTGGGATTGCTTTTAATGTTTCCTTTGAATACTGTAGGGGTGCCTCAGTTTCCCCTAGGCATTTCGTAAGTCTCTAGGTGGTGGGATAAGGGGGTGTGAATGTTGCAGAGCACAGGGCCAGAGTACGTAAATGGCTGACACCCTGTTTCGTGGCAACTGATGGCCTGGCCCTTCCCCCCTGCAAGGTGAGAGCTAAAGGGTTGGAGAACAAAGGAATCAGGTGCCCTGGCCGGGGACAGGGACAAAGCCCAGAGGAGGAGGGGGTGGAGGATGAGTCAGTTTCACTGCCCCCGTAAAATGGACCCGCCTGAGGGGTCCTGTTCTCTATACCTACAAGCTCTGTGTTAGACCATGTTACTGTCGTCTAATAAACCTCTGTTTCCCCAGCGGGCTGAGAGTCCCGTCTGACTGCGAAGTTGGGGGGCAGGACCCTCTGGCTTCCCCAGGACCCCACCTGGGCAGACTCGCTGTGGGAAGTGCACGGAGGGGCAGAGGATGCTGGAGGCTCTGAGGTCAGACCCAGGAAGGTGGAAGCTGGGTGAGCTGTGTCCCCTGCAGACAGGCTGCTCCCAGACAGGAGACTCCCCCAGAGTCCTGACTGGCTTCATAGGGAGCGGTTCCAGAGCATCACCCGGGGACTCCGTGACAAGAGCACTGCAGGGAGGGCTGGCTCTCACCTTGTTGTAGATATAACAGTTGGTGAACATGGTGTTGAAGTCCTGCATGCACTCCGCCGCCCCCCAATAATAGTTGTTCTCCAGGCGCCGCTTGATGGTCCCCATGTCCATGGGCTGCTTGATGATCTTGTGATAATCCTGCCAGCAGAAGAGCACAAGGGGCCAGGAGGTCAGTCACAAGGCGTGAGCCCTACAACAAGGATCCCAGTCACACCCGCGCCCCAGAGGCAAACGATCAAAGGAGGGGGGTGGCATCTCAGTCCAGAAATACCCAAGAGGAGCTCGCGGACGCAGGAGCTGTGTAATGTCACTCATGCACACAGATCTCATTCCAGTTTCTACACTCAAGTCACCTGGCAAAGGACAGGGGTTGTGTAGCCTCAGGAACACTTCCCAGGGTGCTTGCAGCGTTCCAGCCAATGCTGGATTCAGCCTCGCATACAAAGAACTTCCCATGTGTCTCAGGGACGGGGACCCCTGCGCACCCCAGAGCGGAGATCAGCTCTGCCGGGAGAAGCCTAAGCTACTGGGACAGCTGGTGACCATGAATGGCTGTGGTCCCAGTGACCCAACAACCTGGACTATTCCTGTCCCAGGCGGGGTGCGACAGGGGCGGGGAGACTAAAGCTAAGGAAAGAGTGGAATTTACCTCCGGGCTTTAAATCCTTGAGCGCCACAGGTGCACGGGGGGCTGGCGTTTAATATTGGGGTCACGTGATGTCTTCTACAAATTCATGGATGGGAATCTGCAAAACGCATTCAGGGCACAAGAGATTAGGTGGGGAAGTGTCCAGGTTACCTGTAAAGCGGCTGCCTCACCTCATCCACACCTTTGGAGGGAGCAGTAGGGAGGAGCGGCTGTTCTGGGGAAGCTCCCAGGACAAGCCAAGCAGGCCGGATCTACAGGGACCTGGAGACCCTCAGCTCTGGGACAGCATGGAACCAGCTGAGAGAACACCACAGGTCGGGAAGGAGGAGTTGGGGATGGCACAGCCCAGGCACCTGCAGCTGCATCTTTGTGGCACAGATCCCAGGATGGGACAGTGCTGTCCCTGGGACTGTCAGGCTGGGGGGCAGGGAATACTTTAAGTTAGGCCACATGGTGAAACAATATTTGAATGAGGGATCCTCCTAACACCCCTGGAACTGCACACACTCCCCCAGCCAATAAGGATCAACTGGGGACACACACACACACACACGCGCGCGCACCTCCCACCGTCTGAGCCTCAGACACTCCCATGCCCAGCCCACAGAGCTCATTACCGGCAGGCCCAGCTTGACAGCATCGACGGGCTGGCGGAAGGGCCAGGCGAACTGATGTTTCCACAGGGCCTTCATCACCACCTTATGGAGATACTGCAGCTGGTTGGTGACCCTGCCTGGCTTTTTGGGGTTGGACACCTCCGGTGGTGGAGGGTTCACCTGGGGCAGGTGCAGGGCTGGCACCGATGCCATGGTGGGGCTCTCGAAACCCTCGTAGAGCAGTGACGGCTTGCGGATCCGCTTGCCCGGGGTCGACTCCGTTGCCAGGCCCATGAGCCCAGTACTGCCCTCCCCCAAAATCCTGAAATGGGAGCAAAGATACCATTAAAAGGGCAACTCTAGGACTAAGAAAGAAGCTCATGCCATCTGGCCCTGGGCCACCAGCACACAGCAACACTTCGAGGAAAAGGGCCTGCAGACACCACTGGGGCAGGACACCTGTGGTGCAGGGAAAGAACTCTGTGCCTGCTGGCGACAGCTACTCTTGTGTCCGGGAAGGAGCTCTTCTGAAAAGCCTCCCCAAAACCATTCCTGAAGCAAAGCCAAGAGGTGCCTGTGCTACATGCCCCCGCTCCCAGGACACAATTACTGCTGGGAAGATTGCTCTGATTATCTCTAAGCGCCGAAAACATCCATCGAAAACGAAGCGAAACGTGTACAAGGCAATCTGTTTCTCAGGGACTTGAATTCTCAGCCCCACGCGTGCCCAGGGAGAGGCCATAACTCTAGCCAGCTGCTGCTAGCCTAGGGCTGCATTCCCAACTGTTTCTATGGGAGCCCGAACCAAAGGCCTTTCCTAAGGGCCCAGACCCCAAAGATCTTGCTGTCCAACACCAACACCCCACACAACACCAGTGTGTCACCAGTGAGGGACTAGCTACGAATCGCTGCAGGCACCAGAGAGATTCAGGGCTGCAGAGCCAAGGTTCTGGCACACATCCAGGTTATGTCTGGAAACAAAGGGCGGCAGATTAGGTCCATGAAAAGCCTCATCTATTTCTATCCCTTCTGGACAGGACTGCCCCCTAGAAGTCACTGCCCAAGGTCCCAAGCAGAAGATACCGAATAGCACAGGGCAGGGCCCTGCCCCAGGAAATGGAAGGGACAGGAGATGGCGACTCCACTTCCGCAGCATTACACCCAGAAGTCACACTGCATGAAGGTCTCCTGCTGCTCGGTAATCCAGCATGGAAGGAGCTATAGATTCATTCCTACTTTAAGGCCAGTCTGACCTCCTGCGTATCCCAGGCTGGTACCTTTCAGCCACTTCCCTCTAATGCAATGGGTCGCCAGGGCCAGCGATGTCGCTGCCCAGGGCTCAGGCTTCTGCTTCAGCCCTGGGCGAATGAGCTCAGGTTACAGCACCCTGCCCCCCCATGAAGCTCTTGGGCTTTTGGCTTTGACCTCCCCCGGCCGGCTCAGGTCCCCACTCCTGGGGTTATTTAGTAACTTTTGTTGAGAACCGCTGCTCTAATGAACCAAATCACCTGCGCTATACAGAGCTGTGCTGTGCAAACTAGCCAGAGACAGACAATGAATAAACTCAGGGGAACAGCATCCCCAGGGCCAAACTCCAAGGAACCAGACATCCCCACCACTCTCTTTAGAGGCACACACAGCAAGGCAATGGCAGGGGATGGGACTGTGTCACCAGGTTGCTATGGGGCCCTCTAATCACAGCCCTGTAATAACCAGGGGAACAGACCGGCTGTTACAATCCCAGTTCACAGCTTGCATCGCACTTAACAAGGAATGAGGTGGGGGGTCCCCTGGCTCCACAGTTTGGGGAACCTGGGTTTCCTATCCCTGGCAGCCAGCCAGAAATCAGGGAGTAATCTGGGGATACTGAGATTCCCCCCCCACACCCCCCCTCCAGCCAGGGCCTTTGGACAGGCTGACCAAAGGTGGAGGGCTGGCCCCTGTGAGTCAGGAGTGGGTGACCCTGGCAGAACCATAGCAGCCCCAGGGGCCTGCATGCTGTCACCCATAACACTTGGGAGACTCCTAGCAAAATCACCACTTCATCCCTCCCTGAGCAACTACCATTCAACTCCAAGGCAAGCGGTCTTTGCCAGGGAACTAGTTCTGACCGTTCCTGCCTTCCCTGGGGGTCCAGATGCCAGGGGGGGTCTCCCTGTCAGAATGCCCGGAGCTGACATGTCAGGGTCATGGAGCTGTCAGCACAGCAGCGTCCCTCATGGGCAGGAGGCCATGTGTGGAGGGATTCCCCAGGCTGCCTGGGGACACACTCCAATGCCAAGGATAAAAGGACAGGAATCACAGTGCCTCGGATGAGCCAGGAGCCTAATTCCCAGGATGACAGGGCGGGGGTCACTCTCCCTTTCCCACCCAGGGGACAAGTGTGGCAGACAGAGGGGTCAATCTGTTCCAGTGCTGCACCCCCCTCCCAGCACTGTGGCCCACGCACCATCCCGCCCCACACCCTCTGCCTGGAGAGGCCCAGAAGCGAGATGCGCCCATCCTTTGCTCAGCAATGGTAGAGAGAGTCACTGGAGTGGAGGCAAAAGCCACATAGTAGATCTAGTCCACACCTGAGAAGCTTATTTTCTCTCAGGGGATTTAAGTCACCCCCACAAGGCTGCATGTGCTTCTGTTTGGGTTGGGTTCAGTGTCAGGTCCAGCCCAGGTGGTCCCCTTGGGAAGTCTGGAGACAGGCTGAGGTCATAAGCAATCCCAAAGGGTTGACCTCACACCTGTCCCCTCTCAGGCACTCGAGATAACAAGGGAGCTGGAAGCAGGGATCATGGAGTAGAATTCTCTCCGTTGTACAAATCCGGTACATTCCTAATGACCCTTCTTGCCTTAACATGAACTCTTTCTACCCCCAGGGATTAGGGGCAACCTCCCTTCTCTCCCAGAGGAGCAAGGCTAGCGAACAGTGGTGGGAGCAGGCCAGGGGAAGCTGGCAAACTGGCCACGCACACAGGGCTGACATGTGCCTGACTGCAGCCCTCCTCCCTCTGCCACAAGCATGACTGCACAGAAAACTCACCCCTCCCAATACGCTCCCCAGCCCAAGGCCGAGACAAGCCCCAGACCCCATTCCAATGGCCCTGCTGCAAGGCACAACTGCAGTGACAGCACAGCCCCCCCTCTGGGCAGGCCCCCATCAAACACCCCAGCCACTGACGCCAAGAAATAGCGGTGCAATGAAAGCTGTGGCAGGGCTCAGAGCACCCATGCACGTAACGCCCAAAGGTGGCAGGTGCAGACCCAGTATCCTCCCACAAAAGAGCAGGACAGACATTGATTCTGTGTAAATAAACCCAAACCATCCAATGCATAAATCCCCTACATAATACAGGAAGCCCAGAGGCAGAGCTCCCCCATTTAATGCATTATTTAAAAAAAACAAAAACCACTCCACACACACACTGGCAGCATCTGGCGCTCCCAATTAACACAATGAAGCAAACAGTTACTACACAACTAAATCGTATGTCCACATGCAGGGGCATTAGCCGGCAAAGCACACACTTGTAAGTAGGAGCTGGCACCCCCAATTAACTGTGCAGAAACACAGGCTGCCAGGCGCCTTGCTACCAGAAAACGAATCAATGAAAAACCCTAACCCTGCATAAATAGAAGGGCCCCAATTTGCTTCGCTCTCCCCATGTAACACAGCAATAGTCACCCAGGACAGCGCTTAGAAGGAAGGCTGAATACCGACTTTCCCCACGACATGCAGGAGGACACTGAATGCAAGTGCACCCCAGGGCAAACCGGCCCCAGTCGCCCCATTTCCCCCAGGAAGGGACCGGGTACACAAACCCAAGCCATCTAACACATGACAAGAGATCACTGAATTCCCACCATTTCCCCGCAGAGAAGCCAGCGATGCAGAACATACATGGGGCCTGCTGGGGGTAACAGCAGCGCATACAAGGTACCCCAATGAAAACCGGTGGCAGAGCCCACTGCCGCCACCCCCTGGGCACACAACACCCCAACAAATGCGAACCGGGGGAGAGGCCAGGCTCCCCCAGGGAGCGCCCGAGGTACCTACTTGTTGTGGGGATTCACATTCTGCAACATGCCTGCAGCGGCTGCTTTCCAGGGTCTCTCTCCCAAGAGTCCACCTCCTCCTCCAGGCTCTGTGTCCTCGGATGACCCCCCCACTTTGCCAGGATGCGGGGGGGGGGGCGCGGGGAAGAGGAATCTTAGAGACACATGCTGCTCCGGCACCTCTGGGAGCAGGGGCGCCCGCGGCCCAGCATCACAGGCGGGGGGCGGGCGGGCGGCTCCCCCCCGCAGGCCCGTCACACAAGGGGGAAGGCGCCAGGGGAGGGGGATCAGCCTGGCACCCCCTCCCCTCCCCGCCGGGGGATTCCACCCAGACGCAGCGGCTCAGGCAGGCAGCAGCCGGGGTGCCGGGCCCATGCGCAGCAGCGGGGCCGACGCTCTCCAGCTAGGCTAGCGGCGGCACCAGCCAGGGGCGGGGGCACCAATCCAAGGCAGCGGGGGCCCCAGCACCATCCACCGGAGTTTACATGAATGGGAGCAAAGAAAATGGCGGCGGCGGCACTGAAGGGAGGGGGGATGCAGGGTGGGGGCCCCCTCTTCGGAGCCCCCGCCGGGCTCCAAATCCTGCCGGGATCCGGTCAATATAGGGCTCGCTGGGTCCCTCGGCGCCTGCTCTGCCCGTAGAGGCCGGTCCCCAGAAGGATGGTCCCCGTCAGGGAGGCGGATGGCACTGGATTGCACTGGGATCACTGGCCCGGCTCCATCTTGGCTGCCAGGGGCATGGGGGCGTTCTGCGAGGGCCCTCGAGGCCGCAGGCAGGGGTCTCTACGGAAGCCGGGGAGGTCCTGCGAGCCCGTCGGTAGTGTGGAGGCGGGGGCTGGGGGCCGCCCGGCGGAGGATGGATCCTGATTGAGTCCGCCCCCTTCACGGACCAGGCCTCGACCAGCTCCTTCCTCCGCTTCAGCGAAATGGCGCCTCTCGGCCTTCCCCCGGTCGGCCTTATATAGACAGCGGCTCGCCTCTGATTGGGCGTCGACAGCTGTGACATCACCCCACCGACCGGGCTCGCCCCTTCGCCGGCTCATTGGGCAGATGCTTGCCAGGCGCCGCGTTCTGATGGGCCTCCATAACCATCAGTCACATACCCGCTCTTCCCCGCCCCCTCGTAAGTCGCTCGAGCCGCCGGCCTAGGCGGCGCGCGCCGCCATTGGCCAGCGCTGCCATTCGTTGCTGGCTCACTGGCTGCTGAGTCACGTGGGGGCGGGGCGGCCGTTGGAACTGGCAGTTGGATGTTGTTGTTCTGCTCCCCGCGAAGGAGGGGGAGGGAAGCGCCATTTTGAGCTGCAGCAGGGAACCGGGCGGACAATAAAGCCGCGGCTCCCTTCAGGCGGCCCCCGCGCCGCCCCACATACACCGCTCCAAAAACCCGGTCACAGGCGTGCCCCGAATTCACGCCGCCCCCAGCCTGGGCGCCCCCCGGCGCAGGCACGGACACCCCCATCGCCCCACACCCCAAAAGACGGAGAGCCCCAATGAAAGGCGCCCACAAACCTGCCCCAACCTGGGGCCCCCCCAACCAACCTGGCGCTCGGGCCGGCTCCTGGCGCTCCCGCCAGCCTCCGCTCCGAGGCGAACAGCAGCGCCCCCCACCCCGGCCGCGCCCCACAGGCAGCTGGTGCCCCCCCAACACGGGGTACCCGAAATCCCGCCAGAGCCGCATCCCCACGCCCCCCCCGCTACCCTCCCACACCAGCCTCTCTGCAGCCCCCCCTCAGAACAGCTGTCAACCGCACCGTCCCCCCCAAACCCACACAGACGTCACCAGTGTGTCCCCAACCCCGGCAAAGCCCTGGGGCGCCCGCCCGGCACTGCCGCCAGCAGCCCCCGAGCAGACACCCCCCGCTCCCGCAGAGCCCCGCGGGGATTGCTGTCTGCGAGCCCCACAGAGCCGCCCCCTCCCCAGCGGAGCCCCCCGCCCCCCAGTGACCTCCCCCGTGTGCTCCGGCACCCTCGGGCCGCGGGGCCAGCCCGTCTTAGGGACCCAGAGCCCCCCTCGGGAGCAGGCCCGGCCCCCCAGGGTTACAGGCCCCCACAGGGGGCAGATGTGGGGTTTCCTGAGCCCCCCCCCCGAAAGGGACTAGCAAAGGAGAGCGATCAGGACTGCTCCCAAAGCGCCCGGGCAGGCCCGGAAGGAAGGGGTCCGGCCTAGGAACTCGTTCCCCCGGCCTCTCCCCGCCGCCGTCAGGCGGCCTCCACGGGGCTGCCAGCCGCCATCTTGGCAGCCCCCCTGGCGCTCCCCCCCAACGCAGGCAGCAAGTCTCCTCCCGAAGGCGCTCGGGGGGCGGGGAAAGGGCAACGGTTACGGGGTGACCTGAGGGGGCGTCCGGTGCTTTTCACCCCCCGTTTCCCGCGGGCCCCCTCCCTCTCCTCCGCCCGTCGGCGCCCGCCCCCGCGTGTCCTTCCACAGGTCACCCCCCCCGATGGAGGGGGGGACCCCCGCTCGCGCCGCGGCCCAGGGCTGACCCCCAGAGCGGAGGGGGCGGCGCGGGGACCAGCGGGCTCAGAGCAGGGGTTCGTGCCCCACACCGCGGGGAGGTGGCCCCCCCTTCCGCTCTGTCCGCGGCCGCCATTTTACACGGGAAGGCCTAGCCGGGCTGGCGCAGGGCCCGGCCCGGCGCCCGCGTCGCCCCCGGCAGCCTGGGGCGCTGCCCTGCGGGGCGGGGACACGGGGCCGGCAGCGAGGCCGGAGTCACGCCGGCCGCCGGAGTCGCCGGGTCTTTGTGCGCGGCGGCCCCCGGGCAGGGCCCGCGCCATGACACAGCGCTGCGGCGGCGGCCCTGCGCCCGGGAAACGCGCCGCCTCCCTGGTGCTGGGGGCGCCCTGCGCCGCCTCGCTGCAGGGACCGCGCGGGTCGGGAGGCGAGGGGCTGGGGTGCGTCACCCCGCCAGGCCCCCTCCCCGCTGCGGGCGGCCGGGGGCTGGGGGCCAGGCGGAGCCGAACGCGCCCCCCCGCTGGTTCACCCGGCCCCGCTCCGCGCGGACACGGGCTTCGAATGCCAGCTCGCCGCGCGCCCCTCGCTCGCTGGGTCACCCCCGGCTGCGCACCCGAGGGGCAAAGCCCCCTCTGCCAGGCCCGCCCCAGCACTGCCCCACCCGGGGAACCGGATCCCCGCCGAGAGCGCCCGCCGCAGGCCCCGGGACACGGCCGCACCCCGTGCGCCTTCCCCACCAGGCCTCCCCTGCTCCGCGTGACCCCCGCGCCGGGCCCCGCCGCCCCTGCGATCCCCGCCCCCGGCTCCCGCAGCCCCCCGTGCCCGGCCTGCCCCCGGCTCCCACTGCCCCCTTCCCCGCAGACTGGCCCCTCCCCAAGCTCCCTCAGCGCCCCCCCCCGTCTGGCCCCACCCCAGGCTCTCACTGCCCCCTTCCCCCCAGGGATCCCTCACCCCCCCCCGACTGGGCCCACCCCATGCTCTCACTGCCTCCTTCCCCCCAGGGATCCCTCAGCGCCCCCCCCCCCGACTGGGCCCACCCCAGGCTCTCACTGCCCCCTTCCCCCCAGGGATCCCTCACCCCCCCCCGACTGGGCCCACCCCAGGCTCTCACTGCCCCCTTCCCCCCAGGGATCCCTCAGCCCCTCCCCCCCGTCTGGCCCCACCCCAGGCTCTCACTGCCCCCTTCCCCCCCAGGGATCCCTCAGCCCCTCCCCCCCCCGACTGGGCCCACCCCAGGCTCTCACTGCCCCCTTCCCCCCAGGGATCCCTCACCCCCCCCCGTCTGGCCCCACCCCAGGCTCTCACTGCCCCCTTCCCCCTCAAGGATCCCTCACCCCCCCGTCTGGCCCCACCCCAGGCGCTTACTGCCCCCTCCCCCAGTGACCCGCACCCCAGGCCCCCTCCCTCCCCCCCCGGTCAAGCCTGGCCCCTTTGCCCGAGGAATCCCCAGCCCCCCAAGTGCCTGTCCTCACCCCACCCGAGTTTCCCCAATTTATTAAGACATACGCTAATGTTTGCTAAATTACCCCTCTAGGCTGTTCGTTACAGCACTTTCCCCCCCCCCCATAGAGCCCCCCCATTGTTCGGCCCCACACAATGGTGGCGCCCCCCCACTAGCAGACCACGTGACCCATCGATGGGCGCGAGGCCCCCGCGCCCGACAATCACCGCCATCCTCGACCCCGATTGGCGGAAAATCAGCCCGGGGGCGGGCACACGGTTGATTGACGGCTCCGCACGCCACGTGGCTCTCCCCTCCCCCCAGCCCTTAAAGGCACAGGACGCACTCACCGGAGGGGCTGCCGGGCGGGCGGCAAAGCCCCGGCCCGCGGTGCGGGGGTCCCATGTCCTCGCCCCCGGCGGAGCCCGGCCGCAATCCCCGCGGCGCCCCGCCCGCGCGGGGGCCCAGCACATCCCGGGGCGGAGGGAGCCGCCGCCTACGTCACCGCCGCGCTGATTGGCTGCCGCCGTCACGTGACGCGCCAACTCGCTCTTCCCCCCCCCCCCGGGGGGCCGATGCCCCGGCTCGGTGCCGGGAAGGCCGCTGGGGGGCCCGCGCCGGCCGGGCCCGAGACGCGGGGCCCGCGGGGGGGGGGGCCCTGCCCACCAGGCCCCCCCCGGGCTCCTGCTTTGGGTTAATGTCAGCATGGCGGCGGCACAAGGAGCCCAGGGCGCATGCGCGGGAGGGGCGCATGCGCGTGGGGCTCTCGCTGCAGAGCTGACTCTCCCCCACCCCCCCAGGGCAGGGCGGGGCGGGGCCGGCCGCGCGCAGCTGCTCGGCGGGGGCGGGGCGGCAGCCTTGGGAGCGGGCGCGGCTCTGCAGTGCCGGGGCAGCGCGCACGTGAGTGCAGTGCGGGATGCAGTGTCCCTGCGGGGAACTGGATTAACAGCCCAGCGGCGAGTGGGCCGTGCCCGGGAACGGGGTGCAGGCGGCTCCTGCAGTGTGCAATGGGAAACCCTGCAGGGAGAGTGGGAGCAGGTCCAGCTGGGAGCGCCTGGCCTGCAGTGTGCAATGGGAAACCCTGCAGGGAGCAGGTCCAGCTGGGCGCGCCTGGCCTGCAGTGTGCAATGGGAAACCCTGCAGGGAGAGTGGGAGCAGGTCCAGCTGGGCGCGCCTGGCCTGCAGTGTGCAATGGGAAACCCTGCAGGGGGAGAGGGAGCAGGTCCAGCTGGGAGCGCCTGGCCTGCAGGGTGCAATGGGAAACCCTGCAGGGAGCAGGTCCAGCTGGGAGCGCCTGGCCTGCAGTGTGCAATGGGAAACCCTGCAGGGGGAGAGGGAGCAGGTCCAGCTGGGAGCGCCTGGCCTGCAGTGTGCAATGGGAAACCCTGCAGGGAGCAGGTCCAGCTGGGAGCGCCTGGCCTGCAGTGTGCAATGGGAAACCCTGCAGGGAGCAGGTCCAGCTGGGAGCTCCTGGCCTGCAGTGTGCGCCAGGGACCCGCCCTGCGATCCGGCGGGCTGCAAACGGGATCGGCCCCACGCTGCCTGCAGCGTGCGCAGTGAGACCGAGCCCCGGGCCTGCTGCATTCTGCGCTAGAGCATTTGAAAGCGCAAAGCAAGAAAATGCGTTGCAGCATTCCCGCGTGAACTCTGCGGCTGAAGAAGTGGGGTTTTTACCCACGAACGCTTATGCCCCAATAAATCTGTTCATCTTTAAGGGGCCACCGGACTCCTCCTTGTTCATGTGCACACTGGCTAATAGTGCAAAGCACAGATGCTGTGCAGCTGGAAATTCAGCACATGCAAAGCAAGAAGAATACTGCATGAAATAGCAGAAGGCAACAGTGGAAGGAATTTTAAAAGGTCCTAGTCCTGCTAACGCTTAAGCGAGTGCCTGATTTTACCGCACAAGTAGTCAGTGGAATGACTCTAGTGCTTGGGGTGATGCAGGGCCAGGAAGGGTTAAGCATCCTGCAGAATGAGTGACCCAAATTCAACCCTTAGACACATTTTGGTATTGTGTGTTTCCATATGTATGGTTAGAGGTTAACAGTGTAATCAAACAGTTCCTGTCTATGCTGTATTATCTTAATTCAGAGACCAAAGGAAATATTAAAATTTAAATGAACTGTAAATATAGTGACAGGTTTCAGAGTAGCAGCCGTGTTAGTCTGTATCTGCAAAAAGAACAGAAGGACTTGTGGCATCTTAGAGACTAACAAATTTATTAGAGCATAAGCTTTCGTGGGCTACATCGGATGCATAGAATGGATGCATCCGATGAAGTGAGCTGTAGCCCGCGAAAGCTTATGCTCTAATAAATTTCTTAGTCTCTAAGAAAGTCCACAAGTCCTCCTGTTCTTTTTGTAAACATAGTGACATCTGACATCTGCTGGGAGAGGAATACAGTGGTGCACAGACAATCCAGGAAGTTTTTGGAGAGCGCTGGGGACAACTTCCTGGTGCAAGTGCTGGAGGAACCAACTAGGGGCCGTTCTCCTCTTGATCTGCTGCTCACAAACAGGGAAGAATTGGTAGGGGAAGTAGAAGTGGGTGGCAATCTGGGCAGCAGTGACCATGAGATGGTTGAGTTCAGGATCCTGAAAAAAGGAAGCAAGGAGAGCAGCAGCATACGGACCCTGGCCTTCAGAAAAGCAGACTTTGACTCCCTCAGGGAACTGGTGGGCAGGATCCCCGGGGAGGCGAATATGAGGGGGGAAGGAGTCCAGGAGAGCTGGCTGTATTTTAAAGAAGCCTTATTGAGGGTGCAGGAACAAACATCCCGATATGCAGAAAGAATAGCAAATATGGCAGGCAACCAGCTTGGCTTAGCAGCGAAATCTTTGGTGAGCTTAAACACAAAAAGGAAGCTTACAAGACATGGTAACTTGGACAGGTGACTAGGAAGGAGTATAAAAATATTGCTTGACCAGGAAGGCCAAAGCACAATTGGAGTTGCAGCTAGCAAGGGATGTGAAGGGTAACAAGAAAGGTTTCTATGGGTATGTTAGCAACAAGAAGGTGGTCAGGGAAAGTGTGGGACCCTTACTGAAATGGGGGAGGCAACCTAGTGACAGATGATGTGGAAAAAGCTGAAGTACTCAATACTTTTTTTGCCTCGGTCTTCACAGACAAGGTGCACTGGGCAGCAGGTAAGCAGCCCTCAGTGGTGAAGAAACAGGTCCAGGACTATTTAGAAGAGCTGGACATGCACAAGTCCATGGGGCCGGATGCGCTGCATCCGAGGGCGCTGAGGGACTTGGCTGATGTGATTGCAGAGCCATTGGCCATTATCTTTGAAAACTCGTGGCAATCGGGGGAGGTCCCGGACGATTGGAAAAAGGCAAATATAGTGCCCATCTTTTAAAAAGGGAAGAAGGAGAACCTGGGGAACTACAGACCAGTCAGCCTCACCTCAGTCCCTGAAAAGATCATGGAGCAGGTCCTCAAGGAATCCATTTTGAAGCACTTGGAGGAGAGGAAGGTGATCAGAAACAGTCAACATGGATTCACCAAGGGCAAGTCATGCCTGACCAACCTGATTGCCTTCTATGATGAGATAATTGGCTCTGTGGATATGGGGAAAGCAGTGGATGTGATATATCTTGACTTTAGTAAAGCTTTTGGTACAGTCTCCCACAGTATTCTTGCCAGCAAGTTAAAGAAGTATGGGCTGGATGAATGGACTCCAAGGTGGATAGAAAGCTGACTAGATCATTGGGCCCAATGGGTAGTGATCAACGGCTCGATGTCTAGTTGGCAGCTGGTATCAAGCGGAGTGTCCCAGCAGTCGGTCCTGGGGCCGGTTTTGTTTAACATCTTCATTAATGATCTGGAGGATGGTGTGGATTGCACCCTCAGCAAGTTCACGGATGACACGAAACTGTGGGCAGAGGTAGATATGCTGGAGGGAAGGGACAGGGTCCAGAGTGACCTAGTCAAATTGGAGGATTGGGCCAAAAGAAATCTGATGAGGTTCATCATGGACAAGTGCAGAGTCCTGCACTTAGTAAGGAAGAACCCCATGCACCGCTACAGGCTGGGGACCGACGGGCTAAGTGGCAGTTCTGCAGAAAAGGACTTGGGGATTACAGGTCTACTTCAAAGTCTCCATGATTGCCTGTTTTTCACCTAAGGACTCCAAGTTGTCAAGAGAAGGCCTGGAACTGTATAAAAAATCCCTTGGGTCCTGATCCTTTTTATTTCAGATCTGCTTGATGCTTCATGCAGGGGAAGCTTAAATCGTAAAACTGAGATCTCCAGTCCTAATCTGGATCACCCTGAGTATGAACATTGGACTATAACATATGGACTGATTCTGAAAGAACTCTTTGCAACTACAAAGCTCACCATCTTTACCATGAATCTGAGCTCAGAACTGTACTCATGTCTGTATGTATACTGATCTTTTAACCAATATTCTCTTTTCTTTTTAAATGCATTTTAGTTTAGTTAATAAGAATTGGCTATAGCGTGTATTTGGGTAAGATCTGGAATATTCATTAACCTGGGAGGTAATGTGTCCGATCCTTTGGGATTGGTAGAACTTTCTTATATGATTAATACGATTTTCAGTAATCCTCATCATATTTGACTTGGCTGGCTGGGTGGGAGCCCACGGCTGGATTGCTTCAAGGGAACTGTGTGGTGCTGGCTTGGTGAATCTAAGTTTTGGAATATCCACCAGCTTCGGGGATTGTCTGCCCCATTCTTTGCAGTTTGCCCTAATTGAGTAACTCCAGTGTGGCCCCCTGGGAGCCCGGTCACACGTGTACATCACAGTATTGGGGTTTAGATACAGGAACTCCAGCTTGTGACAGTAGAGCACGGGGAGCAAGGCTACTACAGACTGCGTAGGTTCCGGGCCTGTGCAGTGTGACCTCTACAGTGCAGCACAGAATACAATCATGCACTGTGAAATAATGCAGTACAGCTTGATGGCAAGTGAAATAAAACCATACGATAGTCACTAATACAGTGCACTATAAAAATGGAAAAATATACCCAGGAAATCATTCTAGGCAATACAAGAGGAAATGCAATGCAATGCACAACAGCATATTAGAGCATAAAATAGGGTAGCACTCTGTGAAATATTATTGTCAATTATGCAAAGTAAAAGAGTGGTGGGCAATGCAATATGAAATCATATATTGCAAAATACATGCAGGTCCATATCCGAGAAGACAGACCAGTGTTGTAAAGCACTGAACACTCACGCTATACTGCCTTTAGGGCACGAGAGGCTCAAGCCTGAAATTGGGCAGAAAGGAATTTAAAAGCAAATAGATATTGGGAGCTAGCTGCTGCCGAAATGGACTTCAGGCCCTGGGGCAGTTTGCAAGATTTTAGTCTTAGTGCCGTCTTCTGCAGAGTTTAAGATTTGGTTTAAAAAAATAGATTTCTATTTAATTTTTCAGCAAAGATGGAGTGAACCCTGTCACTTCTTACCCCGTCAGTCAGACAGTGTTGCAGGAAATAAATAACAGCTTCAGCAAAACCCCATTCAGCTCAATGACCTGTTAATTCAGCCCAGCTGTGAATCCTTCCAGGGCTCAGATCTGGGCTCTGCAAACCATTCACCCAGTTAAGGTTACAGTTGAAATTAAAGGTACGAAAGTTTCCACTGAAGTTCATAAATTGCAATTTAACTCAGTGGCGTGAACTAGTTTGGAAAGGCTAGTCTAGAGACAGATCCCAACCCTTTGAACAATGACTCCAGGGACAGGACACGAAGGTTGTGATTTGCATGCAATTAACTCAGGAGGAATGATCGTAAAAAGTGACATTAACTCCTCTGCGAGGGTCAGGGATAAATAGTTCCAGCATTTCCTCAACCCCCCTGGTCACATCCTGGGGTGCAATCGAGATCAGTGCAGGGCAAGCGGTGACACCCCTGCATCCAAAGATCAGTGAGGCTGGGACCGGAAGGGACCACTGTGATCATCCAGCTAGTAGAGCACAGGCCACAGGGCTACCTTGAATTAACCCCGGTTTGAGCTAGAATAGCTTTGAGAAAAACAACCAAGCTTGATTTTAAAATTGCCCCTGACAGAGAACCCATTGTGAGCCAGAGCCACAGAAATAATGAGATTGGCTTAAAAATCATGCAATCTAAAGAAAGTAATAAAGGCTGGGTTCTTTTTACTTGCCTCCTATTATTGTTTGGTTTTTTGAGCCATTTGGGATCATTGCTTCAAGATTTTCTCTCCAACCATTAGAGTTAACAACTTGCTTTTTAAAGACGAGCGCCGAGGTTCTTACACAATCTCACGACCCCGGGAGCTGAGACGTCACTCACCTGCCCGAGAGAGCTGGCCACACAGCCTCTGTTCCAGGAGACAAGCTGCAAATGTTTGTATCCCAGCTGAAGTTTGATTAATAGATATTAAGGCCAAAAGGGTCCCCTGTAGTCTGACCTCCTCTACATCACAGGCAGAGAATCTCAGCCACTCATTCCAGCATCAAGCCCACGGCCCTCGCTTAGCTCCATCTTGTCCTTTAGAAATAGGGTGACCAGATGTCCTGATTATATAGGGACAGTCCCGATATTCGGGGATTTTTCTTATATAGGCACCTATTACCCCCCACACTCTGTCCTGATTTTTCATACTTGCTATCTGGGCACCCAAGAGCTGCAATCTTGATGTAAAGGCTCCAGGTGATGGAGAACCACCAGAGCCCAGGTTAGTTACCCTCACTGTTTAAAGAATTGCCCCTCACTTCTACTCTGAACGTATCTAGCTTCAGCTCCCTTGGATTTCATTGTGCCATGCCCACTGGGTGCCCTGACTAGCATTTGTAAACGCAGGTTAATTGACAAGCAATTAACTTGAGTTAATAAAACCTCCAGTGCAGACCTGCCCAATGGAAGGTGAATTCTGTAACCTATTCTGTTGAAAGCCTTGGGAGTCTCTCAGAGCCCGGAAGAGTCAATCAAAACAGGCCATTCTACTAAGATAAATTAAATAGAGGCACTGTAACTCCATTGATGAGGCATAAAGGTCATGGCTTTAAATGAATACACTCAGCAGAAGGATCCCAGAGTGGCTCCTGGAGGAAATACTGCTAATGGGACTAGTTGGGCAGTGAAGGGTATGTTCCGTGTATGTTCCCACTCAGATCTGAGCCGTAGTCTTAATTGCTAAAGACTTAATTATTGTGCTAGCCTTTTAAAGGGGAGTGAATGCAGCGTTGCCAACTCTCCCCATTTCATTGCAAGTCTCATGATATGTGATGGTTTTCTTAAAGCCCCAGCTCCCAGAGTCATGGTATTATGTAAAAAGAAAAGGAGTACTTGTGGCACCTTAGAGACTAACCGAGGAAGTGAGCTGTAGCTCACGAAAGCTTATGCTCAAATAAATTGGTTAGTCTCTAAGGTGCCACAAGTCCTCCTTTTCTTTTTGCGAATACAGACTAACACGGCTGTTACTCTGAAACCTGGTATTATGTAAGAATCTCAGCTTTCATTTAAAAAAAACCAAGCTTCTAGCTCACTTAGCTGTGGAGAAAAGCTTGAAAACACAAATCTAGAAGGCAAATAAAAGATCTCAAAATTGTTATTTTGAAAATTTCATGATTTTTAAACCAAACTTATGGGGGTTTTTTGCTGGGGGGAGGCACTGATTCATGACTTTTTGAATCCTTGTGCTTGGTGATGATGTGAATTTCATTTCCCATAATAAGGCTGGGATTAAGTATTCATTGATTCTTAGGCCTGAGGGACCCACTGGGATCATTCTAGTCTGACCTCATGTATACACAGGCGATAGGACTGCCCTGAATTCAATCCTGATTGAATTAGAGCCGGGGCAGGCAAATTTTTTGGCCCAATGGCCACATCTGGGAATAGAAATTGTATGGCAGGCCATGAATGCTCACAAAATTGGGGTTGGGGTGCAGGAGGGGGTGAGGGCTCTGGTTGGGGGTGCAGACTCTGGGGTGGGGCTGGGGATGAGGGGTTTGGGGTGCAGGAGGGTGCTCTGGGCTGGGATCGAGTGGTTTGGAGGGTGGGAGGGGGATCAGGGCTGGGGCAGGGGGTTGGGCCACAGGGAGAGGCTCAGGGGTGCGGGCTCCGGGTGGTGCTTACCTCAAGTGGCTCCTGGAAGCAGGGGCATGACCCCCTTCGGCTCCTACGTGGAGACACAGCCAGGCATCTCTGCACGCTACCCCATCCGCAGGTACCACCCCTGCAGCTCCCATTGGCCGTGGTTCCCGGCCAATGGGTGCTGCGGGGGTGGCATTGGGGTGGGTGTAGCAGGCAGAGCAGAGCCCCCTGGCTGCCCCTATGCGTAGGAGCCGGAGGGGTGCCATGACGCTGCTTCCAGGAGCCCTGTGGAGCGGCCCCCGACCCTGCTCCCCGGTTGGAGTGCAGGAGTGGGGCAAGCCCCAGACCCCACTCCCCAGCGGAGCTCGAGGGCCGGATTAAAACAGCTGGCGGGCCAGATCTGGCCCAGGGGACGTAGTTTGCAAACCCCTGAATTAGAGCAAATCTTATAGAAAAACATTGCCAGTAACAGCAAATAGATCTAAGCGTTGCTAGTGATGTCACCATTTGATTTAAATCAGTCCGACCTGATAGAAATCATGTTCCCAGAGCACCTACCGGCTCTAACTGAAATCACGGAACTGTATATAATTAATTAATCCAAATGTTAGTATTTATAAATAAACAATACACGAATATGATCACAGTAGAAATAAATACACAGGAAGGGTGGTGTCTGTGCGCCCCTACCCTAGGCAATGCATATAGTGTGACGATGTGACGCAGCAGGGAGGGGGGAGTGTTGACCTGGGAATGTGCCCTGGGGACGGGAGACCTGAGAGCCTGTTACCTGAGCCGGGAGGGGGAGGTAACACCTCTGCCCAGGAATGTGGACGGAGGCTGCAGCAGGGAACCTGCTCGGTGGGTTTAGTTTCAGGTTGGGGCTGGGTGGAGGAACACAGGGAACCCCAGGGCTGGGGTCTAAGCTCCCTGCTCCCCCAGAAGGACTTGACTGAGGGGTCCTGGGTGTACCCACAAGCTCGGTTTTGGACTGTGTTCCTGTTGTCCAATAAACCTTCTGTTTTACTGGCTGGCTGAGAGTCTCAGTGAATCCCAGGAAGAGGGGTGCAGGGCCTGGACTCCCCCACACTCCGTGACAACTGGTGGCAGCGGTGGGATCTACTGCACCCCGTGAACGGCGCTTCCTGCAGTAAGTGACTGGGGAACAGTAAAACGAAGGGGGATTGACGGGGACCAGGTGTGCTGAAGATTCAGAGAGAGACGGTTTCAGGGGGCGGTTAACCCCTGGGAGTGTGTGACCAGAGAGAAGAACTTTTGCAGTAACAGGGTCCCCCGGGGGATTGCAGCGAGCGGTCCCAGGGGCGGAGGAGTCTGCAGCTCGACCCTGGCAAAGAGGTGGTGACCTCAAGAAGGACTGGCACACTAGGGGCTTTTCCTGGAAACCGTGGAAAGCTGCCCGGCCTGCGAGTGGCCAGCAGGGAGATGTACGCTAAACGCCTTAAGAGCGACCTGGTGGAGCTGTGCAGGCAGAGGGGGCTGCGCATCGGGAGGTCCACCAAGGAACAGCTGATTGCCCAGCTGGAGGAGAGGGATCGCTTGGATGACCCGATCCCTGTCCCTGAGGGAAGCCGCCCGGCGGACGCAGCGTGGGCCCTGGGGCCTGACCAGGCTGGGAGGGGTCAGACTGCTGCCCAGGACACCCCGAGACCCTTCCTACCTATGCCTGGGGGAGGGGTGGGGGAAGCCCAGCGAATACCGAGGGCACCCTGACCCCAGCAGCCAGCAGGGGATCCTCCCGGCGGAGCTCCCCGTCCCTGGAGCGGATGCGGCTGGAATGGGAGAGGGAGAGGAAAATGAGGGAGCTGGAGGATCATGAAAAACAACGTCAACATGAGGAGAAACAACGTCAACATGAGCAGGAGGAGAAGGAGAGGGAGCGTCAGGAGAAGGAGAGGGAGCGTCAGGAGAAGGAGAAACAACGTCAACGTGAGCAGGAGGAGAAGGAGAAACAACGTCAACATGAGCAGGAGGAGAAGGAGAGGGAGCGTCAGGAGAAGGAGAGGGAGCGTCAGGAGAAGGAGAGGGAGCGTCAGGAGAAGGAGAAACAAAGACAGCATGAACTGGAGCTGGCCAGGCTGAGGAGCAGTGGGGCCGCGGCTGCGGTGAGTGAGGGGGGACCCAAGACTGCAAGGGGCTTTGATAAGTGCCTCCTGGCCCAGCGGAAGGAGGGGGAGGACATAGATAGCTTCCTGACGGCCTTTGAGAATGCCTGCGAGCTGCACAGGGTTGACCCTGCAGACAGGCTCCAGTTCCTCACCCCCTTACTGGACCCCAAAGCCGTGGAGGTCTACAGCCGGATGACAGGGGCAGAGGCAGGGGACTATGAACTGTTCAAACAGGCCCTGCTCTGTGAGTTTGGGCTGACCCCCGAGATGTACCGGAGAAGGTTCCGGGGTCAGCGTAAAACGCCTGAGGTCACCTACCTACAACTGGTCAACAGGATGCAGGGATATGCCCGCAAGTGGACAGCAGGGGCCCAAACTAAAGAGGACCTGCTGGACCTAATCGTACTGGAGCACCTGTATGAACAGTGCCCTTCCGACCTGAGGCTGTGGCTGGTGGACAAAAAGCTCGCGAACCCCCAGCACGCAGGGCAGCTGGCCGACGAGTTTGTGAACAGTCGGTCAGGGGGTAGCCGGGAGGAATCCCAAAAGAACAGGCCCCCCCCGATGCAGAGAGAGAGTCACCATGGGGCCTCCCAGCGGGGAAATAGGGAGAACCCCCTCCAAAGGGGAACGCCTGGTGTTGGGCCCCTCCGACCCGCTCGAGGGGACCAACGTGACCTGAGCTGCTATCACTGTGGCCAGAGAGGCCACGTACGGGCCCAGTGCCCCGGGCTCAGGGACAAACTGAGCAGACCCAACCTACCCAGGGTTAACTGGGTAGGGACTCAGCTGGACGAGGGGCAGGCGACCCAGGAAAGGGGGGCTACCAGTTTGCCACCTGCTCAGGAGGGAAGAGTACCCCCGGCCAGCCCCGCCAGAGGGCTGGAGGCTCTGGACTCAGGGTGCTCAGTTTACAGGGTGGGCGCGGGGCTGTCCCTCCGGAGAGAGTGCCTTGTTCCCCTGGAGGTGGATGGGAGGAAGGTCAATGGATACTGGGATACGGGCGCGGAGGTGACGCTGGCCCGGCCCGAGGTGGTGGCCCCAGATCGGGTGGTGCCCAACACCTACCTGACCCTGACGGGGGTGGGCGGGACCCCATTTAAGGTGCCCGTGGCAAGGGTACACCTGAAATGGGGGGCCAAGGAGGGCCCCAAGGATGTGGGGGTACACCACCATTTGCCCACTGAAGTTTTGATGGGGGGAGACCTAGAGGACTGGCCAAGCGACCCCCAGACCGCCCTGGTTGTGACCCGTAGCCAGAGCCGGCGAGGGGCACTGCGACCTGACCCTGGGGAGGGTACCACACTGGAGGCGCGAGACCCTACTCGGGTGGGGAGGGAGCGCCGAGGGGCACGGCTCAGAGAGGCTGAGGCCTCAGACCTGGCCACGGAGGGGGAACCGGGCCCCATTCCTTCCCCAGCCGCTGAGTTCCAGGCCGAGTTGAGGAAAGATCCCTCCTTGCAGAAGCTCAGGGACCTGGCCGACCTCAGTGTGGGACGGACCATGAGGAGAGGCTGCCAGGAGAGGTTCCTGTGGGAGAAGGGGTTCCTGTACCGAGAATGGGCTCCCCCAGGGGAAGGGGAGTCCTGTGGGATCAGGAGGCAGCTGGTGGTCCCCCAGAAGTACCGCCGCAAGCTCCTGTCCCTGGCCCATGACATCCCCCTCGCAGGGCACCAGGGAATCCGGCGCACCCGGCAGAGGTTGCTACAGAACTTTTACTGGCCCGGGGTCTTACCACCGTCCGGCAGTATTGCCGATCCTGTGACCCCTGTCAGAGGGTGGGGAAGGCCCGGGACAAGGGGAAAGCGGCCTTGAGACCTTTGCCCATCATAGAGGAGCCTTTCCAGAAGGTGGCCATGGAGATCGTGGGGCCTCTCAGCAAGACGACCCGGTCGGGAAGAAATACATTCTGGTGGTGGTAGATTTCGCCACCCGCTACCCCGAGGCAGTGCCCTTAGCTTCCATTGAAGCAGACACCGTGGCAGATGCGCTCCTGACCATTTTCAGCCGAGTGGGGTTCCCCAGGGAAGTCTTGACAGACCAAGGCTCCAACTTCATGTCGGCCCTGCTCCGGTGCTTGTGGGAGAAATGTGGGGTCCGGCACGACTGGGCCTCAGCGTATCACCCCCAGTCCAATGGGCTGGTGGAGAGGTTTAACGGGACGCTAAAGATGATGCTGAAAACCTTTATGAACCAGCACCCGCAGGATTGGGACAAGTACTTACCTCACCTGCTGTTCGCGTACAGGGAGGTGCCCCAGGAGTCTACCGGATTTTCGCCTTTCGAACTGTTATATGGAAGGAGGGTGAGGGGCCCCCTGGACCTGATGAGAGACGAGTGGGAGGGGAAGGCCACTCCCGATGGAGAGTCAGTGGTGGAGTATGTCCTGACCTTCCGAGAGAGACTGGCTGAACTCATGGGCCTGGCCAGGGAGAATCTGGCCAGAGCCCAGAGGAAGCAGAAGGTCTGGTATGACCGCACGGCGCGGGCCCGTGCCTACGCCACCGGGGATCAGGTGATGGTTCTCATCCCCATGAGAAAGAACAAACTACAGGCCGCCTGGGAGGGCCCGTTCAAGGTCGTCAAGCAGCTGAATGAGGTAAACTATGTGGTGGAGCTGTCGAACCGGGCCCACCACCGCCGGGTGTACCATGTGAATATGATGAAGCCATATTATGCCAGGGGGAATGTGGTGTTAGCTGTGTGTGGTCAGTGGGAGGAGCAGGGAGATGACCCTTTAGTAGATCTGTTCCCTGGGACCAGAGCTGGTTCCCCCCTGGAAACAATTCCCCTCTCGGATCAGCTCACCCCTGCCCAGCAAGCTGAGGTCAGGGGGGTGCTGTATCCGTACCGACAGCTGTTTTCCAACCAGCCTGGACGCACTAATCTGACTGTCCACTGGGTGCAGACAGGGTCGCACCTGCCGATAAGATGCTCCCCCTTCCGAGTCACAGGGAAAACTGCTCAGGACCTGGAAAGAGAGGTCCGGGACATGCTGGCTTTGGGGGTGATCCAGCCATCGGCCAGCCCTTGGGCCTCGCCGGTGGTGCTGGTCCCCAAAAAGGATGGGTCAGTCCGGTTCTGTGTGGACTATCGGAAGCTCAATGCCATCACTGTATCGGATGCCTACCCCATGCCCAGGCCGGACGAGCTCCTAGACAAGCTGGGAGGAGCTCGGTACCTTACCACCATGGACCTTACAAAGGGCTACTGGCAAGTGCCGCTGGATGCAGATGCCCGGCTGAAATCGGCCTTTATCACCCCTCTGGGGCTCTATGAGTTCCTGACCCTGCCTTTCGGCCTCAAGGGAGCGCCGGCCACCTTCCAGCGCCTGGTGGACCAGCTCCTGAGGGGGATGGAGAGTTTTGCCGTGGCGTATATTGACGACATCTGTGTCTTTAGCCAGACCTGGGAGGACCACGTGTCCCAGGTTAGACAAGTGCTGGACCGACTCCAGGGGGCTGGGCTGACTGTCAAAGCGGAGAAGTGCAAGGTGGGGATGGCTGAAGTATCTTACCTGGGCCATCGGGTGGGGAGCGGCCGCCTAAAGCCGGAACCGGCCAAGGTGGAGGTGATCAGAGACTGGCCCGCTCCCCACACCAAAAAGCAGGTCCAAGCCTTTATTGGGATGGCAGGATACTACCGAAGATTTGTGCCCCACTTTAGCGCCATAGCCACCCCCATCACTGAGCTATGCAAGAAGGGGAAGCCAGACAAGGTGGTCTGGACAGAGCAGTGCCAGGAGGCTTTCCGGGCGCTGAAGGAGGCTCTGGTCAGTGGCCCAGTTCTGGCAAACCCAGACTTTGACAAGCCCTTTGTGGTGTTCACCGACGCCTCCGACACGGGACTGGGGGGCGGTGTTAATGCAGGAGGATGAAAAGGGGGAGAGACACCCCATCGTGTATCTGAGCAAGAAGTTGCTACCCCGGGAGCAACACTACGCGGCCATCGAGAAGGAGTGCCTGGCCATGGTGTGGGCCCTCAAGAAACTAGAGCCCTATCTCTTCGGGCGACACTTCACCATGTACACCGACCACTCTCCCCTGACCTGGCTGCACCAGATGAAAGGAGCCAACGCCAAACTCCTGAGGTGGAGCCTGCTCCTGCAGGATTACGACATGGACGTGGTCCATGTGAAGGGAAGTGCCAACCTGATAGCGGATGCGCTGTCCCGGAGAGGGGGCCCCGAACTTCCCCAGGTCACTGGTCACAGTGACCCCGCTCAGTTCAGTCTCGAAGGGGGGAGAGATGTGACGATGTGACGCAGCAGGGAGGGGGGAGTGTTGACCTGGGAATGTGCCCTGGGGACGGGAGACCTGAGAGCCTGTTACCTGAGCCAGGAGGGGGAGGGGGAGGTAACACCTCTGCCCAGGAATGTGGACGGAGGCTGCAGCAGGGAACCTGCTCGGTGGGTTTAGTTTCAGGTTGGGGCTGGGTGGAGGAACACAGGGAACCCAGGGCTGGGGTCTAAGCTCCCTGCTCCCCCAGAAGGACTTGACTGAGGGGTCCTGGGTGTACCCACAAGCTCGGTTTTGGACTGTGTTCCTGTTGTCCAATAAACCTTCTGTTTTACTGGCTGGCTGAGAGTCTCAGTGAATCCCAGGAAGAGGGGTGCAGGGCCTGGACTCCCCCACACTCCGTGACATATAGACATCCTGATCCATATAAATAAAACATTTCCAGTGACTGTTTTACAGCACCCCAGTCCATGCTCGGCACAGCACATGCTTTCCTGAATCGGGGCCCGTGCTCGGGGGCGTACATTAAGGCAAAGCACTTACGTACTTCACTTGAAGCATGTGCTTAAATCCCGTTCACTCCGAAGGGATTTAAGTTAGTCCCATAAGGCTGAATGTGTGAGTAAATGCTTTGCTGAGTCTGGGCGCAGATAAGTGCAGTCCCTGCCCTGGGTCGCTTACATCCAGCGGAGCTGGTACAGATGCAGGGGCTGGATAGCAAAGCGGAATTAGCATTGTATTATTATCATTTCGCTAATTTTTCTAGCTACGGAGTCACAGAATTCCTGCGCTGGATCAGTTCAATGGGCCCATCTACCCCAGCATCCTGTCTCTGAGAGTGGCCAGCACCAGCTCCTCCAGAGACAGGGGCAAAAGCCCTACAAGGATGGGCTCATCTGCCCTCAGGGGATGAATCCCCATTCCCCAGCCATATCAGATTAGGGTCTGAGAGTTTACATCCCCAGTCAATTGATGTTTGATCCTATCTAGTGTCACTCTGGATTGTCTCACTGTCCATAGAAATCTCCCATCCTTTGGGGGATCCCGCTGAGCTCTTGGCCCCAATGAGGTCTTGTGGTAATGAGTTCCACAGTCTAACTATAGGAGAGACAGTGTTCTCTAGTGGCTAGAGCACTGGACTAGGACTCAGGAAATGTGGCTTCTATATTTGGCTCTGCTGGGTGACGTTAGCCAGGCATAGCCCCTCTCTGTGCCTCAGTTTCTCCCTCTATATGAGGGGAATAATCATCCTGACTCCTTTGTACAATGTGTTGAGAGCTTCTGATGAGATGAGCACGCCACTATTGTTTTCAAGTCCACTCTTATTCGCCTCCTATTGTTAATTATTCTCTCTCTTGCTGGGGTGCCGGCAGGCTGCAGTCCTGGCTCAGGGCTGTGCAGAGAGACAGGCCATTCCGCAATCTGAGACAGACAGACGGGGGAGCACAAGGACGCAGTGAGGCTCTGCATTGGGGGCACCCCACTGGCCAGGCGCCCACTGGCCCAGCCCCGACACAGGTCTAACGACCTCCTATGGCTGGAAGTTGAAGCTGGACAAATTCTGACGGGAAATAAGGTGCGAATTTGTACCCCAGTGGAACTAACGACTGGGACAAGATGCCCAGGGCAGCGGTGGGTTCCCCGTTCCTGGCAATGTAGGGCACTGAGATGGGGGGGGGGTTTGTCCGGGTGTGTCTACATGGCAACAGCCCCCCCCCCCCCCCCCAGCAGTGAGTCTCAGACCCCGGGTGGGGGCTGCAGACTGGGGCTCATGCTACGGCTCTACAAACAGCCATGTAGCCATTTGGGCTGGGGCTGGAGCTCGGGTTCTGCACCCACCCCAGGTCCAGTACCTGGGCCCATTCCCCCCCGCCCCCCGTGGGGTGTACACCCCCTCGAGCTCCCCCATATCCCCCTAGTGGTCAACTCGTTATATGCAGAGTTGCCACTTTAGCCATTTTCCAACTGGCTCTAGTTCCAAATTTTCTCGTTGGAAAACAAGGCCACTGAGTCTGGCCGGAAATTTGAAACCGACCCCTGAACTCTCCCTTTCAAAGCAGGGGGTGCTGAGAGGCTCGTCCCTGAGAGCCCGCAGTGGGTTTGAAAGGAGGAATGGCGACGCGTTGCCTCACCTCGCTGCGTTTGTTCTGTCAACGCCGGCAGCCGGCACCCGGCCCGGTGCGTTCCTTTCGGCCGCGCTGGCCGACCTGGTAATGCCACATTCCGATTCAGAAACAACTAGAAACCGGCAGCCGCCCCGAGGCTGCTGTTTATTGGTGCTTTATCCTGTCTGGAACGTGGGGCCGAGACTTAGCGCCGAGTGGCCTTCCTGGTGAAAACGTACGGTCCACCTTCGCCTCAGGGCCTTGCCCTTCACCCCCCTGGAAATTCGAACACCCTCTCCCCTCTGATTTCAATTCCTGGGGAAAACCCTGACACGGCCGAACACCTCTGCAGACCCTGGCTCTGCGTGGCCCCAGTTTTTGTTTGGCTGTGTGGACATCCTAAAGAGATCAGCCCTGGTTTAGCCCGGGGTGAATCCGGAGCAGGGCTCTGGCCTGTCTAGACAGGAGTGAATCCGGAGCAAGGGCTATCTGGGGTGAATCTGGAACAGGGCTCTGGACTGTGCTATACAGGAGTGAATCCGGAGCAGGGGCTATGTGGGGTGAATCCGGAGCAGGGCTCTGGCCTGTCTAGACAGGAGTGAATCCGGAGCAGGGGCTATCTGGGGTGAATCTGGAACAGGGCTCTGGACTGTGCTATACAGGGGTGAATCCAGGGCAAGGCTCCAGCATGTCTAGACAGGAGTGAATCCGGAGCAGGGGCTATGTGGGGTGAATCCAGAACAGGGCTCTGGCCTGTCTAGACAGGAGTGAATCTGGAGCAGTGGCTATCGGGGGTGAATCCGGAGCAGGGCTCTGGCCTGTCTACACAGGAGTCAGACCAGATGCTCACAATGGTCCCTCCTGGCCTCGGACCTTCCCACGTGTCCCCGTCCCCGCCGCCCATCTGTGCTACCCGGCTCTCCGGGGCGGGCGTCTCCCCGGTAACAGGTGACAAGCGCTGGCGGGGCCCAGCCATTGGCCAGGAGGCGGCGGGGCGCCCGGGGATTGGCCGGCAGCCGGCCGGAGATGCCCCGGGAGCCCAGGCCGGGACGGGAGCAGAGGCACCGGCGGGGATGGAGGCGCCCGGCTGCTGGGGGCTGCTGCTGGCCCTGGGGCTGCTGCGGGGGGCGGCGGCCACCGCCGCGACTGAGGGTAGGAGCTGCCCGCGGGCGTTACTGGCGGGGGGACCAGTGCACGGCCAGTGTGTGTGTTCTGTGCACAAGGGGGGTGGGTGTGTCGCCGTGGGGGTGCATGCACGGGCATTGTGTGTGTGCACAAGGGGATTGTGTGTGTGTACGTGCAGGGGGAGTGTGTCTGAGAACGAGTGTGCACGCGGGGACAGTGTGTGGGATTGTGTGTGTACCGGTCCATGGGTGCATCTCGGGGGAGTGTGTGTTTTTGCGGGGGGTGAAAGTGTGTCGGGGTTGTGTGTGTGGAATTGGGCACGCATGGAGATTGTGTGTAAATAGGGTGTGTTATACTGTGCGTGCGTGAGAGCAAGCCCTTCCCAGGGGTTAGCCAGGCGTTGTGTGAGTGTGCGTGTGAGGCAGCTATCCCTGCTCTTTCAGTGTGTGTCCGTGTCCAGTGTTGTGTTCATGGGTATTGCTGGGTGTGTATGGGGTTGCAGGGTGTGTAACCATATAAATGGGAGTGTGGGGTGGCGGTAGATTTTGCGAGTGTGTGTGATTGTGCACACAGGGGAGTGAAAAGTGGGGGGGGGATTGGTTGTGTGTGATTGTGTAGGTGTGCAGTGGGGTCAGGGTTGGGGGGCTTGTGGTGTGTTGTGTGACTGTGCACATGCAGACTGTGTGTGTAGATAGGGTATTTAATGCATGTGTGTGGTTGTGTGTACAGGGTGTGAAGTGTGGGTGTATGGGAAAAGTGTGCTTACACATGGGTTGTAATGTGGATTTGTGTGTGAGGGATAGCAGCATGGTGTGGCGGGGGGCTCTGTGTATGCCTGGGGACTGTGTGTGTACCGGGGCTGGAGTGTGAGGGGGAGTGTGTGTGTGCAAAGGAATGTGTGTGTGTAGGGACTGTCATGCCCCTGTGGGTGTGTGACTATGTGTGCTTGCATGTAAGTGGCAGTCGTGTGTGTGAACATGTGTGTAGAGGGGGGGTGTCTGTGTGCATGAGGAGTGTGGGAACTGGTGTGGGCACAGAAAACGGGGTACGGTGTGCACAGTGTGTGTACAGGGCGGTGATGAGTGTGTCGTGTGGGGGATTGTTTGTGTAGGGTTGTGTATGCACAGCGTGTGTGTGCGTGTGCCCAGCGCGTGCGTGCCCCGTTGCTGACCCCGGTCGGTGTCTCTCTCCCGCAGCGCCCCCGGCCCACGTCCTGTCCCGTGTGCTGTTCTGCCAGCCGGACCGCCCCTCGCAGGGCCTGGCCGACACCTTCGACGGGGACCAGCTCTTCTCCTTCGACTTCCCGGGGGCGCGCTGGGAGCCCCGGCTGCCCGACTTCCAGCCCTGGGTGGGCGCCCAGGAGAGCACGGAGCAGATCCGCAACGACTCCCGACTCTGCCAGCACCTGCTTTTGGTACTCACCAACGTCACCACGGGCTTCCTGCCCGAGGCCAGAGGTACCCGGCCCTCGGTGCCCGCGTCTGCCCAGCCCCGCGGCCCCTCCCCACGGCACCCCCAGCGATCCCTGACACTGCCCTGCCCGAGGCCAGAGGTACCCGGCCCTCGGTGCCCGCGTCTGCCCAGCCCCGCGGCCCCTCCCCACGGCACCCCCAGCGATCCCTGACACTGCCCTGCCCCTGCTCGAGGCCAGAGGTACCCGGCCCTCAGTGCCCGCGTCTGCCCAGCCCCGCGGCCCCTCCCCACGGCACCCCCAGCGATCCCTGACACTGCCCTGCCCTGCCCGAGGCCAGAGGTACCCGGCCCTCGGTGCCCATGTCTGCCCAGCCCCGCGGCCCCTCCCCACGGCACCCCCAGCGCCCAGCGATCACTGACACTGCCCTGCCCCTGCCCGAGGCCAAAGGTACCCGGCCCTTGGTTCCCGCGTCTGCCCCAGCCCCGCAGCCCCTCCCCACGGCACCCCCAGCGATCCCTGACACTGCCCTGCCCCTGCCCGAGGCCAAAGGTACCCGGCCCTCGGTGCCCGCGTCTGCCCCGGCGGCCCCTCCCCACGGCACCCCCAGCGATCCCTGACACTGCCCTGCCCTGCCCGAGGCCAGAGGTACCCGGCCCTTGGTGCCCGCGTCTGCCCCCGCGGCCCCTCCCCACGGCACCCCCAGCGCCCAGCGATCCCTGACACTGCCCTGCCCCTGCCCGAGGCCAGAGATACCCGGCCCTCGGTGCCCGTGTCTGCCCAGCCCCGCGGCCCCTCCCCACGGCACCCCCAGCGCCCAGCGATCCCTGACACTGCCCTGCCCTGCCCGAGGCCAGAGGTACCCGGCCCTTGGTTCCCGCGTCTGCCCCAGCCCCGCAGCCCCTCCCCACGGCACCCTCAGCGATCCCTGACACTGCCCTGCCCGAGGCCAGAGGTACCCGGCCCTCGGTGCCCGCGTCTGCCCCAGCCCCGCGGCCCCTCCCCACGGCACCCCCAGCGATCCCTGACACTGCCCTGCCCTGCCCGAGGCCAGAGGTACCCGGCCCTCGGTGCCCGCGTCTGCCCAGCCCCGCGGCCCCTCCCCACGGCACCCCCAGCGATCCCTGACACTGCCCTGCCCCTGCTCGAGGCCAGAGGTACCCGGCCCTCGGTGCCCGCGTCTGCCCAGCCCCGCGGCCCCTCCCCACGGCACCCCCAGCGCCCAGCGATCCCTGACACTGCCCTGCCCTGCCCGAGGCCAGAGGTACCCGGCCCTCGGTGCCCGCGTCTGCCCAGCCCCGCGGCCCCTCCCCACGGCACCCCCAGCGCCCAGCGATCCCTGACACTGCCCTGCCCGAGGCCAGAGGTACCCGGCCCTCGGTGCCCGCGTCTGCCCCAGCCCCGCGGCCCCTCCCCACAGCACCCCCAGCGATCACTGACACTGCCCTGCCCCTGCCCGAGGCCAAAGGTACCCGGCCCTTGGTTCCCGCGTCTGCCCCAGCCCTGCAGCCCCTCCCCACGGCACCCCCAGCGCCCAGCGATCCCTGACACTGCCCTGCCCTGCCCGAGGCCAAAGGTACCCAGCCCTCAGTGCCCATGTCTGCCCCAGCCCCGCGGCCCCTCCCCACGGCACCCCCAGCGCCCAGCGACCACTGACACTGCCCTGCCCCTGCCCGAGGACAAAGGTACCTGGCCCTCGGTGCCCGCGTCTGCCCAGCCCCGCGGCCCCTCCCCACGGCACCCCCAGCGCCCAGCATTCGCTGACACTGCCCTGCCCTGCCCTGCCCTGCCCAAGGCCAAA